>NW_006399760.1:7158039-7180366 GCF_000299155.1 Elephantulus edwardii | reverse complement strand
TACCACACAAGCATTTTGAGATATGCTCATACTCTGAGACAGGAGAATCTAATCTGGTTATTTTTGTTAAATACCCTTTCTCTTCCCTCCCCCCCCCCTTACTTACAAGAAATAAGCATGACAATAGGCTCAGCTGCTAAAGGGATGTTGGGGTTGATACTTAATGCTTGTAAAAAACAGAAACCTGCTGAATAGTGGAAAAGTAGTTAATTAATTTGACCTTTTAACTAAATTAAATGAATCATCCAAGTTGGGCATCAAAATCTGATTCTGGGCATGTGTGGCATGTGGTACACGTTTAAATACTTGAGCTAATGAAGGTTTTTCTACTGGAAATGCGTGTTGTTCCAAATTTAACTTTGAGGAGGGTTTTAGCAAATGTCCTCTTCTTCAAGGTATAAAAACTTTTGTTTATGTCAAGTTTGCTTTATCATAATTAGATTCTTAGTAATGCTATATCTATGTTTTCTTAGAATCAGGTTATTTGGTATAGACTTCTGGAGAGAGCTACAGTATTAAATTCTTGCTACAAATTCATGATAAATTTTGTGGTTATTAAATTAAAGTTCTTCATTAAAAAAATCTATGAGTCAGAGTTGACTTTATGGCACCTAATAACAAGAATTAGAAGGGGAAATTTTGGTATATTTTGTACCTCTATTTATAAACAAAGGAGTCCTTGTGGCCTAGTGAGTATAGAGACGTGTTGCTGTGGAGTTAAGGTTTTCTTTTTCTAAATGGTTTTACCAACCATTGATTGACTTTGTCATATGATTGGCAATGTACGAATAAGGCACGTTAGTCTAAAAACAAGGGTATTGCTCATATTTCCATCAAACTGAGCAGAATTCAGCAGCAGAATTTAAGAATCTCACCATCAGCAAAGAAGAATCAAGAGAATGTAGGACATCCTTTAGGGCCCAAGATTCTTACATCAGCTGGACCTAAAGGAGAGCAGTAGCTTCCCTGAGACAGAAGAAAAGAGACCCAATATGAAATAGAACTGGCCTTGGATTTACCATCCCAGAACACATAGCTGAAAGCCTTTGCCCATTTGTTGGTGGACTAGGGAGAGGAGAACCATATTTGGCAGCACTAAGAGCTTTGTAACACAGGTCTAATGCCACAAGATTGAAAGCTGAGGTGCCTGCAAGCCCATTTCAACAGCTGTCCTGATTGAGTGATTATATCCTGCTATCAACCTGAATTAAAGCCTTTTGACTTCCTTAATATGGTTTTGCATGGTATTTGAGCTTTTGCAATGGATGTTGGATCCAGTAGAGCAGTAATGCTGGTGTTCGAATTAGTAGACAGAGGTATGGGAGAGTAGGAGACATGTTTAACCTCATGGGAATTGGGTTTATGTTGTGGATATTGTTGGTGGGGACAGTTCCTCATTGTGAAGTTAGTGGAGGTTAGATATGGGCATCCCCACATGGCTCTTGCTCTTTTTACACCTGTGAATTCAAAGGTAAGCAATTTGAATCTACCAACTGTTCTGCTACAGAAAGATTGGCAATCTCCTCCCAATGGCATTTACAGCCTCTGAAAACCCATTAGTGGGTCAGTTATAAGTTGCTTCTGCTTGATGGCACTTAACTTTTATCCATATGGCCTCTCTTTCTTTCATTCTACATGCTTGACAGCTCTATTTTGCATATCTCATAAGTTTAGCAGTCCAAATATATTTATTATTTTCTACTTAAAGATTCTTCCTTTCTCTCTTTTCTGTATTATTATAAGCCATTCTAAACTGTGAGCAAGAGTTTCCTCCTAAAGTTATTATGAAACGGAGAAGAATGCACACAATTGAGTAATGTTATGATCTATTGTTCATAAAGTATTTATTAATTCTAGTTGACTCTACAGCACCTAACAACAATAATAGATATTAAAATTTAATAATTGGAAAAATTTCTAGAACAATAAATAAAACCAAGATATTTTGGTATTTTACATTTATTTACATATAAGAAAACTCTATAGTCAAAACTAGTATTGTAGTTAAGATGTAAAAAAAAATAGTGAAAATTAAATCCCAAACAACTTCAAGAAAGTGTAATATCACAATTACTATTCTGAAAATGCAATAAGACATGGCATGATTAGAAACAGACAACATTTTCATTATTTGTAGACAATGCAATTGTACATACAGAGCACCCAAGAGAATCTGCTAAGAATCTTTTAGAATTAATGAGACAATTTAGTTAACTGTTAGATACGAGATGCTGTAATACTAAATAATTGATTAGAACAATTGTTGTTAGGGAAAAACATTGGACAATCAGATAAGTAGGCTTGATAGCCCTCAAACCTTGTTTTGTAGATTACTTTTATTACAATGTATTGTATTAAACATCAATGCATGTAAAGTAAAAAAGCAAATTATATCATTTTTATTGTGCTTTTGTAGGATTGTTGATACACAAATGGTAATTATATTGTCACTCTACTATGCTTACTGTACACCTACTAGGTGGCATGTCAGCATCTGAAAGAACTTAGTAAAAATAATTGGCCAAAGAACCTGCTCTTGTAGATTTCATCTCCAGCTGATGTAAAACCCTTCTGGTGATTATGTTCTGTTTCCTCTTTCCTTATTATCTAAATCCCATTGTTCTACCTTCACTCAGATATTTATTCTAATTTTTATAATGCATAAATAGCCCAAACTCACT
The DNA here is from genome assembly GCF_000299155.1 of Elephantulus edwardii. NCBI lineage: Eukaryota > Metazoa > Chordata > Mammalia > Macroscelidea > Macroscelididae > Elephantulus > Elephantulus edwardii. The sequence continues at coordinate 7,177,685 of NW_006399760.1, read as the reverse complement.
GCCACCTATTATACTCTTTTTTGATCTGCTTTCCATTCATTTTTAATATAAAGAATTTACTTTCCTGAAACCATACACAGAGTGTGTAAATGTGTGAATTTTAGAATACTCAAATGTCATTGTTCATCATCTTTCTAAACATTTGCCTATGCACTTTGTTTTAAGATTTATACTTTTGCCTGTATAGCTGTAGGGTGGTATTCCAGTTCATGTCTGTGCATATACTAAATACATTATTTAGATTCCTCTAGTGATGGACACTTATATTTAATGCAAAAAACTTCAAACATAAACTGAGCCATGATAAATATTCTTCTAAATTCAGCATGCCCAGATGGTCTTTTTGGTTTGCTGAGGACATATCCTGTTTATGTCTGTGTCCTAGCATAATTATTTCATTTCTACCCTTGACTCTATTTTCCCTCTCTTTTCACTTTTCTCTTTCCCTCCCCGCCTCTTCTCTTTTCTCACTTTCTCTCAGTCTTTGGCTGTTACACCAAAAGTTGTAATTACTAAGTTATATGATATATGAGAAAAATATTGCTCTTCAGAATAGATTTTTCAGTTTATATTCTATCCAGTTTATCTTGAGTTCTTTTCCCAATCCTTATTAAGAATTTGTATTTGTCTCTTTTAATTTTTATAGTCAGAAAGAAATGTTTCATTGACATTTTGAGTTGCAATTTATTTTTCCTAGTAATGTACATGATCTCCTTTACATTATGTTCATTTCTATATTGAGTTGTAAAATATTTGTTTTACTTATTTGGAGCGCCTTACATAGCATAGGTATAAATCAATCCCTTGTTAGAATTTAAATGTTAAAACTATGTCTTTCTAGTTTCTCACTAATGTCTTTACATTCATAGCTTTAACTGTGCTCAGACTGTGATATTTTGGGATTCTTATCCCAATTATTCTTTTTCTTCTATATTATTTATTTTAAATCACTTTTTGTTATCTCCTGGGATCATTTCATGACATGATGTTTTTGCTTTTTCTTACTTTAGTTTAATCTATCTTCTGTTCACCTATTAATTTTTTTATTTCAATACTTACATTTTTCATATCCTTTCCAAGTTTTCTAATTATTGGTTTTGCCTTCTATATTTCAATACTACTCTCTCTCTCTCTCTCTCAGGTTATTTACAATTCTTGTTTTATATTCTTGCTCTATCGATTCATTAGTTTTGCTTCTGCTGGTATAGATTAAATTCACTGTGTTTAATTTAAACTGTTTACACCTAGGGAGCTCTGGTGGTTTAGTAGTGAAGAATTGGACTGCCAATGCAAAGGTAAGCGGTTTGAGTCCACCAACTGCTCAACAGTAGAAAGATGGACAATCTACTCCCATGAGATTTACTGCCTCTAAAATCCTACTGGAAGGTCAGATGTGGATTAGTTCTGACCTACCTAGCAACAACAACTAGCTCCCATTTATTTGCTAGTAAAATGTCTTATTTCCTCAGTTAGAAGTACCTACCTTCAACACACAAGCAAATAGAAGCTTACTCTCATTAAGTCAATTCCAACTTATAGACACTTTATAATATGGAGAATTGAGCCACAGGATTTTCAAGGCTATATAGTCTTAATGACAGCAGCCTACCACATCTCCCTCCACAGAGTGACTGGTTGATTAAAAAAAATTACTGATTCCATTCACACTCATTGACTGTGTACTGAGAAACCTAGTTAGTTTTAAGGCTTCTTGAACAAGATTTGTCAGAAGTGGTATTTGAAACTCCACAGTGAACTGAACTGCACACCTTAGATATTTCAGTCATCCTGACCTGCGTGACCCAATCCATTGATTTTAGGTAGATTACAGCTCATGGTGACCATCTACAGCAGTCTAGAATTTCCCATAGAATGTTTTCAAGGCTATACATTTTTACAGATATAAATTTCAACATCTTTCTCTCTCAGAACATTTGGTGGGTTAAACTGCTAATCTTTTGGTTAATAGCCACTCTTTTTATCACAGTATACCATATTACCTTTCATTATGTATAAAAGACTGAGGTGATTGTTATTTGCCATTGAGTCACCTGCAAATCGTAGTGACCATAGGTACAACAGCTCTCAACTCTACTCTGTACTGAGCTAGTCTCACGGACTCCGATCACCTAGTTCCAGTGACCCAGTTACCATGTCAGTCCTTCTTATCTGGGGTTGTCCTCTCCTGCACAGTCCTTACACCCTTCCAAACATGACATCATTATTCAAAGACTGGTACCTCCTGGCCATATATGAAAAGTACATCAAATGGAGCTTCAAAATCCTTGCCTCCAAGGGGAAACTTGGTTTCACCTTCTCCAAGACAGACCTATTTGTTCTCTTGGCAGTCCATGGTATGTTCAATACTCTTCTCCAGCACCACAGCTCAAATACATCAATGCTTCTACTTTCTTAGTCATTGTTTATGGTTCACCTCTCTGATTCCTAGAAAGAGCATGGTGTATTTGCAAAGACCATGGCATGAATCAGGCACACCTTAGTCTCCAGACTGACATTATTACTCTTTAGCACTTTTGACAGGTTCCTGACAGCAGACTTCCCTAGTGAAATTTGCCTTTTGATTTCTTGACTGCTGGTGCCGAAAGTGTTGATTGTGGAGCCAAATAAGCTGAAATTGTTAATAACTTCAGTTTGTTCTCTACCATAACAGTACTTTAAGTGTGAAGGGGGTAATCTATGATAGGGAAAAGGTCAGATTTACAGTGTGGTATCACCCCCCCCCCCATTCCTTCTCTTCAATAGGCTCTACAAAAAGCCCTGGTGGCATAGGTATTAAGTGTTGGTCTGGTAAAAATTTGTCATCCAAATTCACCAACGCTGTTCTCAGGGAGAAAGTAAAGCAATCTCCTTATGTAAAGCTTAACAACCTGGGAAGTTTGATAGAGAGCCATTTTGAGTCATAATGGAATGAAAACAATAGATTAATAGGTTTCATGAGGGGTGCTGGTTATTAGTAGTTAAAGAACTTGACTGCTAACTGAAAAGCTGACAAATTGAACTCAAAAGGGGTTTCCTTGGAGAAAGAAAAGTTAGCCTGTTTTCCTAAAGATTCACAGTCTTGGAATTAATACAAAACCGTTTTACTCTGCCTGTCCTTGAGTCGGAATTTACTTAATAGCACTGGGCAGTTTTAAGAAGCTCCACAATATTATACCGGTATTTCATAGGTAGTAATCAACTGAAGATAGGAGGAAGTAACAAGTATCAGTTACCAGCTTGTAGACTGACTTATTGCAACACCAAGTGTGTCAGAATAGAACTGTGCTCCCCAGGTTCCAGGGCTAATATTTTCAGGAGTAACATTTTAGGCATTTCTTCTGCATGGACTCAAACCTTGAACCTTCTGATTAATCATGAAGCACATTAAGTACAAATTAGGGATTCCAGGAATAACTGTTTTCTAATAGAAAATACACATTTCTTTTTAAAAATTTGCTTAACAGAGTTTGTAGTTTCTGTAAAATTACAAAAGACCATCTTATTCTATCCATTTTCTCAGTCTTACCTCCATAGATTTCTGCATGCTAATTTAATCATAAAGCTATCAGACTTCAGTTGTTAAACTAGTACTATTGACTTTTTAGAAATTACAACTGTAACCTCATAAGAAAAAAGTAGCTGTGTTATTGTATTGATGAATTGACTCACTTCTTCCTATCTTCAAAATCAACTCTGAATATGAAATGTTATTAAAATATTCACTAGTTTGTTTTATTCGTCTTTACTGGAAAAGTCCATAAGAATGATGAATTATTTATAAGAAAATGCTGTTATAAATTATTTAACATTTCATAATTGTGAAGCTGATGAAAGACATAATATTAAAAACTGTGACATGGATTGGATAAGACTATGAAAGAGGAAAATTCAAGAATTTGATAAAATACCAAATAATGTAAACTTTTAAGAAGACTGTAAACAATAAGACCAACCATGAAAAGAAAAATTCTGGAAACTACAACCTCATTGGATTTTGCTTTTATATGTGGTTTCAATTCCTTTCTCTATGTAACTAGAGAACTTCAATGTTTTGAGAATATGCTATTTGGTGTACTAATAGATTCTCTGAAAATCATCATTAAATCTTCAAAAGCCTATAGTGAATTAAAGAATACTGTTTTGATAATAACATCAGGTAGTTTTTACTTCTGTTAAATTATATCGAATTTCCTTTTATATAGCTTTTTCTTTATATTATATATATATTTGTTGTCAGGTGCTGTCAATGATGAGTCATAGTGATCCTGTAAATAGAAGATTGAAGCCTTGCCCTTTCCTGCAACACTGTCGTGATTTCTGTCATGCTCAAGCCCATCGTGTTAATCACTTCATCAATATATGCTCTTCAGGGACTTCCCTCATATAGATACCTGTATCAAATATATGTATAAGCAAGACAATGAAAATTCACTCCTATGTACATCTAAATATACATCATATTTTAATAGATGAAACTGGGGCTGTTATTACACAAGAACACAAAGAAGCTTGCTCTCTCCATTGCATTGATTGCATACCTACCATGTATCAGACACTGTTAAAAGGGATATGATGTTATAGGCAAAAAGACAGGAATTGGACTATCACAAGGCTTGTAGTTTAATGAGGGAGAGAGAGTCAACAATTATTTACAAGCAGACTTAATTATAATTGTGATAGTAGTGAACATTGAAATTTTAGATTACCATAAAAGCAGATAGAAGTAGGATAAGGGAGAAAGTAACTACTGAACTCTGAATTCTCAGGAAAGGTGCCATAAGAAAATAGAGTTGAAGGTTGAGCCTGAGGGACGAATGGATGTGACTAGAAGATGAGACTAAGAGAAGGCAGGAAGGAATTTTTACTTGTGTGATTCTCCTTACCCATATTCTAAACTGATTATTTTGGGTGAGACTGAAATCTAATAGAGGCTGAGACATTGTTTCGCTCGTCTTTTTTGCATTATTCCTAAGTGCAGTGTAGAAGAGCTGGGTGTGATTAAATAGGATCTAAGGCATCCTCAATGAAGAAGTAAATGAATGCCGGAGGACTCCCATTTGTATTGGAAAGTTTAAATTGACATTCCTGCTGCCTGATGTTATTGCTCCCTGGGTAAAGCATTTGTTGAGTATGTTGAGTAAAATAGTTGAAAGGCATGCACCATTGCCTGTAGCCTCTCCAGGAAAACTCACTGCCTCAGCGAGGAGGCCAGTGATTAAAAGAATATGGAAATTGGCTGCTTCCAAGACTGAGAAGACTCAGGACAATAACTTGAAATGATGGGAAAATATTTTGCCTTCTTGTTAAACTGCAGAGTTAGGGAACAATATCTGGTCCAGGCAGATCCCTGAGATGTGTCTAGTTTAGTTATCACACAATATAGTAGTGGTCCATAGAGAAATATTTGCCAGTGATGTTACTATTCTTGATATAGGTTTCTTCTATCTGTAAGTTATTTTTCATCATGCTGACAAAAGGTCTGCAGTCAAGTAAAACAAATGAGCTGTGCCTTCCTGGTGGTCTATTAGATTCTTACTCTGGACACGGCTTTATGATCATGAATTTGATTAAAATACAGATCTCAGCCTAGGCATCATCCATGTGCACAATCTGGTTAAACAATTTCTATGAGTTTCATTGACAATACAGACTTACTTCAATAAATGAATGAAATTCTTATAACTCCAATACTATCAAAGTATGCTTGCTTTATTTCATATTTGACAGTAATAATACTGTAGCTTTACCACAAAATTCAGTGTGAAAGATATTTGGAGCATATTACTAATATATTCCAAATAGCATGACCAAAAAATTATTAAACAAAAACAAAAGAATTGATGGAGCCCACTGAATGAAGAGATAAACTTTTTCATGAGATTATAGCTTGATCTTTAAATAGATGAAATGCATTAGATATACTACGCTTATCATTGTTTTCTAAACTTAATAATGACTAGGTGCATTTTGTAACTATAGATTTAAGCTATGCTAATAATTATAAAATGATTTGCATATAATCTTTATATTTCTTTGATTTTATTATTTACTTGAAGCATATATTGTAAGATAATGTAACCTTCTAGCAAAATTTTGATCAATGTAATTGATCAGACATATTTGTGCATGAGGAATTTCATGCAAAATGTATTCAGCAGAACTTTAAAATAGCATATGCATAGAGCTTGGTGAACAATGTTTCTTCATAAAAGAAACATTAATAATAAACAATGTGTTTTCTGACTGTATACCTTCATGCATTAACTCTAAAATAGTTATTAATGACACATAGATGGGATATATGTTATATTATGATAACTAATAATAAGGACAAATATCTATATTAAGAACTCTAGTAAGCCTTTTATTTATAATTACTTATTCAATCCCAAAAGTCTTAGAATTAACCTCATTTTTAGGTCAAGAAACCAGGGTTTTAGGTCAAGTAATAAACTTGAAATGACTTGCCTATTGTTGCCTAATTAAAAACATGGATAAGATCCATATTACTCACCTGAAAAGTGGTAAAATTAAGAGTGGTAGAAAAGTTCTAGGTAAAGCCTCAAATTCTTAATGGCTAATGTCTTCTTTATTTTAAGACAGTTCTCCAAATTATCTCTAACTTGTAGTATACAGGCCATGGTTTTTGCAATCAGTTGTTATGCTTCTTGATGCTTTTGAGCTTTGGTGTTGGAGAAGAGTGCTGAGAGTACTATGGACTGCTAAGAAAACAAACCGATTGATCCAGGAGAGGGTTAAACTGGGCTGCTCCTTGGAGGCAAGGATTTTGAAACTTCGTCTGACATACTTTGGTCATGTTGTAAGGAGGGACCGGTCCTTGGAGAAGGACATCTTGCTTGGGAGGGTGGAGGGCAGGCACATGAGAGGAAGGCCCTCTGGGAGATGGATTGATACAGTGACTGGGGCAATCAGGATGAGTGTGTCAGAGACAATGAGATTGGTACAGGACAGAGCAGAGTTTAGAGCTATTGTACATAGCGTCACTATGAGTCTCAAGCAACTCGATGGCACATAACAACAACAACAACTAAGAAATATAAGCAAGAAAGTCAATAATTGCCATCTCTTCTACTAAAGTCTGTAATAAGAAAGTTGTAGTAATAGGGAAGCTCTATTGGCTTAGGAGTAAGGAATTACACTGCCAGTGCAAAGGTAACAGTTCACATGTACTAGCCATTCTTTGTGAGAAGATGGACAATCTGATTCTATATTATGTACTGCCTCTGAAAATCCAATGAGGGATCGATTACCGAAGGGTCAGTTTCAACTCTATGGTTTACAAGATCAGAGCTTTAGTGAAAGTTCTTTTTCTTAGATTCTAGCATGTCAACTATGACACACAGAAACAATAAAAAGAGTTTTATAGCATGAGGACAACTGAGTCTGACTTCTACTAATGCCACAAAGGGGAATTATACCCATTAACAAAATCCAAAGTACAAAACTAATTCCTTGAATGTATAATGTTATACATGGTCTCTCAAATTCCTATACTTACTTCTACTAACTCCATTATCATTCTTACTGCTCTTCTGGGTCTGAAATCCATTGCAATGACCATGTTGATTTCACAGAACATTATTCACTCATGTGGGGTTTATTAGTTAACAGACTATAATTAAAATTGGAAGCATGATTCAATCCTTCATTCTAGACCTCTTGTCAAGCATAGTTACAGGCCTTTTGACTTTCAACTTCATGTCTTAGGTCAGTGTTACAAAGTTCCCTTAGTCTTGCTAATTATGACATCTTAGTTCAGTCTTCCAGAAGCTTGGTTGAAGACCCTGGCCTCTGGCACAGTGAGGCAGCAGTACTAAATCAGCTGTTTCATATTGGTCTCTGGTTCCTTGTTGTGGCTGCTGTCACTCTTGTGTAAATTCCAGTCTGACTGACACCGGAATCTGGTCCTAAAGGAGATGTGCTGTTCTCTGTTCATCTTCCTTGTTGGTGTTGAGATTCACAATTTTGGCAGCTGAATTCTCTCAATTTTAGTGAAATGTTAGTGGAATGGCAAGGCTAGTCAATCCCTTGCAAACAGCATCTTTATTTTATCCTGCCTAGCAATGTGGCAAGGTTAATGTCAGTGTATAGGAAAGATATTTTGAACAACAAACCCTTAAAACTACAACAATACAGTTTGTCAATTTATGTAGATTGTCTGCATCGTAATTGGGAGCTTTTAAGGGCAGGAGATTTTACTGAAGGTTTCTTCATATTGTTGTTGTTATGTGCTGTCAAGTCGCCTGCAACTCATCGTGACCCTATGTACAAAGCCCTGAACCTTGCTCTATCCTGTGCCAATCTTATTGTCTCTGACCACCTAACCCTGTCACTCTAGACATTGAATTAATCCATCTCATCAAGGGTCTTCCTCTCTTGCACTATCTCTCCACCCTCCCAAGCATGATATCCCTCCTTCTCCTAGGACTGCTCCCTCATTGCAACATGTCCAAAGTACATCAGAAAAAGCTTCAGAATCTTTGCCTCTAAGGAGCAGCCTGGTTTCACCCCTCTATAATGAACCTGTTTTTTCTCTTAGTAGTCCACGGTATACTCAACACTCTTCTCTAGCACTACGGCTCAAAGGCATCAATTCTCCTCCTATCATCCCTAGTCATTGTCCATCTCTCTGATGCATAGCAAATAATTGCAAAACCATCTTTGTTGTTGTTGTTGTTGTTGTTGTTGTTATATGCCATCGATTCACTTGTGACTTGTAGCGACCCTATGTACAACATCCCTAAACTCTGTTCTGTCCTGTGCCAATCGCACTGCCTCCAACACACCCATCCCGATTACCCCAGTCACTGAATCAATCCACCTCATAGGGAGCCTTCCCCTTCTGTGCTGTCCTTCCACCCTACCAAGCATGATGTCTTTCTCCAAGGGCTTGTCCCTTCTTGCAACATGATCAAAGTGTGTTAGACGGAGCCTTAGAATCCTTGCCTCCAAGGAGCAGCCTGGTTTGACCCTTTCCAGGATGAAGCTGTTTGTTTTCCCAGCAGTCCATGGTACCCTCAATACTCTTCTCCAGCACCACAGCTCAAAGGCATCAGTTCTCCTTCTATCCTCCTTAGTCATTGTCCAACTCTCTGATGCATAACAAGTGATAAGAAAGACCATGGCCTATATCAGACGCACCTTAGTCTCCAAAGAGACACCATTGTTCTTCTGTACTTTGGAGAGGTCCCTAACAGCAGACATTCCCATGGCACTACATCTTCAAATTTCCTGGCGGCTGGTGCCAAGAGTGTTGACTGTGGAGGCAAGCAAACTAAAGCTGTGTACAATCTCAATCTCTTCACCATCCATCCTGATGCTGCCAATTTGCCCAGTGATGAGAATCTTTGTCTTCTTGACATTGAGCCTCAATCCATATTGGAGGCTGCAGTCCTTGACCCTCTGCAGCAGGCGCTTCAGGTCCTCCTCAGTTTCAGCAAGCAGGGTTATATCATCTGCATATCACAGATTGTTGATAGATCTTCGACCAATATTGACCCCACATTTCTCCTCATAGAGCCCAGCCTCTCGGATAATCTGTTCTGCATACAAGTTCAAAAGTTATGGAGACAGGACACATCCCTGGCATACGCCCTTCCCAATTTTGAAACACGCAGTATTTCCGTGCTCTGTTCTGACGACTGCCTCTTGGTCCAAGTATAGGTTTTTCATTAGTATGATCAAGTGTTCTAGTATTCCCATTCTTCTCAGAGTCAACCACAGTTTGTTATGATCCACACAGTCAAAAGCCTCTGCATAGTCAATGAAATCCAGATAGACATTCCTCTGGTACTCCCTGCTTTCAGCTTTTAGGCATTGTTAATCAAAAAGTTGACACTTCTCTCACATTTCAAATTCACCAGCACCTCTATGGAATAAAGTCAGACAGTGTCTTTCCATTCTGTTTACATCCTCTGAAAACACACTGGAGGGTAAGCCATCATTAAGTTTCAATTTGATGACAATGAGTTTGAGATATTTTTAGCTTTTTATTTTTTGGTATCCTAGAAGATATTTTAATAATGATGAAGCTGTGACTACGGTTATTATTTATCATTGAATCAATTTTAACTCAGGTAAAATCCATTGTTAGAAAGTAGAACAGTTCAATAGAGCATTCCTGAAAGCAATTTAAAAAAAAATTGAAAGTTGAAAAATCATGTTGCTTTGTGTTTAATCATTCATAGATTTTTGCTTTATAACATTAATTAAAATAACTATAGTGTCTAATCAAATTATAATTTTATATTGCCTTTCACTCCACCCAATTTATCTATTAATTTTAACTCTCCTCTCCCTGCTTTCTCATCCCTATTTACCTTCCAAGATTGTTATTTATATTTAAATTTTCCTTCAGGTCCGCTTCATAAACAACATGCCTCCAGAACTCTATGAACTTTGATACATGTTGATAGCTGTAGAGAGGCTTCAAGCCTTTTGTTCATCTGGTTGTTATGAATTATGCTCTACTCGAAGGCAATCAACAACAACATATGGTAATTGCTCATTTGTGACTGATTTATATCACTCAGCATAATTCATTTTAGATCTATTCATGTTGGCCAATATTTTATGAATTACTGATAATTTTTATTTATGCATAATACTCCATTGTGTGAGTGCACCACAGTGTATTTAGCCATTTATTTATTGATGAACACCTGGGTTGATTTAACCCTTTGCTATAGTGAAATAATGTTGCAATAAACATGGGTATATTTCAGCATATTGTAGTCCTTGCTTCTTTGGCATATATATCTAGTAGTGGGGTTGCTGGATCAAACAGTATTTCTATTTTTACTTTCTAAGGGAGTACTACACTGTTTTCTATAATGGTAGCACCATTTTACATCCCATTAGCAGTGTATGAGAGTTCAATTCTCTCCAAACTCTCGCCAAGTTTTGTTGTTTTCTGTATTGTGGAGCCTTGCTGGTTTTGCTCGTTCCTTGTATTTGTTTCTGCCTAACTGATGATGTTCTTGAGTGTTTCCTTCTGTTTTTACTGGCCATGAAGGCCTTCTTTGGTAAAGTATCTATTCATATCCTCTGACAATTTTGTAACTGAGTCCCAATCTTGACAGAATTACCAATCTACTCCTATGTAAATTGTACCTCATAAATCCAATGAAAGGTTAGATTTAATCTGGTTCTGACTCAGTAGCAATGAGCATGAGCATAAGTATAGAGCATTATTGAATTCTCAAAAAGGTGCACCTAATCTAGGCTATGGTCTTCTCAATTACTTGTTATGCTTCAGAGAGTTGGACAATGACTAAGGATGACAGAAGAAGAATTGATGCCTTTGAGTTGTGGTGCTGTAGAAGAGTCTTCAACATAGACTGCCAAGAAAACAAATAGGTCTCTTGAAGTGGGTAAAACCAAGTGGAGATCTCCATGGAGGCTAGGATTTTGAAGCCCCGCCTAACTTACTTTGGGCACATGATTCTTGGAGGACATAATGCTCAGAAGGCTGGAGGGATGGTGCAGGAGAGGAGGACCCTGGATGAGATGGATTAATACAGTAACTGGGGCATTGGTGGTTGGTGTGTCAGAATTAGTGAGACTGGCTCAAACCAGGGAAGGGTTCACAGCTGCTGAACATAGGGGCCATTATACATTGCAGGTGACTCAACAGGATATCATAACAACAACAACATAATATGTTAGTTGGGGTTTTTTTTGTTTTTTATTTAATCCTATTGTTTAGAGTCAACAAGACCTTGAGGAGGGCTGTGATGTTGAACCTTGTGCTATTTATTGGGGTGTCAAATGACATAATGGTTATCCATGGTGGACAGTGTTAGATGGAGCTCCCAGTTTAAGACAGATTTGGAAGCAGAAGTGGCATTCACTTCCTAAAGAACATTCCTCCAAAAACTCTAGAACTTTGATAAGTGGTGATAGTTATAGAAAGGCTTCAGTCCTTTTGTTCATAGGTTTGCTATGAATCATGTTTTACTCAAAGGCAATCAACATCAACAATAACATAGGCTCTCTAGTTTTGAGTAAAACATAGTATTATCATTACTTTATATTGGTCCAACCAAACAACTTTTAAGTTTCTTTTGAAGAACATCTACCAATTTTAAACAAAAATGCATATGCCTTGATTTCACTGTTGAAAGACAACTAAACTACCTTGCTCTCTTGATATATAAACTTGAAGTCTAATATCTTATACCTCATTACTGTTAGAAATATTTTACTTGTGGTTTGAAAACCAATGAATCTAAAAAATAGGAAAATTAAAAATCTAACATTTTTTTCTTCCTAGGAAGTAATATTAACAGAATTTTTTTAAAGACAAATGAAGAATCACAAGAAGTTGTCACGATGAAACATGATCCTACTGAGAAACCACAACATGGATTAAAATAATGACAGCTATCAGTCTGAGAAATTTAATTTCGTTTGGTAAGGGTTATCTCTCTGGGAGGTAATTGCCATCTATCATTTAAAGCAATAGGCTAACCAGTTTATTCAACCAAGCCAGGCACACTCCTGTTTTGGGGTCTTTTCATTAGCCCCTTCTCTGCTTGAAATATTCCTTTCCAAAATATCCTTCTGGCTAAGCATGATGCCACTTTAAAATCTTGATCACTTCTTATACCACCTGTCTACTCTTTTCCAAACCACATTCTCACCAATATAGAGTAGAGCTGGTGGCATAGTGTGCAGCGAGTTGCTCTATTAACTCAAAGGCTACACATCTCAGGAAATTCAGTCCTCAAAAGATGGACAATCTACTCTCTACATGAGGACAGATGGGCAATCTATTCTAGTGAATCTTATAGCCTTGAAAACCCACTGGAGAGTTTGACTCCACTTAATGTTAATAGTAGAAAGAGTGATGAGAGCAGTGTGGAAAAAAGATATAAAAGCAAGAGGAGACAGAAAGATCGATAGATATAGATATAGGTATAGGTATAGGTATAGGTATAGGTATAGGTATAGGTATAGAGGTATAGGTATAGGTATAGAGATAGAGATGATAGAGATATAGATATATAGATATAGATATATAGATACAGAGATTTAGGAAGCTTTAGTGGCCTAATGAATATCAAGTTGTGCTGCTAACCCAAACACAAGCAGTTCAAACTGACCATATGAAAAAGATGTTCAGTCTCCTCTCTTGTGATTTACAATACCTGAAAATTTGCTAGTACGTCTGCTCGCAAATAAACTGGAATGAGTTTGGATTTTTTAAATAGATAGATATAGATTGATAGGTATGGATATAGCTTCGTCTGACATACTTTGGGCATGTTGCAAGGAGGGACTGGTCCTTGGAGAAGGACATCATATTTGGGAGAGTTGAAGGACGGCACAGAAGAGAAAGACCTTTGATGAGATGGATCAATTCTGGGATTAGGGTGGCAGGAATGACTGTGTTTGATGTGGCGAGGTTGGCACAGGATAGAATGGCATTTAGGGCTCTTGTACATAGGGTTGCTATGTGTTGCAAGTGACTTGATGGCGCATAACAACAACATGATAGATAGATAGATAGATAGATAGATAGATAGATAGATAGATAGATAGGAAACAAACTTAACCTTTTCATAAATTTGGAGATCCCGCATTTTATTGGACAACTCTCTTTATAACTCTTTATACCATACTGTAATTATTGTGTTTAAACAAAAAACAAAAACAATTTTAAAAGTAGTAAATGCAATGTAAACAATGAAGGGAAGGCTGAGTCTGACTTCTGCTAACACCACAGTAACATCTAATGTCTAAAACAGATCCTGTGGTAAGACGTAGTCCCCCACACTGCCTCACCTCCTTATACTGATCACAGGGTCAATATATTCATTGCAAAAGTTATAGGATTTATTAAAGAAATAGGTTAGGGATGGCAGAGGATATTACATACTGAAAGTCCAAGTTTAGTCCAGCAACACAAGTAAACCTCTGGTTCCTTCAGTCATACAGCAATCCTCATTTCGTAGGTGTCCCAAGACAGCTCTTCTAGCTTAATCTCAAGGGCTCTGTCAGGCTATGTGTGACAGTAATCACTCTATAATGTGGCCAGTTCTTTCTCCTTGTTGTCTCTATGGCTGTTGGTGATGAAGAAGATTCTGATCAAATGGCAAACCATGTGTTCACAGTTGAGGCAGCTAGATACCACAACCCCAGAGGGGGCTAAAGCATTGATTAGAAAGCCAATTTAAAAATCTCAACGCCACATTTGCTTATTCTTTATTTACTGGCTCATATGAAAATAAGGATGTGTGAGTATTTTCTTCACTGGTAAAATATCCTAACAATGGACTGAAAGCCCGTGCTTGATAAATACTCGGAGAATGAGTGAATCACATTTCAAACAGGGATGCTGCATAGAATTTCTCTCCCTTCATTTTATTAAACTTTTTGTTAAATGAATTTCATTAACTGACTTAATTTTGAAAATCTACCTTAATAACTGAAATGTTTGCTTTAATAACTTTTGCCTTTATTGGTATATAGATTTATTCATTAAGTAAAAATATCAGTATACCAAATGAAACTATGAGAACAATCCAAGACTAAATATTCTTTCAAGAAGATATGAAACTATTGCACGACTATTAATTTTCTTGCTTTTTTAAATAACAGTGATGGGAAGGCATTTGCTTAGGATTATTGTAATACTAAATTATTAATGCCTTCCTTTTAGACACATTTCATTAGTGGAATATTCTAAATAAATAACTGATCTTTTCTTTACGTTTGGATAAATCTATTGTGACTTCTTGATTACCAAATTAGACTGTTTGCTGAGTAAGATTCAGTGATGCAATTCTTTTTCACTAGTTAATAGTTTGGAGTTTCACCAAGTTAGTTTTTATTTTCAGTAAAATTTAAGATAAATTTTATTTTTGTAATAAAACCTTTAGTACCCTGGGTGTCTAGTATAGTCAAGGATAGGAAACTCTATTTGAGTCTTTAACAATACTGCCTGAAAAAGCAGGTAGATATACAATGTTGTTGTTGTTATTGTTAATTGCCGTGGAGTCGGAAGAGACTCATAGCGACCCTATGAAGGAGAGTTCTCAATACTTGGGTGCCTTTCATCCTCTCTCCAGGTTCACAGGGTTTCTGGAGGCAAGCTATTACGGAAGTGGATGCCACTCCTCCTTCCAAACTTGTTTTAATCGGGGAGCTTCACCCCACTCTTTGTCCGCATTGGGTAACCAACTATGAACTCATTTGACACATCAGTGTCACAGTGTTCAGCTTCACAATAAGCACAAGTGACCGCGGTATGGCAACTTGTACACCAGGGCTATATGACCTAGAAGAATGTCTGAACAAAAACAATGAAAGGCAGGCCCGAGGGCTGCGGAAAAAAAAATTTCTATTAGAACTTTCTGGTTTTTACTTTATTTTTATGAATGTAGAATGGTTTCTGGCATTAATTCCTTTTATCTGAGAAATTTTTGTTTCATTTACAAAATATAAGTGTGTTCAGTGATCTCTAAATTTGTTTTTAAATATAAAAGTTTTACTTTGGGTTTATATAATATTTTCTTTTTCCAATTTGATGAAAAGAACTGGGTAGCTGTGGCAATTCACTTTCCCTCCCCCTTAAATTCTCTAAATAATAAAATATTCAGACACTTAGGAAATAGAAGAGATTATAATCAATAAGGACAACATGAGGATCTCTTTAACAGTTTCAGTACTTTTCTTCAGTATACTTCATGCAGAGCCAACCAATACAAACATTTAATTAGAGTAAAAGCAATCAATTGCATTTCTTTACCTAAACTGAAGAGCCCTGGCTTTTGTGGCTCAATAGAACAAGAAAAACACTGCTGGTCACATCTGTGTCTTAGTTCATTGAGGTTGCATTGTGATATTCATAAAAGACAGCAAACAAGTGCTAATCTTAATTCTAGGCTTCACAACAAATTTCCACACCTACTTCAATTAAAACCTATTTTTGTTTATTTGTGTTAAAAGAGTTTTTAATCCAGCTCAACAAAAAATCCAGCATGTTGTTACCTTAGAAGGTGAAAGAATTTTTGGTATGAATACATTCAAGCCTACCTCACAATTAGGGAGCGCTGGTGGCCTAGTAGCAAGAAGCTGTGCTGCAGTCCTGAAGGCACCACTTTGAGGTCACCAACCACTCTGCGTGAGAAGGATGACATCTCCTCCAGCAAGATTAACTCCCTCTGAAAACCTGCTGGAGGGTCAGCTATGGGTCGGTTCTGATTCTACATTACTCAAAACCAGCTTCAAAATAAGAAAATATGAGAAATGAATAACAAAGTTAGAGGTTGCTTATGAGTGCTAAATTATCAAGTTATAAAGGCATAGTCAAGTACTCATCTAAAACATAGAGAACTATTAGCTATATTGGAATCAAAGAATATGCACAGATGAAGTCAAATGTCAAAATACATTGATTATAGAGGAGAGACGTGTTGTTAGGGGCAGTCAGTTCCATGATGATTTAGTGACCCTATGAATAACAAACACGAACCTTCCCCTATGCTGCGCCATCATCACAATCTCTTCTATATTCTAGCTTTTTGGTGCAGTCACTGTGTCACTCCATCTTGTTGAAGATCTTCTCTCATTTGCTGACCCTGACACCTTTCCTAGCCTTTTTCCAAGAAATCAGCCCCTTCTGCCACTACAGTCAAATTATATGAGATAGAATTTCACCATCTTCCTTCTAGGATGCGCATTGATTGCACTTCCTCCAAGACAGATTCTTTTTTTGCCAATCCTTGCTATTTTCTTAGGTTAATATTACATTTCAAAGGTATTAATTGTTCATTTGTCTTCCTCATTCATGGTCTTTTTCAGATGCATGAGAAGCAATTGAAAATACTGTAGCTTGGATGAGGAACACCTTAGCCTTTAAAATGATATTCTTGTTCTTAGCATTTTTTAAAGTATTTTTTCTTTTTTTTAAATTTATTGAGATTTTTATGAAAGTTTATAGAGAACATGGATTTCTGTTCACTGTGTCACATTTTCCTCCCTGCCTACCCCTCCCCCACAGTTCACTTTTCTCTTTGGAAAAAAAAATATTGTTGTACAATCCCCAACCCCTCAGTCCATTTTACTATGACGTTCTTATTCTGGACTGTTGTCATGCATATTATACCTAATCATATGCTTCTTTTAAGCGGTTCTCGCCTTCATCTTTTTCAATGCAATGTACATTATTTATACTGTTTTCTTAGTTTCACCTAACCCCGATGTTCTAGAATGAGGCTGACATCAGGATGGGCGTAAGACTAAGAAAAACTGGGTAAATTATGTATACTTTTTAGCACTTTTAAGAGATCCTTTACAAGTGATTTCAAGTTCAATTTGTCTTTTGATTTTTTTGACTGCTGCTCCCATGGGTATTGATTGTGGATCGAAGTAAAATCAAATCCTTGACAACATCAATCTTTTCTTTCTCTGTCATGATACTGTCTATTGGTCTAAGAGTGAAGATTTTTTTTGTTTTCTTGGTGTTGAGATGTAATCTATTCTGGAGGATGATAACAAAGAAGAAATAGAATGCATATAATGATAATTTTCTTACTTATTCTACAGCCTTTTTTCCTAATTGTCAAGAGAATTCCGAGCTTACTATAATTCAGTAAAGGAATAAGAGGTGAACTAGGCAATAATAAACCAATGATGACAGAGTAAGTACGACATAGATTGTTTGAGATATAAGTAAAATATATAAATCACAATATCTGTGAGCTCACAAAATTAGTTGCAGTTGATCCTTTGACTTTTGTTGTTGTTATGTACTGTTGAATTGCCTGCAACCCATAGCACCTGCATTTGGTCAGCAATATGAGGCTGGAATCCAGTTGGGAAGTTGTTTGCAGCAGCCATATTCTACAGAGGATTGTTTGCTGGTTCTGGTGAGGATTAGGGTGTAATGTTTTCTCACTAATGGATATGAGATGATGTGATTTGGCCTCCTATTTAAAAATGCACTTGGTCAGCAGTATGGGTTTAACACATTAATTAGGTAAAATGGAGTTTTAATGGCTTAGAGATAAGGATTTATTCTAGCAACTTCTAGACAAATGTTTCAAGATAGGCAATTTCATTCTGTGTAATTTGCTGCCTCTGGAAGCTACTGGAGGGTCAGCCATGAGTGTTCTGACTTAAAGATGCATAACAACAATAAGTTAGATAAATGCTAAATACATTTCACCAGGTGTTTGCTGAATGAGAATTGGTTTATTAGTTGCAATTTTGATGGAAGAACATCCAGGGGTTTTTCTTTTTGGTTTTTTTTTTGTTTGTTTGTTTGTTTGTTTGGTTTTTTTGGTTTTTTTGTTTTGTTTTTTTTTCCAGAACTAACCATGTGATACTACAAGAAAATATTCGCCTTTTAGGCTTATCTTCCTAGAATCTATTTTACTCATGCCTTAATTAAAATGACTTTCATTTATTCTTATGTACTATATATATGTAACTAGATGCTTAAGTAGATAGAAAGTTGAAAAACTAAATTTTCACCAAAGAACTTTCAGTCTAGTTTGCTTAGTTGGCCTATAGAATTTATGGTTAAAACTTAAAGATGATTAACTAGTATCTTAATGTCCTGCGTGCCTGTTTTTATAATTTGTTCTGAGAAGATTAGTAGCAGACCAGTGTAAAAAGAGCAAGGGTCACATGAGGATGGCAATGTTTGACCTTTACTAATATCACAAAGGGGAATGGTGAACTGTCCCTGTGAACAGCATCAATGACACAAAACCAATCCCCCTGAGTTCAGACATGTCCCCCAGGCATGCATACCTCTTTCTACTCATCTGAACACCAATCTTACTGTTTTACTGGCCCCAAAACGTGATACAATGTCTCACAGAACTCACAGAGGAATGTTGAGGAAGTCAAAGGTTGTAATCCAGGTTAGTAGCAGAATATAGTCTGAACAGTTTCTGAAATGTGCAAGCAGGCAGCTCAGCCTTGAGCCTCGTGCTTTTAAACCAGTGTTACAAAGTTTTCAGTCCTACGAATTATGGTCCTGACCCCCAGTTGTCCAGAAAACTTTGGCAAAGGCTCTTAGCTTTAGTTCCAATGATATAGCAGTTCCTAGTTACTAGTTACATGCCAAGGTCTCTAGCTTGACCATGACTGCTCTTTTCCAGATTATGAGGGATTTTTTTGCTGAGAGTGGTGAGGTCTCTCCTGCTGCCCAGTGGCTTAATTTAGTGGTGAGAATCGTGAATCTTCCTATAAATTGGTAGATAGCCAATCCTCTTGCTGATAGGTTAACTTGCCCTATTAGCATGTTACTGCCCATCTGTGTTGTAAAGTCAAATGATGGCTAGGAAAGTAATGTTGAGAAATAAACTCCACAACTTGTTATAAGACGTTTTGAGTCAATGTAATCTTACATGCTCAACCTATTGTTTAATTCCATGATTTCTACTATCAAAATTTCATCCTTGGTTCAACTCCCCAGCTCCTCTCTGATCCTTAATTTCAGTAGTTCTCTGGAAGGTACTCCAGAGACTTAGACCCATCAGGAGAATGACTCACATGACTCTGTATGCAGGCCAATTTTGCAGAAACTGGTGAGCAATGGGCCAGGCTTGATGCAACTGGATGCTTAGTCCACAGTATATAATTTCTCAGTCCAGAAAACTTTTCAT
>NW_006399760.1:7145254-7157214 GCF_000299155.1 Elephantulus edwardii | reverse complement strand
CTTTTAATTTCCTGGCTGCTGGTGCCAAGACTGTTGACTATGGAGCCAAGCAAACTCTCTTCAGAAGCACATACTTTTCATACATTAAAATGTGTTATCGCCTCAGATGGTTTACCAATAAGTAGAAGTCTATTAATAAGTTCAAGGTAAGAGAAATTTCTCAAAATTATTTATGAATCATCACTAATTTTCATTCTTTAAACTCATGGCAACTTCTATCAATTTATCTTTGAATTCTTTTTTTGTTGTTATTCTTAGAAAAAAGAAACTTAAATACTATATATTTATAAATATAATATTTTCTATTTAATTTACATATATATTATTACTTTTTTCATAGAAAGTCCCTCAACATTAATATATTCTTTCATGTTAAGCTTGGGAAAATATTCTTACATAATCTATAAATATGTATCATTTCAAAATAAGATCATAAATCTCCTATTATTAAATATTTTTAATTAAATCACAAACCAACATAGTTTTTTTTAAAGGACATATTTGATCTTGAGCTATTCATATTCAGCACACACAAATAAGAAATCACTATGGGGAAATATTGCTAACTATCAGTTGTCTGTGTGAGAGTAATATGAAATTAATTGATATACAAGTTACAAAATTACACTACAGGTTATTTCATGAGGGCCCAGTGGTTAATCCCGAGACTCCATCAGGTGACAGATTTAATATTTCTAGGTGATTCTCATTTCATCTGTTGCAGATGTTTGATTGTCCCTGCTTAGGAGGATTTCAAGAAAATAAAACATCATGAGACATGTGAAAAAAATGAAAGAGAAAAAATAGAAAAATCAGGGAAAATACATTGTTTGTAAGATGTATTTATTCAAAATTTATCATGCCCACTTCACATTATCTATTCTTCTATATGCTTAAAAAGTTAAATGTCAAGATTCAAATTTATTTTAAAACTAATTCAAAATAGTTTTCAACTTGATATTTTAATGCCATATTTAATCACCTTAAGAAATGGTAAATTGCTTCACAATAATCGTATAAGGTTAATGGCTAAAATATTTTGACATATCTTCTTAATTTTTTGAATTCAACATATCCTTAGGTTTCAGTTTGTTATAGTTCCCCAAGAGTTCAAAATAAAATATATAAGATGTTTTTCCCACTCATAATCTTGTTATGTGCCATCCAGTTGCCTGCGACCCTATGTGCAACAGCCCTAAACCTTCCTCTATCCCTTGCCAATCTTATTGTCTCTGACAAAACTATCCCCATTACCCCAGTTACTGAATCAATCCATCTCATTGAGGGTCTCCCCCTTCTGCACTGTCCTTCCACCCTCCCAAGCATAATGTCCCTCTCCAAGGACTGGTCCCACCTTTTAGCATGTCCAGAGAATGTCAGAATCTTTGCCCCGAAGGAGCAGCCTGGCTTCACCCTCTCTAGGACAAACTCGTTTGTTCTCCTTATAGTCCATGGTATTACTAATACTCTTCTCCAGAACCACAGCTCAAAGGCATTAACTCATCTTTCATAAATAATTTTCCTTTCTTAAGTTTTCTTCATTTTGATATGCCCTTTCCTACTTGTACATAAAAATATTTTTAAAAGCCTAGCTGAACTCTTCTTAAGTCTTTATTTGTGCTTCTGCTGTAATAACCATTTTTTTCCTTTGAACAAGTGTTTATTGAGTGCATGTCATGTGCTAGCAATTGACGATGTGATGCTGTCATTTTTAGTCTAATCAAATTACTTGATCTTGGGATCTTTCATAGTTGTTATTATTTGGTGCTCAATCTTATTTGTAAATCTAGATATTTATGAATTTTTACTCTAAGAAAGTTATAAAAATATTCAGTAAGCAGTAAATGGTTTTCCCATCACTTAGTGATGACTGTTTCTCTTGAAACATCTATATATTTTTTCCATTATTATTCCTAATGCCTTGCAGGTTAATTATTAAGGCTACCTAATCCTTTCATATTTCTACTGGTTTCTGTGTGAGCAATGAAAGTAGTAAGATGAGGCCTAGACTAAAAACATACTTTAATTCAGATGAACACTTTTTCATTTCGATTTTGAATTAGTAGGAACAGTATCAGATCTGATACTTTTAACACATTATAACTTACTTCTAGGGAGGGAAATGCTTGCTGTCATGTTGTAAGTTGCTTGTAACTGACCCTCCTGTGGTCTTACAGAGTGGTAAATCTAGAGACTAAGGTTGCCGGATCCAGGAGATGGTCTTCACAATTACATGCTATGCATCAGAGAGCTGGACAATGACTAAGAAGGATAGAAAAATTGTCTACTACACAGATTTAAAGGATTGGCTGGGCACAGGACTCACTAATTTTAAAGAAAG
The DNA here is from genome assembly GCF_000299155.1 of Elephantulus edwardii. Taxonomy (NCBI): domain Eukaryota; kingdom Metazoa; phylum Chordata; class Mammalia; order Macroscelidea; family Macroscelididae; genus Elephantulus; species Elephantulus edwardii. Next base: position 7,154,873 of record NW_006399760.1, on the reverse strand, counting down.
AGAACTAGAAGAAGTGACAGTCTTAGGAGTTGTCTTGCACACACCACCTTAACTACTTGATAAACTCGAAGGGATAAGTAACAGCCTATAGTGCTATTTTGTAACTCATAATTGAATGGACCTGTGCAGTATTAGAGGCGGTAAGGGGGCCTAGTGGTAAGAAACTGTGCTGCAATCCCGAAGGCTGGTCTTTGGGAGAAGGATGGACAATCTCCTCGTGTGTAATTAACTGCCTCTGACAACCCACCAGAGGGTCAGCTATGGCTTGGTTCTAACTGTATGACACACAACAAAACTAATATATCTTTTACTTTTGATATTTCTTTATCTATGTTAACTGGAATTATAGAAGATATAATGACAATAAATTATTTATTTTTATTTAATCCTTATTTATTTTATTAAGAATGGTCCTACTTGGCAACACGTCCAAAGAATGTGAGACAGAGTTTCAAAATCTTTATCTTCAAGGAGTAACTTGGTTTCACTCTCTCCAAGAAAAAAAACATTTGTTCTCTTGGGAATCCATGTAACGTTCAATACTTTTCTCCAGTACCAGATTTCAAAGGCATCAATTTTTTCTTTTGTCATCCTTAGTCATTGTCCAGCTGTCTGATGAAAAACAAGTAAATGAAAAGACCATGGCCTGGGTCAGGCACACCTTTGTCTACAGACTGAAATCATTGCTCTTGTAGCTCTCCGGAGAGATTACTGAAAGCAGATTTTCCTAATGCAATTTGTCTTTTTATTTCCTAACTGCTGGTGCCAAGAATGTTAATTGTGGAATCCAGAAAGCTGATATTAACCGTATCGATCACTCCTTTATCTACCAAATGCTGCCACTTTTGGTGAGAATCTTTGCCTTCGTGATGTTGAGATACAATGCATATTGAAAACTGTAGTCTTGACTTCTGTAGCAATGCTTTATTGTGATCCACATAGTAAAATGCTTTTGCATAGTCAATAAAACACAAATCAACATTCTTCTGGTATTCTTTGCTTTCAGCCAAGATCCATCTGACATTGGCTATGAGCTCCCTAGTGCCACAGCCTCTTCTAAACCCAACTTGTATTTCTGATAGTTCTCTTTCAATATGCTATTCTTTTTATGTTTGGATAATTCACAGAATTTTGCTTGAGTGGGATTTTAGTGCTATTGTTCAATCATTTTTATACTGGATAGCTTATTTTTGGAATGGGAATAAATATTAATCTCTTCCAATCAATTGGCCAGGTAGCTGTTCCACATTCCGTGGTAAAATCTGGTGAGCATATTCAGGGCTGCATCTGATTGATGAGGTATGTTAATTTGTATTTCATCAATTCCTTGAGTCTTATTTTTTACCAATTCCTTCAGAGCACCTTGAACATCTTTCATTAGAATTGGCTCTTGATCGTAATGTTGTTTCATGAAATTTTTGTGTATCAGAAAATACTTTTTAGTCCAGTAATTCTGTGTACTCATTCCATCTTCTTTTGATGCTTCCTGGATCACTCAGTATTCTACACATACCATCTTTAAGTATTGCGATTCAAATTTTGAATTTATTATTCAGTTCTTCAGCTTGAGAAATTCCAAGTGAATGCATCACTTCCAATTTTCTGACATCGGTCCTTTGCACATTTTGTTAGCTTTGTCTTCCAGAGCTGCCCTTTGAAATCTTCTGTTTCCCTTTGCTTTGGCTTCTCAGTCTTCTGGTACAGTATTCTGAATCTCTTCTTATATCCATCTTGGCCTTTTCTTCCTTGTCTGTCTATATAATGCCGTTTTGCATTCTTTACAGATGATATTCTTGATATCCTCCCACAGCTTATCTGGATTTCGTTCATTAGTGTTCAGGGTCTCAAATCTGTTCTTGAAGAGGTTTTTAACTTTAGTTGGGATAGACTCAAGGTCAAAATTTGTTTCTAATGGATTTAGTTTTTCTTAGTTTCAGTTAGACATTGCTCATAAGTAACTGATGGTCTGTTCTACAGTCAGCCACCTCACCTAGTTTCCACAGGCGACACTGAGCTTCTCCATTGATTCTTTACACAGATGTAATCAATTCAATTCCTGTGAAGTCCATCATGTGAGGTCTATATGTGTCATCAATGTTTGTGTTTCGCATGAAAGATATTTCCAATACATAAATTATTGCTTGTACAAAATTCTATCATTCTATCTGTCAGCCTTATCTCTGTCACCAAGGACAGATTTTCCCCATACTCTTCCTTATTTTTATTCCCAATGTTTGCATGTCATTCACCCATTATTATCAATTTATTTTGGTTACATATTTGAGCAAATTCCAATTGCAACAGGTTGTTGGTGCATATATCTGAATGATAGTAGTATTAAAAGATCTTCCTTGCATTTGTATCAATATTATCCTGTCACTCACAACATACTATTTCAAGATGGGTCTAGAAATAGTCTTTTTAACTATGAATGTGACCCTGTTCTTTCTCAACTTTTCATTTCCAGCATACTAGATCATGAATGTCTGATTCAAAATGTTTCATGCCAATCAATTTCTGCTTGCTAATGCCTAGTATGTCAATATTTATGCATTCTATTTCTTCTTTAAGAATGTCTAGTTTTCATACTTTCATATTTCTTACATTCTACATTCCAGTTACTAATGTCTGTTTGCAACTCTCCCTCCACATTTTTGTTTCCTAATTAGAGGGCTCAGCTTCTCATACCTTATCTACTAATATAAGTGTACTCTTTTGTTCACAGGGCTTTTGAAGGCCTGTTATTTCAGAAGTTAATCATCAATCTTTCTTTCTACTGTCTTAATTTTGATGCTCAGTTTTAATGTAATATGTGACCAACAAGCATTTTACCCACACAAGTAAATGAATGACACTTCCCCTTTATACTATATCCTCTGCTTTGGGCCATTTGTCATAGTCCTGTCCCCTGCCCCACCAACACTCCTTCCTCTTTCCCCAACTAACCCTTAATGAGTGAAATTCTGGTCCAAAAAATGTTGACTATAGTTGATTTTATTTTATTGAAATGAGACAAGAAAAAAAAATCTTGGTGGTGAAATTTCAAATTAACTCAATTTCAATTTCAGGTAATCAAAGCTAAAATATTTTAGAGAATCAAGAGAGAAAATATATCCTTTATTTATATTACTAATGGTCTAGAAGTACTTGAGTAAGTGGCAAGGAAGCTAGCAACTAGTGATAAGGAATTGTGTTGTGTGGTGTTAGCTTAAAAGTTGGCTTTTCCTAGGCATTATGTAAAGTGTCCTCTGGTATTCAGCTAACTTAACTGCAGACACACGGTCTTGCAAATTACCAACAGCTGTGGGAGTAGAATAACGCAGAGAAGGCTTCCTTCCCACACTGAGTAGCAAGACTTGTGGCAGCAGGACTTGTAGCAGCATGGTTTGTGACAGCAAGACCCTGTTGAGGCAAAGTATAAGTAGAGGAGCCCTGAGATAAAGGCCACAGTTAAAAGTTCTTGCTGTTTTTGCCCAATAATTAAGGAGAAGCTGACTAATAATTGTTCTGAGACTTGGGTGGGTTATAGAGGAAACTAGAGGCTTTTTGAATTTGTGTTACTAAACTGAAGCTAGAGGCTAGACTAACTGAAGAATTGTGCTTTGGGTATGCTGAACTAAACCTGGACTTGGATTGTGAAATAGTCTTTGCCTCTGTAAGGTAAAAACAGCACAGAGAACCTGACGCAGTGAAACAAATGAGTTTATTAGTGGCTCTCTGGCAGATTTACTGTCTGAGGCCAGGGAAGGCATGGTCAGGCAGCAAAGTTACCAGTGAGGAAAATTATAGGCTAAGCTTTATAGGTAGGGGTTGCGGGTAGGGTGGTTAGACCAATGGTCAGATCTCATGGAGAAAGTTGATTGTATGCCCTTTGTTAGCTCCTAATGATGCAAGATGTGGTTGATGGCCGGGTTTCCTTCTGATTGGCCATAGTCATCTTATACCAGGTAGATTGGAATGTCTCTCAGGAGGGGAGGTGTGGTCAGCACAAGATGCTGCCCAGCCCCAGGTGGCCTTTCAACCTCCCCCAAAATTATTTTTCTAATAAACCCCGTTCTCATTATCATTATACAACTGTGATTAAAGTGTGTGAGTCAATGCCTAATAAATGGTGCTGATGGGTGTGGCTCTTGAGGCACAATGCAGCTTGGCTATAGACTTTTTATGTGTTTTTTGCTCTGGGACAGTGAAGGGCTTTTCTATTCTTACTCCCTCTGGCCCTTTCAGAAAGACATTCACAGCCCTGTGCCCAGGTCCCATTTTCTGCTTGCTAGAAATGCTTCTACCTAAAGGCATAGAATTGAAATCTGTCAACTGCCCTTGGAGAGAGCTAGGCAATGTCCTCTCATGCAATTTTACTTCCTCTGAAAAGCCATGGAAGGGCCAGTTATGGGTAGGTTCAACTAGACAGTAAATAATAATAATTAAAATGCCAGAAGACTTTGTTAATAATTCATAGATTAATAATTTTCTAAATACAATCTTGAAATGCACAGTATTATTCCCATTTTATACATGGAAAAGCTGATTTATGGAAACTATGAATACTTACACATGAGCCATACAAAATTCATTATAATTACTTGTGTTTTTTTCATAATTTCACGTTCCTGTGTACTTTGATAAAATCTTACTGAGTTTTTATATATATGTAAAGAATAGTGAAGAGATAGGTTGTTATAATTGTTTGCTGTCAAGTTGTAAATCACTCAGGGCTCCCTCAGAGGGAGAGAGGCAGACAATTGAAAATTTTATAAAAGAAGCTTATAAATAATATTGAGAGCTTAGAAGCATAGAAAATAGAGGATTTATATCTCCAAGATAGAGAACTTTCAATTATGGCATTAGTTAAGAAGTAAGGGAGCTCTGGTGGCTTAGTGGTAAGGAGCTGTACTGCCGTCTCAAAGCCTTGCAGTTTCAATCCACCAGCTGCTCCAGGGGTCAAGGATGACCAATCTCCTCTCAGGCAATTAAACTACTTCTGAAAACCCACTGGATGATCAGCCACAAGTTGATTCTGACTTGAAAATATACAATAACAATATAAGAAGTACACAGAGAAAAGTCATCTAGTGGAAGATGAGGACTCCTTGGAGATCCATGACAAGAAATCCAAACAACTATCCCAGGTCTCTGACCACAAATAAAAATATAAGATAAATTTCAGGTGCTGAGAGTTACTTTCTTGTACTCCATGGTAAAGATAGAGTTAAAATATGGAAAAAAGTGCTTATTACTGAGAAAGGTGAAAATTAAGATGAGGGTGAATTAGATAGTAGAGTGACTGTGGGCATCCTTGGGGATAGATTTGCATAAAGTGGACATAAAATCTATTTTCAGTGAGAAAATTTGTGAAAGTCACATTCACTGCTCTTTGTTTTAGTTATTTCTAAGAACTTCAAGGTATGATTAGCATCCATTCTTAATTTTGATTTACCCAACATCAATACAAAAATATGTAGGACCACATGAATTCATATGATAACACAGTATCAGTGTATGTTAATGATATTTAAAATATATAAATTATATTTAAAATATATTATTATTATTATATTAACGATATTTAAAATATAGTAGAGAAGACATGATATTTGGAAAGTAGAATTGCAAGTCAGTCTATGAAAAAGTCTTCCAAGTCTTGTAGCTCATAAATGAAAGAAATCTATAGAGAGGTTTCTCCAAATTTGTAAGCAATGAAAAACTTCCAATAAAAAGCTTTGAAATTGAAAGACACTTTCTAATCTAAGGATAATAATAAAAACATTGGCGAAAATGCTCAAGAGAAAAGACTGAATTAACTTCATATTCTCTCAGAAAATTTGATAGGGATTGTTAAAGCTTAGAAAATGAGAAAAAATAGACAGAAAAGGAGTTTGTTAGTCAATTAAATTGCAACTTTTTAAAAATTGACTGTTACTTTAAATACTTGTCACTTTTAAGGTATTTGCTGTGAATCATTATCACTTTTTAAATGTTGTTGGGTGCCAATGCATTCCCTTGATTGAATGCAGCCCTGTGATCAATCATCAGAACTTTGCCTGTCCCGCATTCCTCCTGATCCCTGCCAAGCTGTAGTTCATAGTTACAGTCACTATTTCAGTCCTTCTCATTAAAGGACATCTTTTCTTTTGCTACTTCCAGCATGATGACTTTTCCCAAAGACTGACTCTTCCTCATTAGCATAATCTCATTAGTATATCATGCAAGGAAATCTTATTGAAGATTATAAAAAAAAAATAACTGAAACAATTGGGAACTCTTAGAAATTCAAGCCGGATTCAGATGAGTCTGTGGAATGAGGAATATCGTTGTTATTGTGAGATTTGTTTTGGGTGATATGGAGAATACCACAAAGATGTTTACTTGTGTTTTATTGACTGTACAAATTGATTACCATTTGTAGATTATAATAAATTATGGATAGCATTGAGGACTTTCCTTAATAGGGTCATTATGAGTCGCTTGCAGCTCGATGGCACTAAACAACAACAGCATTGAGAAGAATGGCAAGTAACAATTAATTATGCTTCTGTGAAATTTGTATGTAGGCATTGTGAATTATAATCCATTTCCATAACCAATTTTACATTTGTTATTTTATATTTACATATAAAGTGTAAATATAAAAGTTCTGGTGGCCTAGAGGCAAGAAGGTGCACAGTTTGAATCCATCAGCTACTCTGTTGGAGAAGGAGAAACAATCTTCTTCAGTGCGATTAACTGCCTCTGAAAACGCACCAGAAGGTCATCTATGGGGCAATTCCAACTCATTGATATACAACAGCAACAACTTCAACAATTTTATTTTTTTCTCATTAAAATGACCCATAAATAATAACAAACTTCAGAATCAACCTCCTAGTGGAGGATGATGGCAGATTGGTGTCTATAAAAGAATTAGTGAGTAGACAATCAATTGCATGAGAGTGAACACTTTTCTCAAGAACACATGTGATAATATAAGGCCCAGTATCGTTCTTACTTAAAGAAAAGATTCAAATAGAGGATATAAACTTACTGTAACCACAGGTTATGTTGCTTAGAATATGCTGAAGGAATTTAGACAACTCACTACTATGGAAGTGGTTATAACTAACAGCAATCCTTCATCAGATTTCTCAGGCTATGAATTGCAATGGGAGAGAAATTCTTATCTTTCTTCTTTAGAGATAATAGAGAAATCGACTGCCAGGGACTTAGCCTCTTTATTAAAAGTACAACTCACTGCTGACTATGCTTCCAATGATTAGTAATTTTTAAAAATACAAGTTTGAATTATTTGAGGATATTATTTAACAATAGCAGTGAAACAAAGAGACCTTGGGTTAGAGTTTTCAAATGTTAATATGTAAGAAAGTTACCTTAGGAATTTTAGACAAATTTTAATGTCTGGGACCTATTTCTAGAAATTGTAAGTAAGAACCAGAAGTGACTTTTGTTTAATTCACATTGCTCATGATTCTGGTGGTTTTCTGACACTATAGTGGTTTTCAGATATGATTAAAGTGTTTGTATCTCTGCTTAAAATTTTAGTAGCTGAAGTAACAACTTAAATAAAATATATACTTTAGATTATGAATCATAAAATATTCTCTAAAAAGTACTTCCTAGTGTAACTGGTAGGAATATAATATTTTCTTCTGTATGCAAGCAGATTCTTGCCATAATAAGTTAATTTTTATATGGAAAATAGATAAGTCACTGAAAAAAGTAAAAAAAAATCTTCAGTGAGATTGTTTGGTGCTTTGGCAATAACAATGGGTGGAATCACAGCAGAAATTTTGAGGATGATTTAGGTTGACAAAAGTTTCCTTCTGATATATACATGGTCACTAAGAACTGACTGAATTGCACCTACGAGTAGACTCCAATAACTCTCCTTGAATCCAGTTCTCCAATGGAGTATCCACATATGGAATTTCCTATTGGAAACAATTGTAATTGTTTGTTCTCATAATAACAAGATTTCAAGAAAATATGAACTGGAACTTAAGAAATGCTAAAACCATGAAAAGAAGAAAGATTTCTTCCGTGAACATGAGCTTATTTCATGAAACAAAGAAATGCTACTCTAAAAGCTATGATTGATACTTTTAATTCAGAAATCTGCCCATCTGAACAGGTTCTTGACCCAATAAAATTCTGACAGGAAAGGAATAACTTGGTTAGGTTGTTCATTATAAAGGAAACTTTTTGTTGTTGTTAAGTTGTTGTTAATGATTTTTTTTTCTATTTTTATAAAATGTATGTTGTTGGTTTTATGTGCCATCAAGTTGACTATGCTTTATAGAGACCCTTTGTACAGTAGTTCTGAACCTTGCTCTATCTCTCCTGAGCCAATCTTACTATCTCTACCACACCTACCCTCATTACCCCAGTTATTGTGACAATCTATCTCATCTGAGGTCTTCATCTCCTGTGCTGTCCCTCAAACGTTCCAAGCATCATATGCTCTCCAAAGACTAGTCCCTCCTGCTACAAGACCAAGTATGTGACAACAAGCTTCATCAAAATTGCCTCTAAGGAAAAAAAAATTGCCTCTAAGGAACACAATCTAGGTGCACTTTCTCAAAGACATATCTATTTATTCTTTTTGAAGTCTTGGGTTATTCAGTACTCTTCTTCAACACCACAACTCAAAGACATCAATTCTTCTTCTGTCATCCTTTTCACAATCCAACTCAAATACATAGCAAGTGACTGAAAAGAGTATGACCTGAATGTGTGTACCTTGCTCTTGTTAGTGAAAGGTGTTGCTGTTGTTGTGTACCATCAAGTAAGAACTGACCCGTAGCTGACCCTCCAGCAGGTTTTAACAGACTTACATCACACAGCAGGAGATTGCCCACTATTCCAACTTTCAACTAACACTTATTTTTAGATATTAAAGTAATAAATATGAAAATGGATTGATCATGTCCTGTTATACAGGCCAAAGGTATTTACTTTTATTTTTTTTTTGTATTTACTTTTATATGTCTGGGGTATATGTTTATATGATGTTTTTCTACAATGGCACCAAATTGTTGGTGTTGTTGATTGCCGTCGAGTCGAGCATGACTCATAGCGACTCTATGAACAAAAGACCTAATGCCTTTCCATAACTATTGTCATTTCTCCAAGTTCATAGTGTGTCCTGAGGCATGAGGTTTAAGAAGTGGATGCCACTCCTGCTTCCAAACCTGTTTTACAACTGGGAGCTCCACCAAATACTGTCTACACTGGGAAACCATTCTGGTGTGTGAAATCCCAGTGGTACAAGGTTGAGCATCACAGCAAACCCAGATTACTTCATACTGCACATTTGACAAAGAGTACGTAGAAGAGTGTTCCTCCAGATATAACAGCACTGGTCTTATTTGTTGTTGTTGTTATGTGCCTTCGAGTCACTTGAGACTCATAGCAACCCTATGTATAACAGCCCTAAACCCAACTCTATCTCTTGCCAACATTATTGTCTCTGACATACCTATCCACATTACCCCAGTGACTGAATCAATCCACTGCATCGAGGTTGTTCCTCTACTGCACTGTCCCTCCACCCTCCCAAGCATGATGTCCTTCTCCAAGGTCAAATCTCACCTTGCAACATGTCTAAAATATGTCAGACAGAGCT
>NW_006399760.1:7137953-7143454 GCF_000299155.1 Elephantulus edwardii | reverse complement strand
ATACGAGTAGTTGGTGGGCTGTTCCACAATCAGCACCTAGCTAGTCTCATTTAGTATTTTTTAAGTGTTGTCAAGTTGAATATAACTGAGAGTAAGCTTTGCACAAAGGACCTGAACTATTGCTAAAAATACTTAAAGATTACTGATTTGGAAGAAAAGGATTTCACTTTTCAGTAAGTTTATACTTAATAGAAAATTTTATTATATACAAGTCCCCCCTCTGCATATGAGATTCCAACTCATAATCCAAACCCTGTATTGGGTTTCTGAGGTAACAGGAAGACATGGCCCATCTTTGGCTTATAGGCTGTCTTCTGATTTTGAATCACCACCTTTAATTTAGTAATGCACTGTACACCATAACTCTTTGTAGCTCTTTAAATCTGTTGTTATTTAGAACCCATTGACCTTGAGTTGTTGTAACTTCTGATGGTCCTCTAGGACAGTAGAGCTGATCACAGGGTTTCCCAGAGTGTAATTTTTAAAGGAAATCAACTATGTCAATTTTCTTTTCAAAGGGTGACAGTTTCAAGTGTCTACTTTTTGGTTGTTAGTGGGATTATTAAATCACTGGACTATCAGGGTTCTTTTTTTAAAAATATAAGCAATATAGGAGTAAGAAAGAAAAACAAGAAGACAAAATAAAATTTCTCTCCAAATATATTGTACCAGAGGGTTAGAACTGACTCATTGCTGACCCTCAGATTGCTTTTCAAAGGCAATTACTCAAGTAGGAGGGAATTTCCCATCCTTCAGCATCTTGTGGATTCGAACTACATGCCTTTGGGATTGCAGTACAGCTGCTTACCACTAAGCCACCAGATATGTATGTTTTATACTTTAAAGCAATCACCTCAGAAATAATATCTTCTTAAAAAAATGTTTATACACTAAATGTTTATCCATTAAATATTGAACCACTTCATTTGTCATGATTTTCATAATTTATTTTCTCAGATTATTTTGAATATTAAACATAACAGTGATTATTCTTCACTTTTTGGAAGTAAAGTCAATGCTTTAAAATGAAAAGTAATTTAGAACAAAGTTGAGTAAATAAAGTAAGCCATTCAATTGTGAGATATGAAGATGAATTAATTACTCTCCTGGACTTAAATGAAGCTAATCTAGTGAATTTTCACTAAAAGAAATTTCAAAATATTTAATATTCATTTTGTGTGTATATCTGCATAGCACACTATTTAAAATATAAGAGCACTACAAAGACCTAAAAGCTGCTGCTACTTCACACTTAGTTTTAAATGAGGACAATAGAGGCCAAACGTTGGAATTGTACAAGCAAAGTTAAGTGGAGAACTTGGCTTGGACAGGTGCCCTGGCCTTTAACTTTCACAGCTTCCCTTTTAGTTTTCAGTCACAAACAAACTTTCGTGAGGTGGAATATATTAAACTCTTGATATTTTATTTATGTCGGTGTCAAATCTACCAAGTTCACATTTTGTATCCTTATTTAAACTAATGAATCACTACTGAAGGTGTCATCTACGTGCAAATTAAAAATTGTTCCATCAAAAAAGCTATTTCAGACAGTGGCATGAGTAAGGTAAGAGAAACACTTTTAGTTTTATTTGGTACTGCAAGTAGCTGAAATATTTTTTAAGGGTATGATAAAACACTTCATGTACTGGCTTCATTTTTAAGAATCTTAGCATATGGTCTGAATTGGATGATGTGTTGAGGAGTGGAGTGTTTTGTCTACTACAGGATAGACATAACTTATATATTTAATTTACTTTTAAGTATCTCAAATAACAAATATTGTTTCATGCTAGAAATAAGGGAAGTAGGAGGTGGTGAGGATAGGAACTGAAGAAATTAGGCAAGATTCATTAGAGAAACAAAGTAAGATCAGTAGAATATTTATTTTAGTAAATATCAATTGCAAGAACATATTTAAAATATGCACATGGAAATATGAGAAACCAAACTTCAATCTTACATTTAAACCTTACAGATTTACAGAAATAATGATAATATTTTATGAAAATATTGAAATATTTAAAGACCCTAGTCAACCTGGAAAATGGAAATTAATCTGGGAAAATATTTTGTCTTGTATCTAAAATTAATAACTAACTGTATAGTCTATATTTTCTTGTGATAAAGCCTAATAGTTGCCTCATTTATGTTGTTATAGTTATTCTTCTGACTGCCTAGTGGGTAAGGGATTATGCTACCAATCAAAAGACAGATATTTGAATTCACTAGTTGATCTGAGAGAGATAAATGTAAAAACTCCTCTTACACAGTTTAGAGCCTCTGAAAATCCCTGTAAGGACAGAAATGAGTTGTGTCAGTCTTGACTTAAAGACACACAACAAAAACTGTCCTTCACAAAAATTCTATAGGCTTATTTACTAAGATTTTCCTTGAGTAAAATTGTAAATAATGCTTCACTATAATTAATTTAAACACTTATTAAAGAATATTTAAAATATATTATTTGTGTAATTATGTTTACAATTGCACATCAAAGACGTGATAAATATCCTTTGGAAATAAGATTATAATGCATATATAATGAATAATAATTATGTATTAGCTAATTAAAGACATAATGAGATAATGAGAGTGTTAGTGTTAACATACCTATTTTTAAATCGCAATGCATGAGTTTTACTTTGTGAATTCTCAATAGAGAACATTGTTTGGGGAGTTTAAAATTTTAAGTTTTGTTAACTATGGTTGCCAAGTGCCATCAAGTGCACTATGACTCATAATGACCCTGTATGAACAGTAGATCTGAACAGTGCCCTGTCCTCACCACCCTTAGGATATCTATCCTATGCAAGACCAATGTGGTAGTCACTCTGCTAATCCATCTTGTTGAGGGTTTTCCTCTCTTTTGCTGTTCCTCTGCCTTTCACAGAATGATGTCTCTCTCTAAGGACCAATTGCTCCTGAAAGTAATTAGGACAAAATACATCCTTGGCTTTAAGGATCACCCTTGTTGCACTGCTTTCACGATAGATTTGTTTGCTCTTTTGCAATCCATGGTATATTTCATACTTTTTGCCAACACCACAATTCAAAGTTATAGATTCTTCTTCTGTCATCCTTATTCATTGTCTAATGTTCAGATTGATTAGAAACAATTGAAAATACCAAGTTTTGGCGCAGGCACATCTTAGTCTTTTGACAGATACCTTTGTTCTTTGGAACTTTGGAGATGTACTTGACAGCAGATTTCCCCAACACAACACATCTTCTGATTTCTTGACTGCTGCTGCCAAGGATGTTGATTGTGAGTTTAAGTGAGATGAAATTGTTCATAACATCAATCTTTTCTTTATCTAGCATGATGTTGCCTATTGTTTTAGTGGTGAAGATTTTTTGTTTTCTTTATGTTGAGACGTAATACATGTTGAAGTATGTAGTCTTTGCTCTTCTTCAGTAATGTGTTTTGACTCTTCTTCTCTCTCTGTAAACAAGGCTATGTCATACAATAATACAAGTTGCTGATGAGTCATCTGTGATCCTGATGCTATATTCCCCTTCATAAAATACAAATTCTCAAATTTGCTCAGTTTAAGCTGAAATTTTTTAAGCTAAAATTTTAATATGTGCTTATGTAGTTTTTCTTTAAAAGTCTTCCATTTAAATATTAATGTCTTTATTTCTCACTAGTTATATTTTTCTTTTTCTCTTAGGAAATGCATTTTCAAGTAGCTTGAACTTTTAATATTGTTGAAAGAGTTTATTTATCCAGAGTTTGAGAGATTAACATTAATTATACAGACCAAAACTAACCAAACACTTTACCATCCAGCTAATTCCAACTTTGGCAAATCTCCATTGAGTTTCTGAGGCTGTAAATTTTAACTGGAGGATACCAACTGAGGGTTTTAAACTGACAAACCTGTGGTTAGTTTAATACACTAATCTATTTTATATTGAAACTCAAAATTCACTACTTTCCAGCTGAACAGGCTTGTTGTTGTTATGTGTCATTGAGTTTAATTGACTCTCTAGTGGGTCTTTGGAGGCTGTACATCTCATGAAAGAAGATTACCCATCTTCATTAGAGAAGCTAGTGAATTTGAACAGTCTGCCTTTGGGTTGTGCATTTGATAAGACTGTAACCTTCATGGGAAGAGATCATTTCATTATTCTCCTGAGAGAATACATCAGAAGGCAAGCCTAACAGTGCTGTGGAAAACAGCAACAATAACAAAAATCCTCATTGCCACCTAAATTTATTCTGATTCCAAGCAATCCTTATCTGAGACTGTAATCTAGGCAAGAGGAGATTATCCAGTCCTCTAGGAACCTTCTGACTCCCTGAGAGCCTTAGTTAGGAGGGCAATACCCTGTAGGTTACACTCTAAGAGCTCTTTTATTCCTAGCTAATATATGTTAAAGTAACTTTGAAGGTTGTGTTTCTTTTGTGTCTGTTTCTGTATTCAGATTCCCAAATACCTACAGATAAATTCATTCCAACATCAATCTTAATGCTACACTGGGTCCAAAATCTGTGGGATAGATCAGAGACCACAGAGAATCTTACTAAGGAAGTCAAAAGGTTGTAAATCAAGTTAGAGTACAATCAGATCAGCTTCCAAAATCTTCTCACAAACACCTCAGCCTTGAGCCTCATGGTTTTAGGCCAGTGTTACAAAGCTGTCATCCCTGACAAATATTGCTCTCCCCTCAATTCTCCACACATCCAACAAATTAGACAAAGATTGTTAACTCTGAATCCTACATAGAGTAGGATCCCCAAGGTCTACTTCATGTTATGTAGTGTCTCTGGTCCTCTACTTCAGCTAGGCCTGTTACTGCTGCTATAGGTCTAGCTGGCACCAAGAATTGCTGGCTAAAAAGTGCATACAGTATGCCTGATTCTTTGCTGGTTTGTGAAGTCTCAAATTCTGTAGCTGAATCTGCTCAATTTAATCGTGAGACTAACCAATCCCTTGCGTATTGCTGAGATTAGCCAATCCCTTTATAGATAGGCTAGTATGCCTTTTTCACATAATACCACCCATTCACATGACAAAATCAGTCAGAGTAGCTGTTTTGAATAGTAAAGTTTTAACAGCATAGACCATCCCCTGGCTTTTCTATCTGTTAAATTTTATATTTGAAGAATTAACTTTCCTCTTATATAATATCTATATTTGTGAATGTGTGTAAACCAGGAATTTCCTATCTTATGCCTTAATGTCCCTTTTTAAAATAGCTAATCTCTAATTTTCCCATCCTTGTCAAACCAGTACTCTGAAAAACAAGCATGCTCCTTTTTTTCAGAAGAATCCTTTGTTTCAGAACATTTACTATCTGTATCACAAGGAAAGTTTAGTTAAGAGTAAGTCATCAGGTTACAGTAATCAACACTATCTCACAGCATGAAACACATTTTCATCATCTGCTTGAGTTCCTGTCAACTCATCTCCAGCCATCAGTGATTGGAGGAAATAAGTTCCGGAACATGGAGAAGGGTGCTGGTGTCATGTCTGACCTAGAAGCTATCTTTTCTT
>NW_006399760.1:7136540-7137853 GCF_000299155.1 Elephantulus edwardii | reverse complement strand
TCAACAAACTCAATCTCTTCATTGTTCATCATGATACTTCCAATTGTCTCAGTGGTGAGAATCTTTGTTTGCTTGATATTTGGCTTCAGTCCACATTGAAGGCCACCATCCTTGACCTTCTTCGGCAAGTGCTTCTGGTCCTCCTCAGTTTCAGAAAGCAGGGTTGTGTCATCTTCATAACACAGGATTGTTCATGAGTTTATCTCTAATCCTGATGCCACACTTCTCCTCATACAGACCAGCCTCCCAGATAATCTGTTCTACATATATATTGAAAAGATACGGAGATAGGATGCATCCCCAGCATACACCCTTCCCAATTTTCTCCCAGTGTTTCCTTGCTCTGTTCTGACAACTGCCTTCTGGTCCAAGTATAAGTTTTGCATAACACATTCAAGTGTTCTGTGATTCCCATTCTCAAAGTCAGCCGCACTTTGTTGTGATCCACAGAGTCAAATGTCTTTGTATAGTCAATGAAACACAGACAGACATTCCTCTGGGACATTCTGCTTTCAGCCAACATCCATCTGACATTAGCTATAACATCCCTAGTGCAGTTTTCTGTTGATGTGCTGTTCCAGTAGTTTTTGGGTTATCTTCAGCAGAATCTTGCTTGCATGTGATATCAATGATACTGTTGGATAATTTCCACACTCTGTTGGATCACCCTTCTTTGGGATAGGAATAAATATAGATCTCTTCCAGTCTGTAGGCCAGGTGGTTGTCCTCCAGATTTCTTGGCATAACTTGATAAGCACTTCCAGGGCACATCTGTTTGTTAAAATATGTCAATTGGTATTCCATCAATTCCTGGGGCCTTGTTTTATGCCAATTCTTTCAGAACAGCTTTAACTTCCTCCTCCATCACCACAGGCTCTTACTCATACATTGTTTCATGAAATTCTGTGTCCACCAATTCCTGTTGTACAATGACTCTGTATATTCTTTTCCATCTTCTTTTAATGCTTCCTGCATCATTTAATATTCTGCCCAGAGCATCCTTAAGTACTGTAACTCGAGGTTTGAATTTGTTCTTCAATTTATTCAGCTTAAGAATACTGAGTAAGTTTGGCCCTTTTGATTTTCTGACTCCAGCTGTTTACACATTTCATTGTTATGCTTTCCTTTGTCTTCTCTTGTTGCCCTTTCAAATCTTCTGTTCAAATCCTTAATGTCTTGATTTCTTCCCTTTGCTTTGGCTTCTCAGTGCTCCACTGCAATATTTTGAGTTTTTCTGACATCAATCTTGATCTTTACTTTCTTCTCTGCCTTTGTAATGACATTTTGCTTTGATATATTGATGATATTCTTGA
>NW_006399760.1:7102724-7122657 GCF_000299155.1 Elephantulus edwardii | reverse complement strand
CTGATATTGAGCTTCTCCAGCGGTTCTTTCCACATATGTAATCGATCTGATTCCTATGCATGCCATCAGGTGAAATCCAGGTATATAACCTGTGTTTATGCCTCTTAAAAAATGTATTTGCTATGAATAAGTCATTGATTGGATAGGAAGGCTTAATGTTGTGAAAATGGCAATACTACCAAAGAAGCTATCTTTTTTGTTGCCATGAATATTATTGATGGGAATATTCCCCTTTAAGAAGTGAGCAGAAGTCAGGCTTGGCCACCCCAACATTGTTTCATAGGCTCCTTTTACAGGGACCTCTTTAGATTGCTAAAGAACAATGATCAATCTAGGGACGAAAGTATGCTTGATACAGATCATGGTGTTCATAATCACTTGTTACGCATCAAAAAGATGGACGATGAGCAAGGATGACAGAAAAAGAATGAATGTCTTTGAGTCTAAGTTGACTTGATAGCACTTAAGAACAATTCTACTTATTTAAAAATTTTTAACAGAAGTCAATTTGACTAAAGAACATCTACATTGTTATTTATTACAACTTTTAAGGTTATGATAACTTTTGAGTATTAAAACATTTCCCAGTTTTCTAAACTTTAAATAAATAAAGTAGTATAATGTATATGGTGGCATATTATGTCTTTATTGAACTTATTATGGAAAATTAGATTTACCAATTATAAAGGTATATTATAATATTTTTCAAGTAATATTAGTATATCATGAATATTTTTAAAAAGACAATTTATGTATATTCTTCACATACAGAAACAATAATAAAGATGTACAAAAAATGAAGTAAATTTACTGTCTAAACACAGTAAATTAGGTATATTATTAACAGTGTCTTTATCTATTTCTTAAACACAACTTTCATACTTAAATATCCTAAAAATATATACTACATGAAATATGGCACTTTAATGATCTAGTACTGTGAACTAAATGAAATAATTTTTAAAGTACAAAATTTCTCAAAAATGTCTTAATTATAGATGAAAATAAATAAGCATTGATGTGACATGAGGAAATATGTGCGTTTATGTCATCCCTGATAAACATTAAAATGTTAATTTATAATCCTGTAAGTCCTTCTAGCTACTTTTTCTAAGCTGTCTTTTGTTTACTTTTTTTAATTATTATCTTTATTTATTTAATTTTTTAAAAATTTCCATGAACATCTACAGAGATTTCGTAATTCCACTCATTCATTGTTGCACTTTTCTACCCGTTCACCCCCCCCGACCCACCACCTTGTTGGCTCCTCTCCTTGAAAAGCAAAACTCCTTCATTGGTACACAATGGTCGCTAGAACTCCCTAATGGCATATAGTTTGACTGGTATCGTTATCTTATCATATCAACTAATACAGTCTTCTCATTTGACAGTTTGGGATTTACAAATGTGTCAAACAAAAGGGTAACCATTCTATAAAAACCATTATTGTGCTGTTATTTTTAGTATGTGTTTTTTTACAGATTTTTATGTACTTTTTATAGTCACAGAGATTTTTTTTTATAAAAAAAAGAAAACCAACCTAGTAAATTGACATATTTCTAGTACTTTGCTTTTCGCAAAAATTGAGCAGAACATTTTTAACAAAATTATAAAGGGTCCATTTCAATGGTCTTTAACGGCTAGTGGGTTTATTTTTCTTTTTTATGTTTGCTTTTGTCTGTCATATTTCCTTCTGGAGCACAATGTCATCATAACTATCCCTGACTTCCTAGAATGAAGGAGTCTTGTTTGAATGAGTAATTAAGTCATTATACCATTGATCAAAATGTTAGCAATTAAACTTTATCCGCCAGTTGTCAGGCAAAGATGAGGCAGTCAACTTTTAGAGAAATTGATAGCCTTGAAAACCCTATGGACAGTTTCATTCTGTTCTACAGCAATGCTCAAAGTCAGAATCAACTACATATTAGTAGGTTTAGTTCTTTAGTTTTTCTACACATTTCTTCCTTATATTTTTGTTCTTTTTTCACATAGTTTTCAATAAATAATAGGTTCCTCTTCACATAGTTTTCAATGAGTAATTGGTAAAATCTCACTTCTTCCAAGATAATTATACAAGGATGAGATTCAAATACATCAGTGCTTAGCAATCAGCCAGCAAGCAGGAAATATTTGAGCAATAGGTTGGCACCATGTCTTAAACCATTAGTGAGTATTAACAATGTTCATGTAGGTTTTATTCTTATTTTTTTTAGTGTAGCATTTATGATGATTTCACATGTAAGTGTGGGGAAGTTTTGTTTTGCCACAATGACCAAAGATGCTGCCTGTATTTAATGTCTGGTGTGTGTTGTGATAAATATCCTTTCAGTTCAAGAATTGTTATTCTCAAATTGCCAGTAATCATGAGCTTGAGGATATCTCTTTTAGTGATTATGGGCATAAGTTTTGAGTGTAGCTAGACATGAATTTGTATCCTAAGTAGTAATTTCCTAGGTAAAAGACATTAAGAAAATTACTTAACTCACTTCCTAGTTTAAAGACATTAAGAAAATGATTGCTCTTTCTAAAAGTCTCATGACCTAATTATGAAAATAAAAAGTGATATGTTGTTGCCAGTAATTTATTTAGCATTTAGCATATTGTGAACCTTAATAACCATCATGATTTATACGATCGGTGACTTATTTTTTTTAAGTTGTTTTGAAAACAGAAAATTTAAAATAACAAAAATATAGTTCAGTAGCTGGGCTCTAGGAGGAGAATTGTGGCATTAGGATTGGTGGAACATCTATTAACAATCTGAGTTATACAGATGACCCAACCTTGCTAGCTGAAACTGAGGAGGACCTCATGCACTTGCTGCGAAGGGTCAAGGACTGCAGCCTTCAGTATGGACTGAGGCTCAATGTCAGGAAGACAAAGATTCTCACCACTGGACCAATTGGTAGCATCAGGATGGATGGCGAAGAAATTGAGATTGTTCACAGCTTCAGTTTGCTCGGCTCCACAGTCAACACTCTTGGTACCAGCAGCCAGGAAGTAAAAAAACTGTATTGCGATGGGAAAGTCTGCTGTTAGGGACCTCTCTAAAGTACTCAGGAGCAAGTCTCTCTGGAGACTAAGGTCCGCTTGATACAGGCCATGGTCTTTGCAATCACTTGTTATGCATCAGAGAGTTGGACAATGACTATGGAGGACAGAAGGAGAATTGACGCCTTTGAGCTGTGGTGATGGAGAAGAGTATTGAATGTACCGTGGACTGCCAAGAAAACAAACAGATTCATCCTGGAGAGGATTAAACCAAGCTACTCCTTGGAGGCAAGGATTCTGGGGCTTCGTCTGACATACTTTGGACATGTTGCAAGGAGTGACAGGCCCTTGGAGAGGGACATCATGCTTGGGAGGGTGGAGGGACCGCGCAAGAGGGGAAGACCCTCTATGACACGGATTGATTCAGTGACTGGGGTAATCAGGATGGGTGTGTCAGAGGCAGTGCGATTGGCACAGGATAGAGCAGGGTTTAGGGCTGTTGTATATAGGGTCGCTATGAGTCGCAAACGACTCGACGGCACTTAACAACAACAATAACAGTGATTTGCACTGCTAACCCAAAGACTGAGACTCTCTTCCGTTTTGAACTTTTCTCCTACTCTCAGGAGAAAGAAGAGTAATCTTCACCCATATAATTTATGGTCTCAGAAACCCAGAAAGGGTCAGCAATTAGTTGATTTCAACCAGACATCAGTGAGAGGAGTGTAATCGAATAATTATGAAAAATACATTAAAATATTTACTGTTTTCAATCAATAAAATAATTTTTTCAGCTTTTCTTTGACACATAAAATATTGCTGTTTCCTTAATATATTACTTCTATGTATTTGTTCTTTTGTTTCAAATCCATCCTCCACTTAATTAGTTCGGTAATTTCTTTTTTTTTGTTTTTAATAAGATGCTTAGAGAAAGACTGTTTCTGAGAAATAGTACCCAATACTTCCTACAGTTACTTTTAATTGGTAGTGGGGGGGGGAGGGGGAAATGACTAAATAACAAGCTTATTCTCAAGATAACTAAAAGTTTAGAAACCTCTGTGAGAAGATGTCAGAGTGACTCCACAATTTCGTCCAGCACCTACCTAGGTGCTGAATGTCTTTCTCCTCTGACATCTTCATATTTCCCTTCACCTTACGCCATGCAATAAATGTATGGCTGTTACTGCTCCAAATTTGAAATCTTCATGCACAAATACTAGAGTATTGGGATATACATCTAGGGCCTAACTTCAAGAAAGATTTAAAGCAAGTATAGAGCCTAAACATTGGGAGATGGTGTTTGGTTTGTTTGTTTGTTTGTTTGTTTTGCTTTTTATAAATTGATTGAAATAACTCCAATTAGGTGAATTCTACATGACCTGTCTACATTTCAGAATAGCCCCAACTTATTCTGGAACAGGAGTTGCCCATTTTCAGTGTTTTGTTTTGTTTTTTTTCATTTAAGATGAATCTGTATTATGTGCTGTTTAGTACTGTTCAGTCAATCTGGATGCATAGCACCAATGTCTATTGCTTTGCCTTTAATTATATTCTCGTTCATTTCTGTGACTGAATCAATCTAGCTCATCAAAGTCATTATTTTTCTCCCATTAACCTTCTGTTTTACCAAGAATGGAGGCCTATTTTATTTTTACTTATGCTTTCAGTATTGCTTAAACTCATTTCATACCTTCATTTCTTTATCATTTGCTGAACCTGAATTCTTTTTTTTTTACCTTTGGTTAATTCTATGTAGTATAAGACTCTATATAGTCCTTCTATTTTTTTTTTATACTTTCTGTATCTTTTACTATTTGTCCCATAGAATCCTTCAGTATTGAACACAAAACTTGAATATGTTCTGTAGTTCTTTCAGCTTGAAATAGAGAGAAGTAAAAAAATATAAAATAAAGTGTGATCTTAATATTTGTTATATTTTTTAAATATTTGAAATATTTAAACATTTCATTATAATTTGTCTTTAAGACATATGCTTTTACATAATTTTTTATAGTGGTTTTCTTACAAAGTCCATATACATTGTTCTTCACACCAGATTTCCTCCCTTTCTTTTATCCACCCCTCCCTTCACCCATCAAAATGTATGACCCTATGATTAATCCTTCACCTACTATCTCCCTTGGATCCTTGTACAGGTTCTACAATAATGGTCTTATACAATATTTGTCCTTAAGGGACTGAGTTAATTCACTTAGCATAATTCTCTCCAGTCTCTCCCATGTTAGGTAATAATGTACAAAATCATTTCTCCTGCATGCTGCATAGTATTCCATCATGTGAATGTACCAAAATTTCTCAATCCGTTCCGTTGTGGTTGGGCATTTGAGCTGTTTCCATGTTCTTGCTATGATGAATAACACTGTTATGAGCATTGCTGTACAAGTCTCTGTCCCTCAGTTCTCATTTTCGCAAGGTATATGCCAAGGAGTGGAATAGCTGGGTCATAAGTCGCACCATTTTACAATCCCACCAATAGTTTATAAGAATTCCTATTTCGCCACATTCATTTCTACATTTATTACTTGCTGCCCTGCTACCACCAAGATATTCTTTTTAAAAAAATTATTTTCATGAACATTTACAGAGATTTTGGTTTTCCATTCTTTCATTGTTGCATTTTTCTCGCTGCCAAACCCTCCCCCCGAGTTTGCTCTTCTCTTTGAAAGGTAAACAAAAAAAAAATCCTTCCTTGGTATACAATCCCCCTGTCCCGCCCCCCTCCCGCCCGTACACTCCACAATGCAAACTTTATTCTGGACTCTTGTCATAACCATAATACACAATCATATAATTGCTTTAAAATTGTTCTTTTAAATATTTTTGTTCAATTTTCTGCGTAACAATTTTTTCCTGTGTGCTTTAGCTACTCTGGGTTCAATAACAAGTTTCAGAATGTTTTATGATATATGTATAGTTTATGTATATGTATATGCATATTTTCCTTCTTTTCTGTCTTTTGAAAGACCTTTTACTGTCTTCATGTATTACATCTTTGATGTCATTCCACACTCATTTAATTTCCAGTCATCAGTGTTTATTCCATCAAAACTATTCTTGAGAAGATGCTTAAAATCTTGTAGAAATGTGCAAGGTTATACTTGGGTCTTTTGGACTTATTTACATTTTCTCTAGCTTCAACTTAATCTTGCATAAGCAATTGATAGTCAGTTCAACCAGTCAGCTTCTGATCTTGTTCTGATTTATACTGAACTTTAACAAACGTAGATTTGATTCTTGTGTATTCCATCTGGTGAGGAAGACTGCAACATACATTGCTGAAAAATTTTTTTCAATTATTGAGCTATTGAACATAGAAGTTTTGCATTGCCATTTTCTTCATTGTTTTTATTACCAAGGCCATGTTTTTTAATCTACTGTTCCTTCCTCCTAGTTTCCATCATTAATTTTGTAATAACAATAATTGTCAATTTCCCTTATTTGCATATTTTATCAATTTCATATTGCAGCAGTTTATTAGAAAATCTTCAGTTTTTGCATGTTTGACATTATTGCTTGTTGTGTAGGTTTGAACTGTTGTTTGTATATATGTGCCATCAAATCGCTTATGACTCATAGTAACCCTATGCACAAAAGTCCTGAAACCTGATCTATCCTGTGCCAACTTTAGCCTTTCTGAAAAACACCTACCTTTTCTCCCCAATCACTTTATTAATCAATCCATCTCCTCTATGGTCTCACTCATTTTCTCCATCCTTCCACACTTCCAAGCATGATTTCCCTCTCTAGAGGACTGGTCTCTCCTAACAACATGCACAAAGTATGTCAGATGAAGCCTCAGAATCCTTTCCTCCAAGGAGCAGCTTAGCTTTTTCCTCTCTAAGATGAACTTCTTTCTTATCCTGGAAGACAATGGCATACTCAACACTCTTCTCCAGCACCACATTTCAAAGGCATCAGTTCTCTTTCCATCATCCCTACTCATTATCCATCTCTCTGACACATAGCAGAGAGTCTTCAGTTGTGAAGACTATGGCCGGAATCAGGCACATCTTGGTTCCCAGACTGACGTCATTGCTCTTCAGTACTCTGGAAAGGTATACATGATTTTTTGGTTTTTGTTTTGTTTGTTTTTTCCCCATTTGTGATTGAGTTATTTCACACGGCATATTGTCTTCCTTTTTTTTCTTTTTCTTTTTTAATTTATTATTAATTTCAGTGAAAATTTATAGACTTTGGATTTCCATTCATTCATTTTTGCACTTTTCTCTCCTCCCAACCCTCACACCTAGTACCCTACCCTCTTGGAAAAGTAAAAGAAATATTCTTTCATTGTTTTAAATCTCTCCCCCTAGGTCCACTCCACTATAGAGCTTTCACTCTGGACTCCTGTCATGACAAAAACACCTAATCACATATCCCTTTTAAATAGATTTCTCCCTCATCTATTTCAATGAATTATACATTATTGAACCCATCTTTCTCAGTCTTCGCCCAACGAGATCAGTCCTGTTTTACAACAGTGTCACTATGCAGTATTTGTCCTTTTGTGACTGAGATATTTCATTCAGCATAGTGTCCTCCAGGGTCACCCATTTTTAATAATATTGTTTGAGTTCCGGTGTAGTATTCCATTGTGTGAATATATCACAGCTTCTCTATTCATTCATTTGTTGATGGGCACTTAGGTTGTTTCCAATTCCTTGCTATTGTGAACAAAGCCACAATAAACATGGGCATACATATATCTGCTTGAATGTCAATTATGGTCTCTTTGGGGTATATTTTCAGTTGTGGAATTGCTGGATCAAATGGTATCTCTATTTGCAACTTTTTGAGAAAGTGCCATACCACCTTCCACAGTGGTTGCACCATTTTACGATCCCATCAACAGTGAATAAGGGCTTCAGTTTCTCCACAACCTTGCCAGCATTTGTTGCTTGCTGTTCTGTTAAATTTTGCTATTCTGACTAGGGTGAAATGATATCTCATAGTTGTTTTGATTTGCATCTCTCTTAGAGCTAGGGATTTTGAACATTTCTTCATGTGTTGTTAGCCATCTGAACGTTTTCTTGTCTGTTCATATCATGTGCCCATTTTTCAATTGGATTATTTACCTTTATCTTGTTGTGGTGCTTAAGTATTTTATAAATTTTGGATATAAGTCCCTTATCTGATATGTCATTACCAAATACTTTTCCCCAGTCTTTGGCTTCCCTTTTCACCCTGTTGGAGAAGTTTTTGGATGTGCGTAGGGATTTGATTCTTAGAAGGGCCCATTAATCTATTTTATCTTCTCCTGGTTGTAGGTTTTATTTTTATTTTCTAATGATAGTCTTACTAGTAGGTGTATGGATAATATCCTACCACTTACAGTATTTGGTTTCAGGATAGATCTTGATATCTTCTTTTTGACAATAAATGTTATGTCCTACTTAAATTCATCATATCAGGAATAATATACCATATGTTTGTCTGATTTAGAATGACTAATACATGTTCATTTCAGCTTACTAACACTTAGGGCATTGATCTTTATGTATTCCATTTGATTTTTCATGACTTCCAATTTTCCTAGGCTCAGACTTTATCCACTCTTCATCCTGACAGTAATGGAGGCTAGTAGCTGCTTCTTTTCTTTTTGTTCTTGTTTTTGTTATTATGTGCCATTGAGTTGCTTGCGATTTATAGTGAGCCCATGTACATACTTCACTGTTGTTGTTATGTGCCGTTGAGTTGCTTGAGACTCAGCAACCCTATGTACAACAGCCCTAAACTCTGCTCTGTCCTGTGCCAATCGCACTGTCTCCATTACACACATCCCGATTACCTCAGTCACTGAATCAATCCACCTCATAGAGGGCCTTCCTCTCCTGCACTGTCCTTCCACCCTCCCAAGCATGATGTCCCTCTCTAAGGACCAGTGTCCTTCCTTAAAACATGTCCAAAGTATGTTAGATGGAGCCTCAGAATCCTTGCCTCCAAGGAGCCTTCCGGTTTAACCCTCTTCAAGATGAATCTGTTTGTTTTCTTGGCAATCCATGGCACCCTCAATACTCTTCTCTAGCACCACAGCTCAAAGGCATCAATTCTCTTTCTATCCTCCTTAGTCATTGTCCCACTCTCTGATGCATAACAAGTGATTGCAAAGACCATGTCCTGTATTAGATACATCTTAGTCTCCAGAGAGACACCATTGCTCTTCAGTACTTTGGAGAGGTCCCTAACAGCAGACTTTTCCATGGCAATGTGGCTTTTAATTTCCTGGCTGCTGGTGCCAAGAGTGTTGATTGTGGAGCCAAGCAAACTAAAGCTGTGAACAATCTAAATCTCTTCACCATCCATCCTGATGCTGCCAATTGGTCCAGTGGTGAGAATCTTTGCCTTCTTGACATTGAGCCTCAATCCATATTGGAGGCTGCATATTTCACTAGTAGTTGAAAATTCCATAAAACTTCACTCCATTTATCTCATAAAGGAGGACTATTTCTCTGCAGGTCGCTCCTCCTCAGTTATAGTTTAAATGCCTTCCATTCTCTGGAACTCAACCTACACCTTTCAGACCTATATATGACAATGTTCCACTTTTACTCATAAGGTTTTCACGGGCAAGTATTTTAAATAGAAAATTGCCAGGTTCTTCTTCCTAGTCTGTCTTATTATAGAGGCTCCACTAAAACCTCTTCAGCTTGTGCAACCATGCTGGTATGTCAAATACTGATGGTATAGCTTCCCTATCATAGAAACAAATGGGGGTGTCACATTATTACAAACAATTTGCTTTTGCTCTTATAGTCATGTGCCTTTGAATTGCAACACACTTATAGCTGACCCTCTAACAGATCTTCAGAGGTTGTAAATTGCACAGGAGGGGATTTCCTATCTTTCTGCTTCAAAGCAGTTGCAGCCTGCTTTTGTGGATTGGCAGCACAACTCCTTACCACTAGGTCATCAGAGATTCCTGACAGATGAGTAGTGGACTGATATTATAACCTGAGATCAGTGTAAGCTTTTGTACTTCTGCCTATAGTTCTCCTTGACCATCAGCAACTTGTGAAAAGAGATCTTGTTATCTTCCCCATTACATTATCAGTGCTTTGGTCAGCCCAAATGAAAAATAATTAGGTTTATAAACTAGTTACTTTTATTTTCTTTTAATGAGCCTTTGAATATAGGGAACAGAAGTTATGACTGAAAAGCATATTTTAAATAGGACCTCTGTTGTTATTGTTGTGTACCATAGAATCGGAACTGACCCATCACTGACCCTCCTGCAGTTTTTCAGAGGCAGTTAATCACATGGGAGGAGATTGCCCATCCTTCTGCCAAGGAGCAGGTAGTAAATTCAAACTACATGTCTCAGGGTTGCAACACAGCTTCTTGTCACTAGGCCACCGGAGCTCCCTATTAGGAGCTCTAGTTACATAAAGTTGTGTAGTACTTGAAAAACACTGCTAGTTAAAACACAAAATAAGTGATAGGAGGTATTGCATCATCTCTGAAAGAGCCAGAACTTAGCCATCTGCTTCATATCTCACTAAGTAAAAAGATGAGGGGAAAAAAGTGAATTTTTATACCCCCTGGGATACTGTATGAGGATCATACAGGATTTAAAGAATAGAGCTTGCAAGAAAATGTCAATAATTTAGGCTTTTTCTTTTACATTTATGAAGGAGATGTCAAAATTTTTCCCTTCCTTAACAATACAGCATATGAAATGACTGCTGGTTCATTTCAGTGGGATTTTGAAAAAGCACGCGTAAAAGAAAATAGAGCGCTTCTACTGAAATTTCAGGGAGGAAAAATTGAACTGAACAGCATTAGTCCAATGATAATAAAAACTGGAGTCAACCATGTTGGATGCACTAGCTGTGTTCCAATGAAAAATACATCCTTTGCTTCTTGCCAAATAAAGACAGGATTTCTCACTCTGCTGTAAATTTGATTTTCTTTTTCCTCTTGCTAAAGTAGCCATTCCATAGAAGTCTGTGTTTAATACCTACACTCCTCCCCTTCTTGAAAAACAAAAGAAGTCTACTAATATTTAGTGATCCTAGGGCGTGAAAAATTAAATGTCAAATTGGGTCTTAAATGTTTGCAGTTACTTTTAATTTTTCAGTATGATTATTGTTGTTATGTGTGCTGAGTAGCTTGCGACTCATAATGAATCCTGCTCTATCCTGTGGCAACCTTATTGTCTCTGACACATCTACCTTCATTACTCCAGAGTGACTGAATCAAATAATCTCATCAAGGGTCTTCCTCTCTTGTGCTATCCCTCCACCCTCCCAAGCATGATGTCCCTTTCCAAGGACTGGTCCCTCCTTGCAACAGGCTCTAAGTATGTCAGGTGAAGTTTCAGAATCCTTGACTCCAAGGAGTAGCATGGTTTCACCCTCTCTAAGAAGAACCTGTTTGTTCTCCTAGCAGTCCATGGTATATTCAATACTCTTCTACAGCACCACAGCTCACAGGCGTCAATTTTCCTTCTATTATCCTTAGTCATTGTTCAGCTTTCTTACACATAATAAATAACTGTGAAGACTATGGCCTCAATCAGGCCCACCTTAGTCTCCAAACTGAGATTGTTGCTCTTTAATACTATAGAGAGGATAGATATGATATATGAGCAAAGCTTCTTCTAGGGGATAGTGCTTCCTATAATTTTCAATTTTGTCTTAGTTTTGTATAAAATGTTTTTAGGAGTATAAATTAGCAGAGTGGCTCCAGATATACCTTGTGCTTAATAAGGCATGGAATGTTTGAAAATTTGGTAGCAACTAGAAGACATAAAAATATGTAATTAATGACAATTATATCATAATAGGAAGACATCAAACTTCTGGAATTTATCATTTCCCAATATAAAAGGAAGTTCACACATAGAAACAGTTCCCAATTTGTAAGTATTATTCAACCAGCGTGTCACCACTGAGCAGTCATTGTGTCTTTCACTGGACTTCCGTCATGTCTTCATGACTATTAGTCTTGTATAAATATATTTTGTCTTGCATTTGCTATCAAGGAGAGGAAAATACATTTTCTTTAAAATGAAAAAGTTTTGAAAGGAATAAAAAACATGTATTTTCTACATATTTGATCAGACTTACATATATGCTGTCTGGAGTACAAAAATAAATATGGTGCATGTATTAGTTTTCTATTGCTGTTGTAATAACTGAAAACTCGAAACATCTCTAATTCATTGCTACTGAGCTGGAAGTGACTAATAATTTAAGACTAAAAATTGAATGGGAAGAGATTGACTTTCAGACACTTGTTTGTGCTGTTTAGTCCTAACTTACTCATAGCTGACCATCCAGCAGGTTTTCAGAGGTGATGAGTTTCACAGGAGGAGAGTATCCACCTTTCTCCCAAAGAGCAACTGTTGCATCTGAACCACGTGCCTTTGGGATTCAAGTGCAGCTTCTTATCACTAAGAACAATTTTATTAGCTTACTGTTTTGTAGATCAGAAGCCCCAAATATGCTCTTATGGTTCTTTGGATGTTCTAGGGAAGAATCTCACTTCTCAGCTATCAGTTTACAGTGCTGTGGTGGCTTGCATGCTGCGATGATACTGGAAGTGTTGGGATATTGTGTGGTATAGTGCAGGAAGCTGAGCTT
This sequence comes from Elephantulus edwardii, assembly GCF_000299155.1. Lineage (NCBI taxonomy): Eukaryota > Metazoa > Chordata > Mammalia > Macroscelidea > Macroscelididae > Elephantulus > Elephantulus edwardii. The sequence goes on along the minus strand of NW_006399760.1, from coordinate 7,110,058 downwards.
CTCTGGTTGGAAGACATTCAAAATTGTGACTGTTCCCTGGTAGTCTAGCTGTTGGGATTCGGTGCTCTCAAAATTGTCATTGTGGAAAACCTCAATGTAGAATCTGTATTAATGACACAAATAGAGCAAAACCCATCACTTAATATAGGACCTTCATTAGCTGATGTGGAAAGACTTAACAGGAAGAGAAATAACTATAAACATCACTTGTTGTTGTTGTTAAGTGTCATCTAGTTGAACATGATTCATAGCAACCCTATGAACATAAGCTCTGAACCTTGTTCTATAACTATCATTGTTCTCCATGCTCATAGAGGTTCCAGAAGCATAAACATCAATTACTCTAAGAAAATAAAATGGGTTGACATAAATACAATAATGGATTTGATCATGGCAAAAGATGGTGAGTATGACACAGCATAGGACAAAGTTTTGGTCAGATATGTTTTTTCTTTTAAATATTTTTTTATATTAGTTTAAATGAATGTTTACAGAGACTTAAGATTTCCAGTCATTCATTGTTGCACTTTTCTCTCTGTCCACCATCTCTCTCCAATTCACTCTTCTCCTTGAAAAGAAAAACTCTTTCATTGTCATGCAATCCCTCCCCCCAAGTACACTCCTATGAGTAGTAGTTAATTTGATGTCAACTAACAAAAAGAAAACCAAGGAAAATCAAGTTCCTTGACAATTTCTGGAGGCTGCTGATATCTCTTGGCTCCTAGCTATTAGGTAGTAGAATAGAGAAGAACCAGAGAGAAAGAAAGAAAGATTAAAGAAGCTTTATTTAGGGAACTCCTGGGCAGGGTTCCTTGGCCTGGAGAGAGAAATACTTCAGGAAAGGTGTACCCAAGGTGGGTTGGTGCAGGTTTTTACAGTTTGATCTTCAAGGAAGGAAGGGAGGGACATTCCATTGTGGTTCAGCCAGGTGATCCTTCATTCCCTTTGGTGACATGTCATACTCTTTGAATCCTTTATTCTCCTCCTTGACCTTGGACTGGACCTAACACTAGCCTTTTCCAAGTGAGTGCTGGTGGCTTAATGATAAGGGATTACATTGCCAACCCAAAGGTACAGTTAGAGGCCCCTAACTGCTCCAGCTGTAAGGTCAAGCAATGGATTGGTTTTGACTCAAGGTACACAACAAGAAGTCTTTTGCAAGCATTATTCCAATGTCTGCTTTCCTTATCATACTTGCCTTTCTTCTCTCTGATCTCTCTTTTCACTTACCTCAGAAATCCTGGATAATCTACTATCTTCTGATCTTTAACTTAATAGTATTTGTAAAGTACCTTTCACAATATATATTCATAGCCTAAGGGCATTGAGATCTTCAATTGATCCTGACTTATAGTGATCCTGGGAGATAGAGTACTGTTCAAGGCTTTATATCTTCATGTGGGCAAACTACTATATCTTGTTTTTTAGGAGTAGATGGTGGGTTCAAATCTCCACCCATTTAGTTAGCTTCTGTGTAACTAAAGCCTGAACGAACGTGACAGTAAGCCTTTATAAAAATACAAGAACATGTGTACAAATCAAATTCTGTGGGTGTGACACAAACACATGTCTGTGGGTAGAGTAATTAAGCTTCTAAATTATTGACAGTGTTTCCATATGATAGTGGAATTAGTGACTAAAATTCATATTATACCAATGAAGGATCCTAAGTACTCAATGTACTCATATTTCAAACTTGTTAATTTTTTTCATGTTTTACTTAGTAAAGATAAACAATTTAAAAATTGTTGTTTTCTTGTGTGTAGTATTTATTGTTTTGAAACAACTCATTTTGTGAAGAGATATATTTCATTGGAAAAATGAAGGTGCTAATGTTTGACTGTTTTGGACGAACATTTCTCCCATCTCAGTCTCTCAGAATCTTCACCATTAGAACTTATTTTTGCTTTAGCATTAAATAAAAACTTAAATTGGTGAGTTAAAGTTTATCTTGCTCCTAAAATGAAAATATCCCTTAAGGAAATATCTTTCAAAGAAAACCTATCACTAACATATTTCTCACAGTTACCATTGTATAACCAGCTATTGTAAAAAGTCTAATTTTCAGTATCATCTTTAAGAGGCTCTGGAGGATAAGATGGATTCTTTCTCAAGCTGAATTTCAGTTTGCATGGATGCTTTAATTTTATATGGCACAATCTTTACTACTCAGGATGTTTCATTTTAACCATGGGAGAAGTTAGTTTTATTTTGGTGATTAACTAAATAAAGCTATTTATCATTCTGATAGTAAAACATAGAACACTTACACTGCTTTGAATATTTTGTTCTTCTTTTTAAAAGTAATATCTAATTCTCTTTGGAAGCTTTGGTTTCTTTTCCATTAGAAAAATGGAAATTTTTCTCAAAATACCTCATTAATGCAAATATAAATCTAAGGCCTCTTCCCTCCAGTGGCTCATCATTATATATATAAAAAAGGTAAACTCATTCCTATTGCATTAATTAAGATCTTCTATCAGGTTTCAGAAGCTACCAGTCTTACAGGAAGACATCTTTTTCTCTCAAAAATCAAAAGATTCAAACTGGTGAAGACAATGCATTTACTTGAAGCAAAACACATTAGAAAACATGCCACTATAATACAATACACAAAACTAAGAATATTGGGATTTCCAAGAGAGTGTTAATAACAATTCTTAGCCATCAAATATTAGCCTACATATAGCTGATCCACCCTCATTGAGTTTCCATGGCTGTAAATCACATGGAAGGCGATTGCTAATCTTTCTCCCTCAAGTCTCCTAAAAGGCTTCCTTTTTGAGTAAGCAGCATAATTTCATATGGACTGCAATATCAGAGCTCCCTCAACTGATAGGGAAAGATAAATTTCACTGAGAAAATTTTCATTAATAGAGGGAAAAAATGCAGTTTACTTTGGAGAATAAATAGAATTTTGCCAAATGGTGAAGGTTGTGCTAAATAGCATAAAAAGGCTCATAAATATTTTTAAATAAATTGATAATCCACCTTGGACAGATAGTGGATGTTGAATGATGATGTGACAGCAGAAGGAAATATTGGAAAAGAAGTTCTTGAAGCCACATTCTAGAAAACAATTGAGATCTTATTCTGAGTATCTTTTTTTTATCTTCATGTGTGCATTTTTCTGTAATGGGGGATATATGAAGGAAAAGGATTAATAAAATACTTCCTAACATTTGATATCTAGCATTATGTTAAATTTTATATAACTTTTATGGAAATGCATAATTGAGTTATTAATACTGTCCATAGAGGTCTCTTTTAAGACATTTATTCTACTAGAAGTTATATTTAAAAGGATTTTGATCATGACACCTACAGCATGTTGCACTGCTGATGAAAATATTATGCCTCTGTGGTTGGAATCCACCAGTAGCTCCCAGAGAGAAAGATCCCCTGCTATGATTTACAGCTTCAGAAGGTTGATGAAGGGTATTATAAATCAGTATCAATAGAATAGCAGTGAAGTTTGCGGCTCACTGACTTGGGTTAAAGTTTTACTGCCAATTGAATCAAGCAAAAAAAAAAAAAAAAAAAAGAACTACTCCTGTATCTTTTAGCAATTATGAATAGAGTATAATTAGTCACTCCATGTTTAGATAAGAAGTAAGACACAGAGACAGTGTCTAATTAACATTTACATTAGCTGCAGCTGTGGTTAGGTGTACTCCAGTTGATTCCAGCTTATGGCAACTTTTAGCAAATGTACCCAGTCCTCCACCATCTTCATCATTACTAGGATGTTCAAGTGCCTTATTCTGATAATTGTGTACCATATTCAAATCCACAGGGCTCAGTTATTTATTTTTTATGTTACGTGCTGTCAAATTACTTATGACTCACAGCGACTCTATGTACAACAGCCCTGAAACCTGTTTTATCCTGTGCCAAAATTACTGTCTCTGAACACACCTACCCCCACTTACCCCAGTAACTGAATCAATTCATCCCATTGAGGGTCTTCGTCTCTTGTGTTGTCCCTCTACCCTCCCAAGCTTGATGTCACTCTCCAAGGACTGGTTCCTCCATGCAACATGTCCAAAGTCTGTCAGACGAAGCTTCAAAATCCTTGCCTCCAAGCAGAAGCCCAGTTTCACTTTCTCCAGGACAAGCCTGTTTGTTCTCTTAGCAGTCCATGGTATATTCAATACTCTTCTCCAGCACCACAGCTCAAAGGCATCAATTTTCCTCCTATCAACCCTATTCACTGTCCAACTTTCCAATGCATAGAAAGCAATTGTGAAGACTAGTGCCTGGATCAGGCACACCCTAGTCTCCAGACTGACGTCATTGTTCTTTATACTCTGTAGAGGTCACTGACAGCAGACTTTCCCAGTGCAATATGTCTTTTGATTTTCTGGCTGCTGGCACCAAGAATGTTGATTGTGGAGCCAACCAAACTAAACCTGTTAACAATCTCAATCTCTTCACCGTCTATCATAAGGCTGCCAATTGGCCCATTTATTTGTACTGTAATGAAAAAGACTCTGTTGTGCCCTATCATATTAATTGGCTAATTTTAAAAAGTGTATTGCTAGGCCTTTTTCTTAGCTTGCTTACCCTGGAAATTTCACTGAAACATGGCTATCACAGATGATTCTGCTAATGGTACAACTTACAGGAACATCCTACCCAGCAGAGTATGACAAGTTGTGATATTAAGTAAGCTCTGAAAATATAAACCATAGCATTTCCCTAACACTTTGATTTTCTAGAAAGTTGCACCTAATATCAGCATCCTGGGAATTGGTAGCAGCATGAACATTACTCCTCCCTTAACTCTTTTTTTTTTCTTTTACGATTTTATTTTATTTTGTTTTACATGCAAAATTCACATACATTGTACTTCATTGGTATACATTGTTTTTCACACATTTTTTTCATTCACTTTTTGTTTCATAAGATCATTCCCATTAGCTACCAGAATTTGTTATTTCTATTTCTTTTAAATTGTCACATAAGAACCCTGTATTTTTCCAAGTCACTGTGAGTTTGAAATAATTATGTCTGAAAAACACTACAAAGAATATATCCATCCACACCACAAGTTGATTCCTATGAGGGTATATGACCCTGTATCATCTTGTACCAATTCTAATACCACTTAACCTTTTCAGGACTCTCACTGCTCTGGGTCTGTTAGCATGTTGCAATATCTCAAAATTATGTTCATGATTATGGAGTTTATCATGAAATTAGCAGGTTATATAATTCAGGTTGGAAAAAGATATGATTCTTCACTTAGGACAGTAAATCAAAGGTACTCCCAGGTACTCCCTTAGACCTTTAAGCTTATGACTCTAGGCCAGTGTTACAAAACTCTATTAGTCTTGCCAATTACGGCATGCCACATGCCCACTTTGACTAGTAGTCTGGTAACTTTGGTAAAAATCCCCGTTATTGTGGCTTCATAAATTGGCAGACTAGTTCAGCTTTGTTTATATTTGTGTCTGATCCAGCAGCCAGGAAATCAAGAGATGAAATTGCATTGGGAAAGTCAGCTGTCAGGGACCTCTCCAGAGTACTGAAAAGGAATGACGTCAGGCTGGAGACAAAGGTGCACCTGATCTGGGCTATAGTTTTAGCATTTTCATGCTATGCATGAGAAAGCTGGACAACGACTAGGTATGATAGAGGATTGATGCATTTGAGCTGTGGCTTTGGAGAAGAGTGTTTAATATACCATGGACTCTAGGAGAACAAACAGGTTTGTCCTGAGGAGGATGAAGCCAGCTTTTCCTTGGAGTCAAGGATTCTGAAGCTTTGTCTGACATATTTTGAGCTTGTTGCAAGAAGGGACCAGTCCTTGGAGAGGGACATTATGTTTGGGAAAGTGGAGGGACAGTGCAGGAGAGGAAGACCCTCAAGGAGACGGATTGATTCAGTGATTGGAGTGGTGGGAGTAAGTGTGTTGGCACAGGATATTACAGGATTTAGGGCTCTTGTACTCAAAGTCACTATGAGTCGCAAGCGACTTGATGGCACATACCAACAAAACAACAGCGCAACAACAATTTCTATTTATTTGAAAAGATCAAGAAGCCAGCTATTTATTTTTACTCTAAAATAAGAAAATAGAAATTAGTTTGTGGCAATGCATTTATATAAAAATTTACAGCTAAGCCTATCTACATAAAACATTAAAAAACAACTATTATGCATTTTTATTAAAGTAAGTAATTCTATATTTTAACATAAGTGCAGAATGATCATGATTGTTTTTCTCTTGCTAAAATGAATCCAAATCCAGTAAAACTCTGTAAGCTGTGGTTGTCCTAATCTTTTCATGTCTTTAGATTTTAAGAGACTATTTTACAAGGAGATATACACAGAACTGGCTTTGATCATCTTCCTTAGGGATGGAATCCAAGCAGCCTCCATATTCTCATAAGCTTCTCGTTTTAATTACAGTGTATAGCATTTTATTTTGTACAATAGAAAGACATTTAAAATAAGATTAGTTTGACTATCAGAGAAATGCAGGATAAAGCATTAAATAGGATAAATGGAAGACAAGCATACATACAAAAACATCTTTAACTTCTTATTCAAATAGCCCTGTGGATATCTATTACAACCATTATAATCATTTTGAAAGACTGAGAATATAATTCGTTTGAATGCTATAATCAATGCTTTTATAGATTGACCTTGAAATAGAATATCTGTTTGAAAAATAAACAGATGGGTTCTAGGAAGCAATTCTTAACTTCTGTTTCCCAGAGGGGTAATATAAAACAGTCTCCAGAGCTGTAACCATGTAAATTGTCTTTAATGATTAGAGATTGCTTAACATGTTGATCACATAGATTTATTAAGTAAATCTCCTTAAATTTATCTTCTTGTTGCGGCTCCCACTCATAGAGACTCCTCTGTACCAGCAGAACTAGACACTGACACATCCTGGGCCATGTTCGTAATCTCTGGTTGAACCCATTGTTACAGCCAATGTGCATCAACCTCATTGAATCGTGCTTACTCTTTGCAATATAGTCTTTTTCAGGCATCGTGGATTTAAATATGGGTCTATGTAAGCATAAAAATATGCTATTGGGTGAGTGTTTACATGTATTCCCAAGAGTTCATATTTGTAATTATTATCTGAATCTATATGTGTGGCTCAATGTAGGTGAATATTTGAACATTAAACCAAAAGAAAATGAGCAAAACAATTAACAAACGTGAACTTTACTCCCTGTGTAGAAAGCAATCTTTGACAAATTCATAGTTGAATGCTTTTCCTAATTCTCAGCAACAATTACTCTAAATCTTCACTACCCTTCTCCTAAGTTAAAGCCTGTTGTTTTTGAGCCAACTTCCACTAATGG
>NW_006399760.1:7040755-7102066 GCF_000299155.1 Elephantulus edwardii | reverse complement strand
AAACATGGGTATACATATATCTACTTGGATGTCATTTATGGTGCTGATTTTTTTAAAAGCAAACCCCAGGGCTTCCCAATATTCCGCATTTACACCACCCATGTACTGCTTTCCAATGTCATTTTTCTTCTATTTCAAGAAATGATTAAGTATGAACGTTTTAGTTTCCTTTCCTTCCACCTTAAAAATGTATTCGTCATTTCATCGAATCATCTCTCCCTTCCTTGGTACAAGTGCCCCTACTATTGCTTCAATTCTTAACTCAATCCCTGCTCTACTCTGATCTCTTTGTTGCTCCTTTAATCCACCTGCTTATAGTAACATTTCCAAGTCAACTCTATTTTTAGAATTTATGTTTGCACCACTGACCCATTCCCATTCTGATTCTTGAGATTTTACATGACTGAAATAAATCTCCTTTTCCTTTGCCCTGCTCCTTCAATATTTTTTAGAAACCTCCTTTTGTTTGACATAATTCTTTATTTTGTTATAGTGACATTCGATTTGTTTTCTCTTTATTACTTTCTCTCCGCATTATACATTCAAGTAACTTTAAAGATGATCTTTAGATCCCAACAATCAACTAAAGTACTGGAATGAGAAATGCATCCAGTGGCAGCAACCACTCGATAGGTATTACATCTATTTTAATTAAGTTCTACATACTAGACTTATGCAAAGTATGCTGGACCATGGACCATCCTCACAGTCTCTGTCCTGTTTCATCAAATGTATTGCAGCTGAGACATCAATTCATTAAGTGTCATTTTCTTTTACACTGATTTTATACAAAATTAGGTCCTTTTACTGGCATTGGACTCTCCTGGTAATACATCCAAAGTATGGAACATTGCTATCACACTACTTCCACGAAAGATTTGCTGTCTCTTTTCAGTCTATGGTATATACAATAAAATTCTCATCTTTTATATAACAAAAACTAAAAGTAAAATCAAATGACTATGGTTTTCCTAAAATCTTTTCATATTCAAAGGTTTTAAGGAACATCTTAATTTCACATATGTTCCAATTCTAAAAAGAAGTGTGTTGAGAATCAATTAACTATTCTTAAATGTATCCATAGGATACAAGCAATTGTATTGGAAAAACAAATAAACTAAAAATGTTATATTCAACTAGTTTACTAAGGCTTATGGGAAAACTACAAATCTCAAATATTTTTAAACAACTGGAGACTAAGGTGTGCCTGAACCAGGCCTTAGTTTTTAGAGCTGCTTGCTATGCATCCCAAAGCTGGACAATAACTAGGGGTGATAGAAGGAGAATTGATGCCTTTGAGCTGTAGTGATGGAGAAGAGTGTTGAATATACCACAAACTGCTAGGAAAACAAACAGGTTCATCCTCGAGAGGGTGAGACCAGGCTGCTCCTTGGAGTCAAGGATTCTGAAGCTTCATTTAACATCCTTTGGACATGTTGCAAGGCAGAACCAGTTCTTGGAGAGGGACGTTATCCAGTGACTGGGGCAATGGGGTAGGTGAGTCAGAGACAATAAGATTGACACAGGATAGAGCAGGATTTAGGGCTGTCTTACAAAGGGTCACTATGAGTAGCAGATGACTCATGATACTTAACAACAGCAACAGGAGTTAATTTAGCTTTTTAGACATAATCAACCATAGAAAGTAATTTTGTCTTCATATAGCAGAAGTTTACACATGGGAGATCATTGGAGAAAAGGAAAGAAAATATTGTGATGTGAGGTATCCATTTGATGCAGACCCTCGACGACTCAGTATCAGTATTTAATTTCCCTGGTGGATGATTAAGAATTCAATACTCAGATATTAAGTTATAATTACAATATTTAACTCTTGTTACTGATTTTTCACTTTTTGAAAACCAAAATTAATCTGCTCAAGAGCTTCTGTTTTGGAACAACATTTTATATAAAACTCATCGCTGGGCTATCTGTATGTCTTCTATGATAAGATGAAGCCTCCAGTTGTAAATAAAAAACAGAATTCTTAACTTCTTCTACAGCAAAGTCTTATTTCAACAAAGTCAAGTCTGTTGAATTAGCATGTTTAATAGTCTAGAAGAAAAATGAAACAAAGTTTACTTTTGTTGCTAAGCAGAAAATGTGGCTCATATTCATGTACCTCTTATGTATTGTTTCCTCACATTTTGTCTTGATTCTGCTCTTGTATTCCAATCATTCATTTTTATTTTGAAACATTTACATTTACAGATCAGCAATTGTGTGATCCTGGAGAATTTCTTTGCCACGACCATGTGACTTGCGTCTCACAGAGCTGGCTATGTGATGGAGACCCTGACTGCCCAGATGATTCAGATGAGTCTTTAGATACCTGTGAGTAGAAAGGTTTTCAGACCTTTAAATTTACCTTACAAGTGAAGCTAAACAGAAGTTGTTTTCATGGATCTCTACTGTTTTGGGTGATTTTTTCCCTTCCCTCTCAAGTAGTCCAAAAGATGTGAAATCTTTTATTTGTTTTTTACCTTTAAAATAAACATATGAATGAAAGTATGAAGTAAAGTTGTGCAGCATGAGTTAATTTACAAAGAGAAGAAAATGCAAGGTTCATTATGTCACAGTGATTGCGATAGTATTGGAAAAAATGCCACTGGCAGAAAAACCACAAAACCAACTCTTTAAAATAGCACTAAAAAAAGAATACGTCTTTGCCTAATAATTTATTTTACACACTTTGAAACAAAGAAAATCTAGGAAGAACAACAATCAAGCTTACGTTGTATTACTTCCGTTAAGATCTTAATGCCCTATTAACTTAATTAAGCACATTTGATTTTGAATCGGCAAGATTGAAATTGTGTCTATATGTCCATATATATTGGAATATTTTCTTTTACATTTATCAACCTTGGTATACATGGATACTAATTGTAGTCGTATATCTTTGTCTGATTTATAATCTACTCACTTCTCTGGCATATAGCCCACATAAAAAATGCCAGTATAACAAAATTTTAAATTTTAATATATCCATAGATAAGTTTGCTGAATTTTTAATATCCCATGTTATAAGACATGTGTTCTACCCCTGAATCTTAATATTATTTGTCGTACCACTTGCAATAGCAATACTTCCAGTTCCAGTACTTCTCATGCATGCCAGTGTGTTAGTATCATTCTCAAAATTTAGCTGCAGCATCAAGGGAAAATGGTCCATTATGATTACAGTCTGATATATTGGATATTATAATATTCAGTGAAATTTTCTCTTTTTTTCCGCGTGTTTACATTGCTGAAAGAAACTATGTAAGTCTGATGTAAACTTTAGCTTTAGAAAGCAGAGGTAATATGGATTAATTTTATTTCTATCTGTGGTGGTATTTTAATAGGTTTTTTTGGCATCTATGTGCTTATCTATTTGTATTAAGTGCATCTATCACCTTTATTTTTAGAAGAATCACTTCTAAAGAAGAAAGTTGATTTTTAATTTTCATTCCTTTAATTATGAAACCATTTACTATACTCAGTGTTGCATAGACAAGATTCTAAGCATGATAAGAGACAAAAGATATGAATAAAAATTACTGAGTAAATTAGAGTTGGTAAAGCCTTTCTATGAAATAGTATTTAGCTGTACAAAGGAATGAAGTTGTCGTTCATGCTATAGTCAGGGGGAACCTTGAAAATGCTAAAGGGAACGTGAGAGAATTTCTGGTGCTGTGGTCTGTAAGCAGTTGTCTTGGTAACTCAAAGACGTGCCTCTCTGGGGGCTTTGGATGTTCAAGTTCAGCAGTGGCTCAGCAGGAGAAAGATGGCCATCTCTTGTCTGATTTACAGCTTCTCAAAACCCTCTGGAGGTTTACCTATGAGTCTGATCTGTTTTGAGGGACTGAATTGAGTCGTTGTTTGACATGGAAAGAAGCAAGTTAAGAGCTCTATATTGTATTATTTCCTCCTTATGAAATGTTCAGAATAGTCAAATTTATCAAGAGTAAGGAAAGAGATTGCTACTAGGGACTGTGGGGGAGCAATTGGAGGGAAGGAGAATCGTTGCTAATTGACTAAGGAGTTTCTCTTGAGGGTGAAAAAACGTGATAATTGTGTTTAGCTTTGTGAGCATTCTTAAAAACCCTTTTGTATTCTAATAAGTAAATTGTGTCACATGTAAATTATATCTTAATAAAACTAAAAGAGAATAAAGGAAATCTTAGTGTTGTGCATATGGTTACACATGGTATAATGATAAAAATGACTAAAACAATAACAAAAATTGTGATTATGCATTCTATATCAGAGCCTTGCAGGAGTCAAAAGCAGTAGGGGGAAAACGGCTGTGTGTCATGTATAAGCAGGAATTCTGTTCATGCTGGTGAAGCAATAGAGAAAAGTGGTGTTCTTGTTGGGCTCAAGACAAAAATTATTAGAGGTATCAGACTAGAGCTTTTGTAGAGAAGAGACTGGAGAAATGTAAAATAATAACTGAATCCTAGATAGGAAAAAAAAATCTGTTTATATATACCAAAATCGGAGATGACAAAGTTCCCACCCCCCTACACTCACTAGTCTCAAGCACATACACTCCAGTGGATTATACCAGATGTAGGTTATTATTTTGGATAACACATAGTGTACCATGCACTCTGATACTTAGCTCCCTTTTACCTTGAGATGAAGCCTTTGCTCCAAGCACAAGATTGTTTCAGGAAAGGAGAGAAGCATGTGTCCACTCACATGGGGCCCCATCCCCTCCCTGTGGACAGTGTGTGATGGGGACCCTGCTGACTGCTGGAGGACATGTGAGATAGGGGCTTGGTGGGTCCCTGACGAATCTCTCTGTGGACATTGTGAGTTGAGGTCCCTGACCACTCTCTTGTCTATTGATAAATTAGAACTGGCCATCCAACTGCATCTTTGTCATTGTGAAATAATTTCACTATCTACCCTACTAATATTAATCAACTTTCACAGAGAAATAAAATAGTAAAGATGTGTGCTATTATGGGAAATATTTTAAATGTAGGTTACACATGAAAACACTAGAATGGTAAATAATTTCCCAGCCAATATGCAGGGGAATTATATCTGGTGCTTGTATAAGTTCTTTTTCCTGGGCTACCCAAATAAATCCCTGATAAATTAGTAGGACTGTTATTCTTCACTTATAAGGAGCATCTCAGATGATTCTGTTGTAAAAAAAAGACTACTCATGTGTGCCATTTTATATATTTTCTTTCTTTTATACAACTGTTGGTAAGAAGTTCACCTGAAGCCAGTGTTATAAAGGGATCAATCCAAAACACAGGAACTTAGCAAATATACCTGCAAGATTGATTAACTCTACCACATAGCAGGAAGTGGTATCCACTTCCTAAACAAATTGCCTCCGGAAACTCCATGAACTTTGATAAATATTGATAGCTGTAGAGGGTCTTCTAGCCTTTTGTTTGTAGGGTTGCTTTGAGTCATACTTGACTTGAAGGCAATGAACAACAGACAACTACCCTCCCAGAAGGTTGACACTAGCTTGAATTAGGAGACAACAGTGGGTCCCTCAGTTCATGGAAGTGGGAACTGTGAGCACACTGAAGCTTCAAGTTAGAAATTGTGTATGAGTTAATTAAAAATAGATACATGTTCTGCCTAGTGAGTTTGTGAAATAAAAATCCGTACAGCTTAAGATATTTTTGGCAGTTTTTATGTATTTGGTTATTTTTCTCTCCAATAAAATTTCATGTGTTCAATTGAAAAACATTCCTTATTGTAGCTATTATAACATGAAAATTGTTGAGTGTCTTTAATGGCAATACTAAACCTATTCTTGTATCAATGTCGCCACATAACAAGGACAGAGGTTTATTTTTCTACCTGGTTATTTAATCTGGGCAGCACATTTGCATGAACATTTAATTAGCCTGTTTGGAAAAAAATGGTTTTAGTCAGTACCAATTGCAATCTGGATGGGTGTAGAAAAAAAGCTTTCAGAAAAATATTAGACTTTTTAAAATTTAAATTTCTCTGTCCAGATGTTCACAATTACCATTTTGCCTAATCACAGTGCTTTGTAATGTGCTGTTTTATGCTATTCTTATGGAGTCGTAATGGATCTATGCAAAGCAATTGCATAATTTTATAATTATAGCAATGTATACATTCGATGTTAAAGATAAATACGAGAAAATTAAAACCTTAAAGATTGTTTCTTAGGACAAACGGGCAATTTTGAGTTCAGTGTATGAACTGAAACATGTTACTGTGTTTTATTTAAAGATAAAATATGTTGTATCCACTGAATATTATATGAAAACAGCAACTTCAATATGCTAGTTTTTCTAAACATATTTATCCTTCGAAGTGGTAGAGAAGCCAATCTAACATTGGACTGTGAAGATTCTAAAGGGACAGCATTCTAACAAGATATAAATAGATATGATTGAGAATGTTCAACCTCTTTATAGCAAAACATGAGTAACTGAAACGCCAGAAAAATTATAATTGGATAAAACAAATATACATAAAGAAAAACAAGAATTTACAGAAATAAGATAAAATTTAAAGAGTTGAGAATTTAAATTTCTTCTTTTCTGTGGTTGTCTAATCACAAAGCTCTAGGGATGTAGTCTAGTTTTCCAAGAGGCAATTGTTCACTTTCACTGACAGCAGTAATACGGTGTGTGAAAAGATTTCTTTACTACCAACTTGTACTTGACTGTTTGATGAGTCATTTAAACATGGAATTGATGGATTTTAATAAATATACGCTTGCCCTTGCTTGTGTGGTAAATGTCTTTAGTCCTATATTAAAAATAAAAATCTTGATTTTTACACATTATTTTCAATAATTTTCCAGTATCCTAACTACTACCAACCACCGCTGGTTCTTCTGCAGTAATGAGAATAGCTAATCAGGGAAATCACCATCTTTCTTCTCAGCGCCTTTATCCAGAGCTGTTGTCGAGGGAAATGTAGAGCTGTTTATCTGTGAAATGAAAGCCTGTTACCAATTGTGGTCGGAAAGTGTTCTTGAAAGAGACTTTTATTTTGAGACATTCAGAATTTAATTCCTTCTAGGATTTTTATGTTGAATGCTAAATGATACTTTCTTTCCAAAGATCAGCTCTGACTGATTGATATTTCCTCGGAGACTGATGTTATTATACTTAACACTAGATTCTTCCTGTCTGAGAAAGGTATTAGCAGTATTAGCCATGCTATTTCTCCTTCTTCTCTTTGACCCAGCACCACCCTTCTGTAGAAAACTGTGTAGAGAACTGGCATTGTGTCAAATAAGATTCACTGGCCAATAAAGAAAAGTTAAAAAAACAAACAGAACAACTGTATGAAAGCGTGATATTAATAACCTGAGTAGTTGTTGAGATTATTTGTACATTGCCTCCATTTGTTCTGTTTTTAGCTTGTGTCAAACCTTTTGTGTTTTTTCAGTTCATGTCCATTTTATTAATTGTAGTAACTTTGAACTCTGTGATCTTTATTGCACAGTTTTGTGTATTTTTGTTTGTGATTGTTAAATTGCTCTGTATCCATCCCACTCTGTAGTAAAAGAGTTCAATCCGTGTAGGTACTGTGGTGAAAAGGGAAAGGTGAAGGGTCAGCAAAAAGAGGAAGATCCTCAATGAGATGGACTTGAGCATGTGTGAGAACATGAGGTCAGCTGGCAGGAGGGCGAAGTTCTGATCAGCTGTTTATAAAGTCACTTGGAGCTGTGGTTAACTTGACAGCACCTAACAGCAACTGCATGCATGTGGCTAAATGCAGTGACACAGCCCACAAAGTATTCACATATATAACAGCTATCCCTGTACTCGTGACAAAAGGTGACTGAATGAGGCCGTAGACTATAGTCCACAAAACAATTTTTCCCTAGGATTCTTTAAATATATCTATTTTGGTTAAAATTGGATTGACCTTGTATGAGAAAAGGACCCCAAAACAGTAGGTTACGTTACAATTTATTTTCCTCTCACAAAAATCTGCAAAAGTGGAAAATTCAGGATTGGTAAGAGTCATTCCAAACTGGCACTGGACTTCTCTCTCTTAGTTTTGCCATCATGAGCTTCTAGTTGCCAACCTCATAGTCACAGTAGCTACTCCACTGCATCAAGTAGAAATTTCCTATACAGGCTGAAAGCTGGGAAGTAAATAGAGCAAAAAGAAAGTGCAAACTGAGTCTCTTTATGTTTCTCAGGAAAAGAATTACTTCTCTAGAAACTACACCCAACATAATTCTGCCTAGACCCCTTTACCCCTTGACCAAAACTAACACATATGAGAAAGTGCAACAGTGAGTATTTTCAAAAGAACTCTTAGTTTTTCAAATGCAATATGGAGTTCTCCTAGTAACTCAGCTTGTAGAACAGTAGGTTAAGTGTTGGGCTGCAAACCCTCAAGCTCCTCTTCGGGAGACAATGAGGCAGTTTCCTGCTGTGAAGGTTTGCAGCCTGGGTTAATCCTTTGAGGAATGGACTAGAGCCAGAATCAAGAGGATGGTAGTGGATTTGGTTTTTGTTTTAGTGCTAAAGACAGTAGATATGATTTGTCACAGTCCCTTTATTCTCCTTATCTCCATCCATGTCCTTAGCGGTGATATGCACAGCGAATTACCATGGCTTAGCACAAATGCTTGGCTCCAAAGTTTATCTCTCTCATGGAGTTGGAAAGCCAGCTTATCCTTTCTGTGCCTTCACTACTTCTACACAATGAAGATGGTATTTCTTGCCATACATTAAAGTGCTTAGAATAAGATCAAAACTCAAAATCTCAACTTCATTGTCATTGAACAAGAATTGCTCACAGTTGACCCTCTGTGGTCTTTTTGTGCTTGCAAATCACACAGGAGAAGACTGTCTATCTTTCCCCACACAATTGATGGTAGATTCAATTATTCTTACAGTCCCACCTTTGAGTTAGCAAGCCAATTCTCTACAGACTAGGCTACAATACCTGTTGTTGTTGTTGTTGTTATGTGCCGTCGAGTCGTTTGCGACTCACCTGTTATATAATAAAAATTCCACTATACCCTATACCTCACCATGCATTTTAGAAGTCCAGGCTGTGACGAGCTACCTCATTCTGAAGGCCTTTTAGTAGATGGTCCTGATTGTCCCCTTGTGATAGATCTCAAACCTAACTGACTGTTGATTTTATTTGCTCGAAGTTGAGTCCAGAGATAAATTTAATCTTCCACATGTACTATATCAAATTGTTTACAGTTTGGAATGACTGAATATGTCTCTTTTCAAACATTCTGGCAAAATTGATACAGAGGTAATTTGAGGGCAAGTGGCTCTAGGAACGTTTCCAAAATCATCATATTGACTAATTGGCTAATGTGAAAATGCCTGAGTCTTAAAAAAAAAAATGCATTACTATAATTGATCAAGTGAATAACATCATTTTAATGACACTGCAGTCCTGAAGTGTAGATGTTATAATCTCAATTTAATGAATGAGGAAATTGAGTTTATGACAGTACATGACATGCTGAGCTTTCCAAGCTCCTGAGTTGGAAAGTGAGGATTCAAGTTCAGTGTTTTATAAGAAAAATATCTTGTTTTTCTCATAAACATGAATTTTTTGATGACTTACCTGAGGAAGTCTTTTTTCTTTTTCAGTACCTCTCTAACTATTGATAATTGTGTAAGATTTTGTTTCACAATTAAAAAAATTATTTTTAAGAAAAAGATTTTGTTGCGATAGTAAAAAGTTTACATTTCTTTGAACTCGCGCACTAATATTGAAATGCTGAGGTAGAAAAGGACCAACTCCTAAGAGGAACCTCTCAGGACATCTAATTTAAAGTAAGGTATTGTTTAAACACATGGCAGATCATCCCAACAGGGTTGTTTCACACTGGTTTTGGAAGTCATCAGTTCTAATTGAACAATGCAGTAAAAATAACAAGTCTCCTGGGTAATGGCAGTAGAAGCATTTATTAAAAATGAAAAGGGCTTTAAGTTATTAGGGTTAGACATGACTCTGTGTGAATTGCCTATTGGTTCTATCATATTTCCATTAAAGGAAATTTTAAACTTTATTTAGAGACTTGGATGATAATGAACTTCTGAGATCCATGCAGCGACCTTTCCCCTAGGATATACAGCTGACTTCCTTTTATAGTTTCCTTCTAAACTTTCTATCTTGACAGAGGTCAGAAAAATAAAATGGAAGTCAGATGGGATGTTATTAGCAAACAGATAATATCTTTTAAATATAGATCGTGGCACTGGGCATTGAGAATAGACTAGAGAAACAATAAAGTAAACAGAAACATGGTTTTGTTTCTAAATAATCATGATTTAGAGGTCATTTTGCAAGGAGCTAATATATGAAAACCACAAAGGTAAGCTTTTGGTTAGACAGGGAAGCTGAAATAATCCCAAATATTAAAGGAAAAACACATGCAACCCATGAGGACAATTTATGTATTTTTCAATTCATCTCATTGTACTCTTCATGTTATTCTGAGGCGTCACTCCTTAGCAGTGGAGTCTGAAATCCCTGACCTTTCCTTTAATAATAGTAATAAAGAACTTCTCACTTACAAAGCCCTTGAATAGTAGATATGAAAGGAAAAGAGAAAGGTGGGGGAAATGCAAGGTTGTACTGAACTGGTCTGGCTTACATTGATTTATCCCCTTGCCATGATAGGTCTGGGGTGGAAGGGTGACATTCCACCTTATCTATCCCACAGTGTGCTAAGCAGTGACTAGAAATGGCCTTGAGAATTTCAACAAAGATTGATTGAAGGCATAAGTGATAGAACCGAACATAATACAATTCACACAAGAAAAGCCAAACCAGCAATTTAAAAAATACTTTCCTTTTGCAATCAAGAACTCACTGCATTTTGGCCAAATAATTTAAAAATCACAGAGTAAAGACTAAAAAGAGATCATATACCTCAACCTGGACTGGGCACTATGTTGTTGTGTGCCATTGAGTCACCTGCGACTCTTAGTGACCCTATGTACACGCTCTGAACCCTGCTATATCCTGAGCCAATCTCACTGACTCTGACATACTAACCCCCTTTGCCCTAGTTACTGTGTCAATCTGTCTCATCCAGGGTCTCCCTCTCCTTCACTGTCCCTCTGCCCTTCCAAGCATGATGTCCAAGGATTGGTCCCTTCTGACCATGTGCAAAGGGTAAAACTAAGTTTCTGATGGGAGGCTAGGATTTTGAGGCTCATCTCACATATTTTTGTTACATAACTGGGTGCGATGGTGAATAAAAACTTGTTTTTTGGTGATATTGAATTCTGACTCACAGTCCAGCAGAAGGATGCACTGTCCTGTCCTGTCTCATGCTCACTTTCCTTTGTGTATTTGAGTGCATATTTGTAGCTACTATGCCAATCCATCTCACTGAGGGTCCAAAGGGCTTCAAATGAAACAGATGAATTCTAGGGACAACTCTGGTAAAGTCTGCTTGGCTTAATGGATGATACACTGTAAACAAACGCTCCTGCCAGATTCTTTGGGGACAAAGCTGAAGGCTGAGGAAGGAGATGTCTTGGAAACTATTCAATCCACCATTTATCCACAACTAATCTAGCATTTGGGGCTGAGGATGAAGGCTTCTTGCCTTTCATGGGTGAGCACATTTCTTCCTGGAGGATGTTTTATTCTTTATAGTCAGTGTATAAAATTTACATTTGACTTTCACTGAGAAGTGCTTCTAAAATGACATATTTTGCTAAATGAAGCACTAAAGGATGCTATCTTCTAAGAACTTATTTTTAATACTAATATCTTTCCATGTTCTCCCCTTGTTTTATGAATTACTATAATGATCTTGTGCATGTTCAGGGAGCAGAGTTGACTTGAGTTGAAATTTATTTTTTCTGTATTATAAAAACCAGTAATATTAGCTTTCTTATATTTCTTTACAGGCAGGAGGTATTGTTTATTGTGGAGAAAAGTTCATAAGAGAATGAGAAAAGAAGGACTAAAGTTAGAAATAACCAACTCAGTGGATGTGGTTTATTTAAATCCACTCAGTTCAAGAGGCTTCTATTTCTTAACTGAAGAAAGACACCGTTAGGAGAAAATATCTGTCTAAATTATTCACTGGTCAACCTTGAAGGATCAGCTACAAGAAGGCAGAATCCCTTAACTGACTCATATCTTCCTAGTATTCTATTTCAAAGGGAAAATCAAACAAACAAGCAAACACTTCCCAAATCCTTGGACTGAGCCCCCTAGAGAAAAGTAATTATTAGTATAAAGCACTCTTAGAATTCGACATTCAGCCATAAGCCTAGCAATTTCACCTTTCGTAAAGAGATATTACCCAGATGATTTGTGTGTCTTAGGGAACTCTGGTGGCCTAGTTTTTGGGGAGTTGTGCTGTCAACCCAAATGCTGCACTTCTGTAGAGGTTTGAATTCACAGTCACTCAGCAACAGAAAGACAGCAGTCTCCTCCCTAGGGCTTTATTGCCTTCTAAACCCAGTGGAAGGTGAATGATAAGTTGGCTCCAACTCAATAGCAATGAGCTTTGTATTATTTTTGTAGCCGTTTCATATTAAACCAAATCTACTGCTGTCAAGTTCATTCCAAATTCCCAGCAATCTTGTATGGTGGAGAAGATCTTCCCCATAGATCTCCAAGGTCATAACTCTTCATGAAGTGGAATGCCATATTGTTATTTCTCAAGAAACCAGTTGATGTGAATTGCTGACCTTTCTGTTAGTAACTGTGCTCATAATCACAGTATGACCAGAACTCTAGATTAACAGTCCCAAGCTAATTTGTTTATTTAAACATTTATAATACTCATAAAAAAAGGGAAAAAAAGAAGAAAAACCTACTTTACAGTTAGGCTGTTGCTTGACTAAGCGTCTCACAACTAATGAATGACAAGATTAGAATAAGAACACCAAACAATGTCCTGAGTTCCTACTACAAATCACAAAACAAAACACAACAATCTTGCTCCTGTAGAATCAACCAGACTCATGACAATCCCCTGGATTTATATAGTAGAAATGCTTCATAGGATTTTCTTGATTGTAATCTTTATAGAAATAGTTCATTAGCTCTTTCTCCTGGGGCAAGGTTGGTCTGAGCCATAAATACGTGACTCCTATAGATCTATTTAATTTTCATTCTGGTTGCCTAGGGGGAAGAGAGATGTGCCGCCAACCTAAAGGTGGGTCATTCAAGTCTACAACAGGAAAGACAGCTGGGCAATCACCTTCAGTCTGATATACATCCTCTGAAAATCTGCTGAAAAGTCAGCTATGAGTCACATCTGACGCAACAACAATGACAATGAGAGAGAATAATATGATGATTAAAAATTCAGCTAGTTTCTTCAGAAATATATAATAAATATTACTATATGAATACTATTGAGTTCTAGGTACCTTAAGCAATGGTGTGACAAAATCAATTTCCAATGAAAAAGAAAGTCTGGATCTGCAATGATTTTACTAAACCCTTAAGAATGAACATAATTTAACTATGTTATTCTTAAACAAGTGACTTTTTTTGGTCATTGCTAGTAGATGTCTTGCCCATTATTTATTTTTTTTTTAAATGCCAATCCATGGGGATTTAGAAAATAAACTACTTGCTTCTTTGTGATCTGCTGTTGTTGTTTTGTGTCATGGAGTCTGGACCAACTCCTATCTTAAATTCCAGTAGATTTTCAGAGGCTGTAAATTGCTTAGGAGGACACTGCCACTCTTCCTCCAGTGGAGCAGTTGGAGAGTTCAAACCATGTGCTGACAGTTGGATGTCCAGTTTCCCATTCAGCCACTAGAACTTCGTCTTATGACATAATGCACGGAGGCCAGTTCCTATCATCATTATAACACCATCCAGCTTTGGTGTAAATATCAAATCTGGACTCTTTCTCTAGTTACCATTATTTTCTGAACAGTGTATCACAGTTGCTTTTAAGTCATAGCATTTATATCAGGAACAAATCTATATTGTTAGTTTTGTGCCCTAACATCAATTTTCACCTCTGTTTTGGTAAGTTCTTTTGAGTCAACTCTGAATCATACTGACTTTGTACAGTAGAATGAAACACTCTGCATCCTGTGTGAGTGGATCCTCACAATCATCATTGTGTTTGAGCCCTCTGTGTCAATCCATTGAAGGTCTGTAGCAGTGTTGCTAAACAATTGAGAATCCCTGGGAATTCGTTCTCTTTTTTGCAGACCTTCTATTTATATTTTTTTTAGTTGAGATTTTACTTTATGTTTATAAAGAACTTGGGTTTCCATTCATTCATTGCTGCACATTTTCCTCCATGCCCTCTTCCTCTCTTCCCAAGTTCACTTTGTTCTTTGGAAAAAAAAAAGTTCTTTCATTGTTATACAGTCCTTTTCAGTACAGACCATTTTACCATGCAGCTCTTATTCTGGACTCTTTTTTTTTTTTTAAATTCTGGACTCTTGTCATACCAATAATACCTAATCATATATTTCTTTTATACAGTTCTTTTCCCTCATCTATTCCTATGCCACATATATTATTTATTCCTTCTTTTCTTAGTTTCCACCCAAATCCCATCAGTCCTGTTTAATAACAGTGGCATTATACATTAGTATTTATGTTTTTGTGACTGAGAAATTTCACTCAGCATAATGTCCTCCATGGTCATCCATTTTGTATAATATTTCATGAGGTTTTTTCAGTGCTGCATAATATTCCGCTGTGTGAATATACCACAGCCAGACTTTCTATTTAACCAAGCATGGTTTCCTTCTGCAAAGGCAATTGTTGTTGTATGCTATTGAAATAGAAGAGATCCTTTGTGACATTGTAAAATAGACCCATTGGCTGTATCTTTTATGATACAAAAAAATCCCATCAGTCAGCCATCAAGTGTACCTTAAATTATATTAGATTATAATAATCTACCTGCTGTTGTTGCTGTGTGCCATTGAATCAGACATGACTCATAGTCAATTCTCCAGCAGGTTTTCGGTGACAGTAAATCACACTGGAAGATATTGTCCATGTTTCTCTCACAGAGCAGCAGATGGATTCAAACTCTCAGCCGTAGGGTTGTCAGGACCACTCCTTTTCACTAAGGCACTAAATGCAATATTCCAATATTTCATTCTTAATTGGGAATTGACTTAGGCAATAAAATAACATGTAACTTAACTATAAAAAGAGATGATTTCTTGTTCACTTCTTGGGATTTTTGTTTCTTCTGTATAGACATTATAGAATAATTTGGATTAAGACAAAGATTTGATCCAGTTTATTCCACAATCTTCCTAAAAATTTGCCTTTCCATCCCAGATACACTTAATCAGAATAAACAGCTTAAAGAGATCTCCAGGTCATCCAGTATAAACTTGCATGCTCTAAGATCTAGGGTTCTTGAAGAATCACTTGGCAATATGGTTAAACTGTGGATTCTGATTCGGTGTATCTGCCATAGGGAGGCAAATTCTCAGCAGAAGGTCAAACCAGAATGAATGATTCAAAACTCTTTTTAAAGAATAGCACTTATACATGGTAGAATAATGATTGTTACTTTTATGTACTTAGAAGTTTTGTATCTATTAACCATGTGGAATAGAAAGTGCATTATGGTTACCATGTTAAGGAAGATGGTTCTTATGATCATGATGATAACTGATGTAAAATAAATGATTAATATGAGCCAGATGCTATACTTTGACTTTTCATAAGTTACCTCCTTTGATCCTGACAGCAGTTTTACCCAGTATGTCAGACACAGTTGTTCAGATTGTTAGCAGAGCATGTGACATAAAGGAAGTAGATGACATTAATGTTTCTATTCTCCTGTAAATGGAAATAAATTGTGATGAAAAGGGGACATTTTCTGATTTGTACAAAGAAGCTATATATGCTAGTCATTATCCTGCCTAAATACCATTCATGGTGTACTCCTAAGAGAAGTTACTTGTCAGATTTCCTACAGCAAGTAAGTTACAAGTGAACACTCTCTCATCGTATAAGGCTCTTGGATGATGACTGTTAGTGTTGTTGCTGTTGTTATGTGCTGTCGAGTCGTTTGTGACTCATAGCGACCCTATGTACAACAGCCCTAAACCCTGCTCTATCCTGTGCCAATCGCACTGCCTCTGACACACCTATCCCAATTACCCCAGTTACTGAATCAATCCATCTCACAGAGGGTCTTCCCCTCTTGCGCTGTCCTTCCACCCTCCCAAGCATGATGTTCCTCTCCAAGGGCCTGTCCCTCCTTGCAACATGCCCAAAGTATGTCAGACAAAGCTTCAGAATCCTTGCCTCCAAGGAGTAGCTTGTTTTAACCCTCTCCAGGATGAATCTGTTTGTTTTTTTGGCAGTCCATGGTACATTCAATATTCTTCTCCAGCACCACAGCTCAAAGGCATCAATTCTCCTTCTGTCCTCCCTAGTCATTGTCCAACTCTCTGATGCATAAGTAGAGGTAGTATTTTCAGCATGCCCACCTCACACTGCAGCTTCTCATTCCACTACCTGATCTAGATTTAGATTTTGCTACTCAATGTATGCATAATTAATTTAAATGACTATTACTAACTAGTTTTGCAATATATGCTAAAAAAGTGAATATGAATATGCTACATAAGATAGACAGACAGACATAATGACAGCAGGAAAGAAAAAAATTACTCATTTTTCTGTAAGAATGTATTTATGTTTGTGTTTTTTGGTGGTTTTTGTTTGTGGTGTTTGGTGGGTTTTTTTGTTGTTTTTTGGGTGTTTTTTTTAAAATAAATCATTGTAAAAGGGATGTTGTTGTTTATCTTCAGGTCAGAACCGACCCATAACTGACCCTCTCGTGGGTTTTCAGAGGCAGTTAATTACACGGGAGGAAATTGTCCATCCTTCTCCCACTGAGCTGCTGCTGGTGGCCTTCGGGATTGCAGTGCAGCTTCTTGCCACTAAGAAAAAAAATTACATATACATGTGATTTATTTATGCATTTGAATTAAATATCGACAAAACAATACTTTCAGCCTTTTTTCTGTCACAAACTCACATGTAACATGGACACACACACATTTAAAAACATATTGTTAAGTGTGATGTCATTGCGTAGATTCGAAAGATTTATATTGGTTTTCTGTTGTCATGTAACAAATTAACACACAGCTAGCTTCTTAGGACAGCGGTTGTTTATTGTCCACAGTTCTGCTGTTTAGAAGTTCAAGCAGGTTCAAATGGCTTCTTCATTTAAAGTCTCACAGTGTCAAAACGAATTTACAGATAAACTTGTCTTTTATATAGAAGATCATGTGAAGAATCGACTTTAAATTTCATTTGCGATACTGGCTAAGTTTAGTTTCTTTGGCTTAAGTGATCAAAGCTTCCCGTCCTTGCCATTTCTGTGTAGTCTGTAGAGACCTGTGCTGTTAGCCCAAAGACAGTATCTCTGCCAGTTGGAATCCATTAGGAAGAAATCCATAAGAGAAAGATGAGCAGTCTCCTGTAATTTAGCGGAGGGTCAGCAATGAGTTGATCCTAGCTCAATCTCAATGGACCGTTTATTTTGTATTTGTGTGTTTGGTGGTTTTGGTTTGGGTTTATTTATTTATTTATTTAAAGATCACTCCCATCTTGTCAATTCTGATGCATTATGACTGTACTGGACTCTGAAGTCTGCAAATCTTTATGGGAGGAAACTGACCATCTCTTTCCCAAGGAACACTTGTGTTTTCCAACTTTTAGCTCAGCAGCACAATATATAATGCATCTTGCCACCAGAGCTCCTTTTCAATAATTAAAAATCATCCACATTCCTTGGCACAGACCCCGTTTCTTTTTCCTTGTCACCACTTGTGTGTTTAAACTCCCTCAGGCTTCAGGCCAGACATGTATGACTGACTTCTTTTTCTGCTAACAGTGCTGGAAATCATTCTGCTTTTAAATTCCTCATGTGATTAGCTTTCTTTTCTCGTGGAAAGTAACTGTACCAGTGAGGTGTCATCACTGTCATAGGTTTCAGCAACTTTAGTTTTCATGGTGAATAGTTTTGCTTTCTAAAACTTTAAAGAAGTCCTTTGCAGCAAATCTGCCAAATGCTGTGTCCGTGGGAAGGTCTCTATGAGTCCATTCCAACTAGACTGCAAGGAGTGGGTGTACAAGATTGTACTTTGAGTCTCATGGACTTTTAAAATTTTCTTTTAGTGTCAATTCAAATTTGGATATGATAAATAAATGAACTATCCAACAGTCAGTCATTGGCCTTGGTTTTTTAATTGTATTGAGCTTCTTTAATATTTGTATTTTTGTCTCATTATTGTTGACTTGGAGCTGATTTATAGCTGACCTTCCAATGGATTTCTGAGGTGGTAATTCATATGAGAGAAGACTGCCTGTCTTTCTCCCTGGGAACTGTTGGTAGATTCTGACTGCCAGTTGGGTGTAAACTTTGAGGTAGCAGAACAACACTCTATGGTTTATGGCAGCAGAGCTCCTACATCTTTGTAAGTTTAGGCATAGTGATGTTTGTCTTTCAGAATTGATCTTGTCTTTTTGACAATGAATGGGAAAATGTTCATCTTTAATTTGTAATTCCTAGCATAGTAGATCATATGATTGCCTAGCTAAAAATTGTCAATACCAATTCATGCAAGCTCATTTAATATCTACTGCATTTATCTTCAAGCATTCCATTTTATTTTTTATAATTTCTGACACTCCTTGATCCATACTCATATATTCTATATCCCCAATACTAATGGACTTTTTCAACTATTTTCTATAAATTATTATGTGCCCTGTCCTTAATTGAATGTCTCAAATGCTTTACATCATCCATATCATTGGGTTGGATGGAAATTGATACTATAACTCTTCTCTATGTGTAATTTCAGTTTCTTCTAATGAAACTCAATATCCAGTACTAGATGAGAAAATACTTTGCTAAGATTTCCCTGTTGTGGTGGTGGTGGTGGTGGTGTACTGTAGAGTTGGAACCAACCTATAGCTGAGGGTTTTCAGTGGCTGTTAATTGCATGGGAGGAGATTGTCCATGCTTCTCCCACAGAGCAACTGGTGAATTCGAACTGTGTTTTCAGGATTGCAATGCAGCTTCTTGCCACTAGGCCATCTGATTTCATGAGTCATTTTTATACAGCGCTAGATTCTCAAATCCTTCTTCCCAGTTAATCTTAATCTGGAAGCTTTGCTGTCTACCAAGGTTATCCTTTTAAAATTTGAAATACTTGTACCATAGCTTCCAGCAACACTATAATTTATAAGTCACCACAATAAAACAAACAGGAAAATGTAGTAAGGACAAGATTGTCATCACTTGATATTGCTTCTGTTAGGGGCAGCAAATATTCTAAACTCATCATTATTCTAATGGTGAGCAACGTATTCATTTTAGTCTGTCATTTAAAAGATGAAAAAGTAAGTAAACAGTTAAATATGATGAAGATCATTTTCAATCTCCATCTATTTTCAGAAATTCTGTACATGAAACACACAAAGACACAGTTTTCAAACATTTATTTGAATAGATAATTTTGCCATAGAATTAAAAAGTTACCAAATTATAACCAATAAATACACCTTAAAAATTTACACTATTACTTTGTGTATATCTTTCCATATGGAAAAAGAAAAAAATAAACACAACCAAAAACAAATATACAAAAACTCCTTGACACTTGGATGGTTTACCAGAGAGAATTTTTTCCCCCAAACTTTCTTTTATTATGGTCAACAAGTCTTTTGTATATTCATTTTACAAGTTTGCTAACAGACCACTGAAAACATTTCAAAAGAGCAAATAAACCGTTGAATATTATATTGTGGCTTAACACACATACCAATTCCTCCCATAGTTGGTCTTTACCATAAGACTCTGACCTTCAGTGTGAAAGAAAATATTTGAATCTGCTTCATAGTTTCAATTGAAAGAACATGCTTTCAAGGAAAAATATTATCAAATAGCTCTCTCTTTTCTATTTGACAACAGTTAAGGTTTCAACCAAACAGATCAGTGATGACTCTGGACTCCAACTAGAAATATTTAACATGACATTTCAAATAAAATGGAATAAAACATCTGCATATGGAAGAGAACATCTGTATGTTCAGATTTAAATAGAAGTTAAAAGGAAAGAAAATGGGAGAGGCAGATCATTCTAATCCTATTTTCAATGATACTAAACATTAGTAAAGCAGATCAGATATACTTTATAGTGATAAACCAGAAGTCTATTTACACATTGAATAAGATATGAATAAAATCAAGGGCCAAGAGTACATAGATCAATGAAACAGAACTGAGAATTTATAGTAAATCCATCTATGTATGAATATCTAAACTTTGGTGTGGGATCAAAGTCCATTCAGTGAATATGAAGTCTCTAGTACTGGTAAAACTGAATATCCACTTGCAGAAAAAATTAATGCTGTTTTTATGTGTCATTGGAAAAAAGTGTGGCTGCAATTCACAGAGAAAACACAGGATAAAGTACATAACTATAAACTTCTAAAAATGAAATTCCTGTGGTCATTAAAAGACTTTGTTAAAGATAAGAGAAAGAGATCACACGAATTGGAAAAAAATAAAGCTTCAGAGATGTTTTTTCTGCTAAGGACCTACTCTCTAAAATATATAGAAAACAACTCAAAAGCAAAAAGTCAGACACTTCAGTTTCTTTTTTTTTTAAATGGCAAAAGAAGAGATAATTCACCAAATTGGGCATTTTGGCAGCCAAAAGCAAACCTTGAACTACTGTGTGTTTAGCGGTTGTTGCATCAACTATGACCTATGGCAACTCTGGGAACAACAACCACCCTGTCTAACATGTGTCATCCTCAAACCCATAGTGGTATTAACTATTGTTTTTGTTACTATGTGTCATAGAGACAAATACAACTCATAGCAACACTATGAACAACCTTATCTGAAGCCTGTCCTATCCTGTGCCATCTTTATCATTTCTGACATAGTTGAGTCTAACGTTGCAGTTACTCAATCCATCTCATTTAAGGTCTTCCTCTCTTTCCCTGACCCTCCACTTTCTAGAGTGTGGTGTCCTTTTCCAAGAAACAGCCTCTCCTAACTATATGTCTTCATTATGTGAAATGAATATTTATCATATTTACCTTCAAGAAACATTCTTAAATGCATTTTGTCCAAGACATAACCATTTGTTCTTTTGGAAGCCTGTGGCATAATAAATACTCTTCTCCAACAACACAATTCAAAGGCATCAATTGTACTCTTGTCATCCTTATTCAATCTATGCAGTGTTCCCCTGCTCTGTTCACATAACAGCCTCCTGGTCCAGGTATAGGTTATGCATGAGCACAATTAAGTGTTCTGAAACTCTCATTCTTCTCGGTTAGCCACAACTTGTTATGATCCATAGAGTCAAATGTCTTTTCATAGTAAAAGCACAAATAAACATTCTTCTGATATTCTCTGCTTTCAGCTACGATCCATCTGACATCAGCAATGCTATCCCTGGTGCCACAGCCTCTTCTAAATACTGCTTGAACTTCTTGCAGTTCTCTATCCATACACTGTTCTACCAGCTTTTGAATGGTCTTCTGAAAGACAGATAGAAACTGTACTGCAGTCCCAAAGGCACACAATTCAAATCCAACAGCTGCTTAGCGGGAGAAAACTGAAGAAGCAATTTAATTGACTCTGAAAGCCTACTGGAGTTAGCTATGGGTTGTTTATTAGGCAAAGAGCAATGCTGACAATACAGACACAGGCAGTTCAAATCTACCAACTGCCCTGTGGGAGAAAGGTGGACAGACTTCCTTCATATGACTTATAGCTTCAGAATTCCTGCTAGAGGGTCACTTATAAATCAATTCTGATTCAACATCACGTAACAACAATATATAGATATGTTTGTAACCTAATTTAGGCCATTTTTAATTTTCTGAACTTAATTCTTAATTTTATCAGAAGCTGAAATAATGAAATAACATAGCCACTATTAGTCCCAGTGAGGGGGGAAAAAAACCCTGTTTTTAGTTCACAGCACATCTTAGAGAGGAGCCCAATAAGTAATCCCTTTGCTATGATCTTGTTAATTTTCTAATCTGCAGTATTCACTTATTGTGAAGGAATTAATATTGAGGTGCTAATTTTGTCAGACAGTTCATTCATATATTATTTAAATACCATTTGCGTGTTTGTCACTATCTTTAAGGTTGTGAAATAAAAAGAAAATGTGTAAAAAATAAATTAGACCTTTGGATCATATAACTAATTGAGGGTTTTCTTCCAAATATTTTACTTCTATTACCAGTTTCCATCCTCCTATGGTTTTAAGTGGATGGTAAAAGAATCATTTGGCTAAAATAAAAATCATTATTATCTTAATTGTTTAGCTGATTCTTTGTCATGGTGACTTTTTAGGTAGAGGGTCTCGAGATAGAGCTCTATGTTAGAGCATGGCGTCTCATGAGCTACGGATCCCAGGTCTGGGTTTCACTCCTGGTCCTGGGTATATGTAGAGTAGTACTGTACTCCATAGGGTTTTCAAGGATGCGATTTGTTCCCTGTAGATTCTCAGATCTTTCTTCCATGGCACCGCTGGGTGAGTTGGTTTGATAAGTTTGAACTAACCCATAGGTGACTTTTCAATGAGTTTTCAGAGGCAGTAAACCACACATGGGTTGATTGCACTTCTTTCTCCCTCAGAAAAGAGAGTGGATTTGAACATTTTACCCTTGTGTTGGCAGCAAAATTCCTTGTCACTAGTCAAGCAATTTGCCTGTACAACATGTAGGAAGCCAAGTGAAATCATGACTGTTAATCAAACTGAAGTACCTTGCTCAAAGTCACAGTTAGAAAACCACAGATCCATAATCTAAAGTCAGAGTCCAATTTTCTGCCAGTTTTTCTAGCTTGGGTGGCCTAGTGGTAAGAAGCTGCCCGACAATCCCAATCCCAAAAGCACGAGGTTCAAATTCACTTGATGCTCCGCAAGAGGATAGACAATATCTTCCCTTGAAAGTAATTGCCTCTGAAAATTTGCTGAAGAGTCAGAGAGAGATCGGTTACCACTCAATGGCAAAATAACTTTCTAGATACAACTATGTTCCCGGATCTCATGCAAAAAGTAAAGATCCTGAAGAAAAACTATTTTCTTTTCAGAATAAAATATTTATTCTTAGAAGAGAAACAAATAAGGACAATGATTTGATCTTCAAAACGTAGACCCTGAAGGTCTTCATGAAACTCAAAAGTCATTGCCAATGTGTCAAAACTGACTCATGCCAGACCCTCTGTTGTGTTTCTGAGACTATGAATTGCATGGTGGTAGATTGACCGTCTTTCTCCTAATGAGTGGCTGAAGGATGTGAACTATTAGAGACTGTGGCCTTTGGGTTAGAAGCACGATCCCTTTCAACTATATCAACAGAGCTCCCTCCCATAATCCTTTTATGAATAATCATTTAAAAAGATTTTATGCCTTGCCATCTTCCTATTATGTAATTTCTTTGTTTTTATTTAAGAACTCAATATTATATTTTTGTATGTATTAGAATTATGGATCTATTGCACTCATGTCTATGATGCTATCCACCATTTTAATCAGTGTGATAGTCATTGTCTTACTAATTCCCTCTGTTTCAGAGTACTACCACATGAGTGAAACTTTCTATTGCTAAATATACTTATTTTTCCTACTTCTCATCTCTTTTTCAGCTCTTATTTCACATTCTATATTTCTTAGTAGCATAATATTATGCCTTTTAAATAATGAGTATTTATTTTACTACATTTTTTCATTTATTATGTTGTTCTATGTCTATAGCAGCTTGATCAAAGTTCTATTATTTATAATAAACTATAACTGCTTAAATATTTTGAACATACTAAAGACTGTCAAGAGAATAATCAGATCTCTAGTGGGGAGGCTGAAACCAGGTTGCTCCTTGGAGGCAAACTGGAAGGACTTGAGGCTCTGGCTCACCTACTTTGGGCATGTTATCAGGAGAGGCTACTGCTTAGAGGAGGACATCATGCTTGGAAAAGTGGAGAGTCAGAGAAGGAGAAAAAGACCTTGGATGAGATGGATTGACACAGTGATGGTTGCAAAAGGGTATGATGTGTCAAAGATGGTGAAGTTGGCTCAGGATGGGGCAAGATTCAGAGTCATTCATAGGATTGCTTGAGACATAGTCGACCTGATGACAAATAATAACAAGAACATAGACACTTAAACAAGTAATTCAAGTAATATTCCAAGTTACTTGGAATGAGTTTCAGGAAAAGAAAATGGTATATATAAAGGAAATTGAGAGAATAAAAAAGAGAAATGTCTTTAAATCTTAAAGAACTCATTCTAAAAGTATTAAAAATATTAAGAAATAA
Organism: Elephantulus edwardii; assembly: GCF_000299155.1. Taxonomy (NCBI): domain Eukaryota; kingdom Metazoa; phylum Chordata; class Mammalia; order Macroscelidea; family Macroscelididae; genus Elephantulus; species Elephantulus edwardii. The sequence goes on along the minus strand of NW_006399760.1, from coordinate 7,077,777 downwards.
AAATAAAGTTAGGAACTCAAAGTTTCAAACAGTAAATTATTTTAAAAATCTCCAGCTGTAAAGAGTAAAATACATTAAATATACCTCTACTTCAACATATTTTCATGTATTTGTCATTGCAGAAACAATACATTGTTATTGGGAAGGTGAAATGATGCAGTTACATGTCTCTCTCCTAGCCTAAAGGTTGAGGTTAATATTCACCTACAGATGTGTTGGAAGAAAGGTTTGACAGTTTAATCCCAAAATACCAACCTTTAAAAACTCTACAGAGTATGGTTCTACTCTTACATGAGTAGATGCTTTATAAAGGCTCCATGGGATGGAACTAAGAAAACCCTATTTCTGCTCTTTTAATTACAAATATTATAGTTTTCTATTTTGTATAACAAAAACAAAAGCACGGATTTGAAATTTGGAAGCATTGATTTTGGTATGAAAATAAGCCTGATGAATTGTGAAATATATTCAAATTACACTCTTATGTGACTTTTTTTTTTTAACTGAAGTATTGTAGGTCTGCTTGTTCACCTTGGGAGCCAGGAGGAAAGTAATCTCTTATAGAAACTCTTATTATAATGACATGTTTGATCTTTGGGTACTGTACAAACAGTGTTCAATGAATTTAAATAGTAGCTAAATGTTATCCTTTATTCTAGTAAGAATGTGTTAAAGTATAATAACTGTTTTTCTTCTCAGAATTACTTATGAAACCCATTGTCATTTGAAAGCAGATGGTCTTTTAAAAAGAAGAGATCATTCTTTTAAAAAAGGCAAAGTTGTGATTTAAAACAAGTATTTAGAGATTTCATTACGCATGCAATTGGAAGCTATTTTAGTTAGCAAAAAGATATTTGACTAGGAATATAAGAGGAAAAATCAGTTACTTACAATGTGCAATGTCTCATCATGAAAGACACTAACTAATAACTCACTGTAACCAGCCATGGAGTCAAGGCAGCTTGAAATGTATTTAAAATGACAAAACTACCTTTTAGAGACTATTTATGAAAGGAACAAAGAGACTGTGGAGATGGGCAGATCTGACTTCTGCTAACTCCACAAATGGGTACTGTTTCCAACATCAATATCCACAGTATAAAACTGATGCCTAAAAGCCAAGCAGGTCCCCCAACAGTGCTGTAACTAATTCTTCTAATTACTAGTTCTGGAACTCATCACAAATGAGCACACAAACTTTCAAGAATCTCTTTACTCACAGTTGGGGGGTTTATTAGGAAAATAAGTTTAGGGAGGGAGGCAACAGTTTGAGGGAAGAGAAGGCAAAGTGTATCACACAGTGAAAGTTTAGGTTAAGTCCAGCAATACAAATAAAAAAAAAAAGCAGCTTCCTTCAGGCAAGCAAACCCTCTGTCTCTGCTTCTGGATCTGTCTCACTACATCTTGCCATTGTCTCTCCATAATCTGGTTAGCTCTGTCTCTTATATGGGTCTCACTGCTGCTGCTGATGTTAGCAATGTTGACAAGCTGTGTGTCCACACTTGAAGCACATTGAGCCAACACAACCAGGAGAGCTAAAGAAGGCAGGTGGAACCTCAAAGGCTCATTTTATTTACACGCTCCCACCTGGCCATATGGTCAGTTCTAAAGGGATGGATTATTATTGTTTGGGGCCATCGATTCAAGTATTACACATAGCAGCTATATGAGCAGCAGCTCTGAACACTATCCTATCCTGTGTCATCCTCACAATCTCTGCCACTCCCAAGCCCATTTCTGCAGTCACTTTGTCAATTCATTTGGTTGAGGGTCTCCCTATCTTTCATCCTCCCTCCACTTTAACAAGCATGATATTCCTATGCAAGAAATAGGCTTTCATAGCAAATTCCCAGAGTATGTGATATGAAATTTTATAATCTTGTCTCCAAAGAGCACTCTGACTGTACCTTTTCCAAAACATGTTTGTTCCTTTGGAAGTCTAGGAGATTGTCAGTACTCTTTCCAACAACACAGCTCAAAGACATGAATTCTGCTTCTGTCATACCTATTCCCTGTCCAGCTCTCAGATGCTTAGCAATGGATTAAAAGGATGATGGCCTGAATGAGGCCACGTTTGCCCTTAAATTCACAGCACTGTTCCTCAGTATTTGGAAAGTTCCCTGACTGCAAACTTTTCCAATGCAATATATCTTCTGATCTCCTGACTGCTGGGGCCAAACATATTAATTGTAAGTCCAAGTAAGGTGAAGTTGTTGACAGTTTCAATCTTCCCCCACCCCCATCTATAAAGATGTTGTTTATCAGACCAGTGGTGAGAGTTTTCGTTTTGCTGATGTTGAGATGAAATCCATATTAAAGGTTGTATTCTTTAATTTCTGCAGGAAATATTTTAAGTCCTCCTCACTTTCAGAAAGTAAGATGTGTCATCTGCATAAGGAAGGTTATTGATGAGTCTTCACATTCCTGTTCATAGAGTACATCTTCTAGAAAAATTTGCTTAGCAAACTTTGAATAAGTATGGAGGAAGGATGCAGCCCTGACACTTACCTCTCAAGGTTAAGCTATGTAGTGTTCCCTTGTTCTGTTCTCACAACTGCCTTTTGGTGTAGGTACAGGTTTTGCAAAAGCACAATTAAGTAGTCTAGAATTCCCATTCTTCTCAATGTTAGTCATAACTTGTTATTATCTACACAGTCAAATGCTTTTGCATAGTCAATAAAGCACAAATAGTCATTCTGGTAAATATCATCTGACAATGATACCTCTGATGTCACAGCCAGTTCTAAATTCAGCTTGAACTTCTGGCAATTCTCTATTTACAATCCTACCCAGCAATATTTTGCTTGCATGTGATATTAATGTCCTTGTTCAATAATTTCCACATTCTGGTGGATAACCTGTGTTGGGAATGAGAACAAATATGGATCTCTTCTAGTCTCTCAGGCAGATAGCTGTCTTCCAGATTTCCTGGCATCAACTTGGAGAGCACGTCTAGGGCTACATCTGTTATCTGAAGCATATGAGTTGGTATCCTATTGATTTCTGGGGCCTTATTTTTTTACCAATTTCTTCAGTACAACTTGAACTTCTTCCTTCTTCACCATAAGCACTAGATCGTATAATATTTCCTGAAATATATCCATGTTGGCCAGGTCTTTTTGGAACAATATCTCTGTGCATTCCCTCCATATTCTTTTGATACTTTCTGAATCATTCCAGATTTTGCCCAAAACATCTCTACATATTGAAGCTTGAGGCATATATTTGTATTTTAATTCTTTCAGATTAACAAGTAGAATTTAAAAAAAATTCTGACATGATATTATTTAAGGTTTTTTATAATTATCAATGACTCTATAGTAGAGGCATACTGTATAAAATATTGTTATTGAGAGTATTTTATAATTGAACTTTGGAATAGTTGAATATATATTTCTCTTAGATCTTTCCCTTATATATTTTAAGAATAGCAAAACCAATTTTGGCTTAGGGTATCCCTGTTTGCTGACACTACCACAACTCAAACATTTGTATGTTATAAAATAAGGCTCAAAGAAACAGGTAGAAATAACCAGTTTTGTGATACCTAAGAATAAATACTGTTCATTGAAAAATCCTAAAAAACACAGTTATACTTCTTCATACATGGGTAACCATGAGTTAGTAACCATTGGAGCATAAATTGAATTCACTGTAATGAGTCTGACTTGTTTTTCAAAGCCTGCATTTAAAGCAGAATTAAGAGAGTCTATTAATGATACTGTATTATGTTGTGTATTTTTTATCGGGAATAGGAACAAATCTAATATCTTCCAGTCAATTTGTCTGATGGAAATTATTAAACAGTATCATTAATATCATAAGTGAGCAAAATACTGCTGATGATCATCCAAGAATGGCTACACATTGAGTAAGAAATGCCAGAAGTTCAGGCTGGGTTTAGAAGAGAATATGGCACTAGGGAAAAAAAAAATTTCAATGTCAGATGGATCTTGATTGAAAGCAGAGAATACCAGAAGAATGTCTATGCATCAGAGAGTTGGACAGTGAATAGGGATGATAGAAAATTGATGCCTTTGAGCTGTGGTGCTGAAGAAGAGTATTGAATATACCATGGACTGCTAGGAGAACAAACAGGTTTGTCCTGGAGAAGGTGAAGCAGGAATGCTCCTTGGAGTCAAGGATTCTGAAGCTTCATCTGCCATACTTTGGGTATGTTGCAAGGAGGGACTGGTCCTTGGAGAGGTACATCATGTTTGACAGAGTGGAGGGGCAGTGCAGGAGAGGAAGACTCTTCATGAGATGGATCGATTTTGTTACTGGAGTGGTGACAATGAGTGCGTTTGAGATGGCTAGGTTGGCACAGGATAGAATGGCATTTAGAGCTCTTGTGCATAGGGTCTCTATGAGTCGTAAGTGACTCGATGGGACATAACAAGAACAACAACAACATAATAAACTATGATTAATATTGAGAAGAATTAGTATTTCTTAACACTTAATTATGCTTATATGAAAATTATACCTAGATAAATAAGCTGTTGTCTGAACTGAGAAAGGGAACTCTGCATTGTTTGAAATTGGGAAAAGTATGCATTAGGACTGTATCCTTTCTCTGTACCTACTCATTCCTTATGCTGAGCAAATAATTCAAGAAGTTGGACTTTCTGAAAGAGTGTGGCTTCAGGATTGGGCTCATCAATAACTTGCTTTCTGCAGATGGAACAAACTTGTTTAATGAAAGTGAAGAGGACTTGAGGCACTTGCTGCAGAGGATTGAGGATATAAACCTTCAATATGGATTACATTGCAACACCATGACAACAAAAATCTTCACTATTGGATCAATAGGTAGCACCATTATAGATGGAAACAATTTGACGTTGTCAACTAGTTTATCTTGCTGGGATCCACAATCAACACCTTTTTTACCAAGGATCAGGAGATCTGGTGATGTGAGGTATTGGCAAAGTCAACTGTCAGAAAACTTTCTAAAGTCTTGAGGAGAAATCATGTCAGTTTAAAAGTTAAAGTGTGCATGATTTAATCTGTAGTCTTTCCAGTAACCTCCTATGCATCTGACAACTGGATAGTGAATAAAGATAGCGTAAAAAGATTTGATTCCTTTGAGTTGTAGTGTTGAAGAAGAATACTGAATATGCCATGGATTTCCAAAAGAGCAAATGGTATGTCTTAGGGAAAATGCAACCAGAGTTTCTTTGGAGGCAAGGATGGTGAAGCTCATCTCACATAACTTGGGCATGTATTAGGACAGGCTATTTCTTACAGAGAGATATCATGCTTGAAAAAGTGTAGGATCCTCAGCTAGATAGGTTGATACAGTGTCTATAGCAAAGGGCTCACTTGTATCCAGAAGAAAAGGATGGCACAGGATAGAACAAGGTTGAGATTTGTTATTAGGGTGGATATCAGTTGTATTTGACTCAATGGCACTTATCAACACATGCATGATTAGAAAAAGAAATCTTCAGTCTTCTAGTAAAAGCCATAGTATATTCACAACATAGCACGTATATCTATAGTTTACTAAAAATTTATTCTGTACACTCATTTGGAGTGGTATCTTGGTCAATTTCTTGATAGATCATACTTGAAGATACATAGAGGGTACACAAGTGATTCTTCCCTGGGTCAATGAACACCTGCACTTTCTTTTCAAGGAAATGGAGGAAGGCAAATATATATTTGGTTCTGTTCAATGACCACAAAGAAGATTCTAAGTGATCAATTCCAGTGATGTGGAAATTACATTCTTAATAGAGTATAAAATATAACTTAGAAATCATTTCTTCAAAATATAAGTTTGTTTATTATCAATTTTACAATGGTGATATTGTTGTTGTTATGTGCTGTTGAGTAACCTGTGACTCATAGTTACTTTATGTGCAGCAGCTCTGAACCCCACCCTGTCCTGAGCTAGTCTCAGTGACTTCGACACACTAACACCCATTGGCCCAGTTACTGTATCGATCTATCTCATCTGGGTTTTTCCTCTCCTGAGATGTCCCTTCACCCATCCAAGCCTGATGTCCTACTCCAAGGACTCGTCCCTCATGACCACATGCCCAAAGTATATGAGACAGATCTTCAAAATCCCAGCCTCCAAGAAGAAACTTGGTTTCATCCTCTCCAAGACAGACTTATTTGTTTTCTTGGCAGTCCATGGTATGTTCAAGAGTCTTCTCAAGTTCCACAACTCAAAGGTACCAATTCTTCTTCTGTCATCTTTAGTCATTTTCCTGCTCTGTGATGCATAGCAAATAAATGTGAACACCATGGCCTGAATCAGACACACCTTAGTCTCTATACGGACATGATGGTAAGATCTTAAAATCCACAGGGATATTTTAAATTTACTGTCACATCAACTTCTGTATTTTGTTATCTTTAAAATTTTAATGAGAATGTGTATGAAACCCATGTACTTAGAATTTTCTAAGATTGTTTTTCCCCTGGATATTTCTTAGAATAACTTCTTTGTTGTTGTTTCATATAACCAAATCAAAACCGATTCTTAGTTGACCATTTGATGGGTTTTCATAGGCTGTAAATCACACGGAGGAGATTACCCATCTTTCTCCCACAGAGCAACTAGTATATGTGAACTGTATGCCTTTGATTTGGCAACACAGTTTCTTACTTCAAACCACCAAAGCATTGATACTGAAGAACTCATGACGGTTTGTGGAATAGTTCTTCATTTTAACAGGCATTTAATGAGAAAAAATGTAAGATACTATTATTCCTTGAGGTTCAGTGTCAAAAAGAGTGTGTGCGTGTATGAGAGAGAGAGAGAGAGAGAGAGAGAGATATTTTCTTCCCAGCATTTGTTTTGCTTTATTTTCTATCTAAAGGCAATTTCACTACATAGATTGCATTTCATCATGATTTCTTTTGTCCAAGATAGATTGGAAACTAGGTCCCTTGTTCACTTTCTACCCATGCATTGTCACACCCTACTATCACTCTGTAGATACATTTGCAAAATTCTTGTGGTTCAGAAAAACATGGATTGAAAAGTACTGCTGTAAAAAAAAAACAAAGAAAGAAAGAATGATTATTGTTGAGTCTGAACTGATTCATAACTGAACTGCCACTGGATTTGGAGGCTGTAAATTGCACAAGAGGAAATTGGTCATTTTTCTTCTGTAGAGCAGTGGATTTGAACTGCCAGATAGGAATCACCTTTGGGTTATCACGCACAATTCCCTACACACTACACCACCATAGTTCCCTACTAACTACTCTTAAGCATATGTGATATCAGAATAATTGTATATAATATAATTAATTCTTTAGTGAAATATGTGTGTGTATCTATCTATCAATCTATCTATCTATCTACAAATAAAATCAAAGAATGTGCATTAGTCTCAATCTCACTAATTATCATAATACATTTATTTTCATTAAATAGCTAAATCACCACCAGAGTCTTTCATTGGCAATTTTTCATTATAAAATATCCACAAAGATAAATGCAGGATTTATCTTCAGAGGCAAAGCATCAGTGACAATGAGGTGATGATTCAAACTGTGTGTTCTAAGCTATTAACACCTGAGAAATTAATCTGAAGGAGCAGTAGGAGGACATTGTTAATGTGGAAAACTAGTAGGCTTGAACTATTTATTTTTAGCTTTAATTTTTTAATGGTTCTTAGTCATTCAATGTCAAGGACTGTAGTGTACTTGAAGCAATAATGTAGCTTACCAATGCTGGTTAGGTCATCACTGGAGAGGGAAAAAAATTGAAGGACATGCATAGTACTTTTCCAAATATAATACATCTATTTGAAGTAGACCAGAGGTCAACTTCTCTGTCTGAAAAATTCATTTAAAGAATTATTAGGGTACCAAGTCACACAGTTGGCATGTTTTTTGTTTCCTTACGCTGCTTAATTACCAAAACCATCCAGTGAGCTACTTTTACTGCATCACTGCTCTTTGCACTGTAGGAAATTTAAAAAAAAAGAATTATAAGCAGTTCTGTTCTGCCAAGACAATGAGACACGTATAAGAAGTTTAGATTTCATATCGACAGAAAGGAAACAGAATAAAGTGGATGCATTTCTCATTAACTTCAGACATAATTTTATTAAATCAACTCAATTTCATTGTAGCATCAACATAAGGCTGTCAGTCACTACCATGGCTTGGCATTATTAACACTGTGATACAATAGACTTTGCTACTGCCATTGGGAATAATTTTGCTAATTTTTAATGTTTGAAATTCATACCATTCATATTTTGTGCATAAAGAATTTTAGGTTAGCATCTTTTGGCCTTGCTACTGGATTATTTATTCATTTTATTGCAATTTAATAAAGTATTGCATGGAAGAGTCCCATTTCAAGAACTGTTTTTCTCTCCTATTAATCCATTGTATCTTTCATCAGTTCTCATGCAAATATTACACATTGTTTTATTTCCTAATGGCTAATCATTGACTCATTTCTGTCATGTCCATTCTGAAATATAGTGGCCACCCTCAGTTTATAAGGTATAAATGTTTACTGAAGGAGGTTGCCTCATTTTCCTCTCTTGGAGAAGTGGGTATGTTAAAACTACTGACCTGTCCATTAAACTCTTATCTGCTCAGCATGTAACATACTATGCTATCAGTGGTCTAAGACTATGATTTAAACCCTTTCTCAACGAGTCAATTTAAAGTACTGAGAAGCAATGATGTCAGTCAAGACACTAAGGTGCACCTGATCCAGTCTATGGTCTTTGCAATTCCTTGCTATACATCAGACAGCTGGACAATGACTAAGGATGAAAGAAGAAGAATAGATGCCTTCAAGTTGTGGTCCTGGAAAAGAATCTTGGATATACCTTGAATTACCAAGAAAACAAATAAGTCTGTCTTAGAGAGGGTGAAACCAAGTTTCTCCTCTGAGGCTAGGATTTTGATGTTCCATCTCACATACTTTGGGTTTGTGGCCAGTAGAGACCGGTCCTTGGAGAAGGACATCATGCTTAGAATGGTGGAGGGACAGCACAGAAAAGGACGACCCTGGATGAGACAGATTGATACAGTAACTGGGGCGATGGGGTTTGGTGTGTCAGAATTAGTGAGACTGGCATGAGACAGGGCGGGCTTCAGAGCTCCTGTACCTAGGGCTGGTATGGGTTGTAGGAGACTCAAGGACACACAACAACAACAACAACAACAACAACAACAACAAAGCAATAACTTGAGTTATTCTGACTTCTTTTACAGTTAATATTTAATTTCAACATGCAAGTAACATTCTAATAATTGAAAAGGGGGCTTTCTTATTGTTCTAACCCATTTATCTACCCCTTTCCTGATGATAAACTTTTTTTCCCAATAAAACAACATAGATTTATTCTCCAACAGACAGACAGCATCAGCAGGTACAACTAGAGGGATTATTCCATAGATTATACATTCAAAAAAGGCATTATTAGTATACAGTTCCCAGGGTGTTCTCTGTAACAATATTCACTTCAGTGTAAACAGATACTATTATTGTGGTCACAGTTCCAGAAAGAAAGGCACAACTTGGCAAAAAAAAAAAATCCCACAACAAAACCCCAAACCACCCATGCACCCACACACACACACACACACATAAGGAAACTTTTTGTTGGATCCTAGAAGGTCAGGTGCAGTTAACTAGACTTTTGTAACCATCTTGATCCACATGTCACCATTCCCTACATGGAAGACAAAGGATAATAAACATTTTGATGATCATCATGTTACATAAATACAAAAAACTGGAATTTCTTTTTTATTTTATTTAAACTATTAAAATATAAAAAAGTTATAAAAATTATTAGTTCCAAGATAATTTCTGCGAAATGTATTCTGAAATAAAGACTTATATGCATCCTAGATAGGAAAGGTAACTCTACCTAGCTTGTGTTACTTATTTTAATATGCTGCTCCTCTTTAAAACTACAATCATAGGAATTAGCTTCTTAACTTTACATTATTCTTTAGTTTCTATATCATGGGGAGTTGTTACAAAACATCTTTTAACATGTAGAAAGAATTACCATATATCTTATTTATAGTTTCCAGATTCAATGCAGAATGATAATGGTATTTATTAGGGAAAATTTCTACTATGCATTTTCACAGCAGTAGTTCGTGGTCACCAATGTGTTATCCAGGCATTTAACTGCAGTTCTGCAACAGGTAAATGCTGACAGCTCAGCGAATTACTTATTTCTTGTCCTCGGAGTTTGATGATAATCATCAAGTGACATTATTAGGTGGCTTCTTTTCCTGACATTCATAGTAACATATGGCTTCCAAAGTCATCACTGAGGTGGAAAAGGACATGAGAATGGTAGATTAGCTCTTAAAATTTCAGCCTGGAAATGACATATGGCAAATAAGAATGTGTCTCCAAATAAAAGTCGAGGGATTGAGAACGATTATAATCTAGTGAACCTAGGAAGGGCAGGAAATCAGAAATCTGTGAACACTACGAGTCCCCTAATATACCAAGGAACTTCTTATATTATTAGTTTGTCTTCCAAGATATACAAGCTGAGTGGTAAGAAACCATACTGTAATCCTGAAGGCATAAATTTGAATCCATCAGCTGCTACGTAGGAGAAGGATGAACATTCTCCTCCCATACAATTAACTGCCTCTAAAAACTTGCTGGTGTGTCAGCTAAGGGCCAGTTCTGTCTTGATGGTACTCAACAACATTAGAAAAGTAGGAGAAATTCTAGGGCTGTGGTCTGTAACCAATTACTGCCCAGGGCACAAGCGTCTTTAGTGATTCAAATCCAGTAGCATTTCTGTGGGAGGAAGATGAGCTACTTCCTTCTCTTGGAATTTATAAAGATCTCTGCAAAGTCAAATTGACCAAAACATTCTAGATGTTTTATTCTAATTGAAAACCAATATATTTTAAAGAAATTTTTTTTAATTATTCTGGGTTTTTTCACTTTTAAAACTGCTATTGTCTTATTGGATATATTATAGTGACTATGAAGACATTAAGTTAAGCTAATGTAGTTAGTAGTATAGGGATGGTATTAGGTGCTAACCATGCACATAATTTGTCAAGAAAATATCTGCTTTGCAGTAAAAAGAAACCTGAACATTATCATCTATCCTATTCAATATGAATTGGTTAATATACAAGTTCACTGAACAAAGTTTTAATATGACTAAATATCACATGTCTAATTCTATGCAAAGGCATTTGGCCGTGTGTTTCACAACATATTGTGGCTAACTTTGAAAAGAGTGGGAATCTAAGAACACTTGATTGTGCTTACCTGAAACTTATATGGGGACCAGGAAGGAGTCCTCAGAACAGAGCAAGGAAAAATTTATGGTTCAAAATCAAGAAGGAAGTGCATCAGGAATACATCCTGTCTGCATAATTTGTCAATCTATATACAAAACAGATTATTTGGGAAGCTGAGTTTTATGAGGAGGTATGTGGCAACAGGATGGAAGGAAGACTCATCAAAACGTATGTTATACAGATGATACAACCTTGTTTGCTGAAACTGAGGAGGACCTGAAGTGCTTGCTGCAGATGGTCAAGGACTGTAATCATCAAGATGGATTGAAGTGCAACATCAAGAAGACACATATTCTCACCACTGGCCAATTGACAGAACCATGGTGGAAAAGATATTGAGGTTGTTAACAATTTCAGTTTACCTAACTCCTCAATCAACAAACTTGGCACTAGCAGTCAGGAAATCAAAAGTTGAATTGCATTGGGGATGTCTGCTGTCAGGGACATCTCCAAAGTATTAAAAAGTAATGATGTCAGCCCAGGGACTAAGATGTGCCATATCCAGGCCATGGTTTTCACAATTACTTGCTTTGCAAGAGAACTAGACAATGACTAAGGATGACAGAAGAAGAATGAATATGTTTGAGTTGTGATACATGTGGAGAAGAGTCTCGAACATACCGTAAACTGTCAAAAGAACAAAAAGGTCTGTCTTGGAGAGGTTGAAACCAAGTTTCTCTTTCTAGAAAAGGATTTTAAAGCTCTGTCTCACATACTTTGGGCACATGGCCAGGAGGGATCAGTCCTTGTAGAGGGAGGGACATCATGTGAGGAAGGGGGGAAGGACAGCAAAGGAAAGGAAGACCCAGGATGAGACAGAATGACTCTGTGGCTTGAGAAATGAGATTTGTCTGTTGGAGATGATGAGATTGGCTCAGGGTAGGTTTCAGAGCTAATGTAAATAGGGTCGTTGTGAGTTGCAGGCAACTCTATGGCACTTCTCAACAACATAGAGCTATGATATGAATGTCTTCTTTTTACACTGACTCTGCCTGCCAAATACTGAGATAAAATTCCTTCACACTGACCTTCCATATTGGTAATATATCATGTAATAGCACTCTCCACTTTAAAGAAAAACTGATCATATTTTGTGCATCTAAGAGCAGAAGAGTACTAATGTGTGACACATTCTTTCCTTTGCCTGTCCAGCAGATACGGTCAGTGTCTTTGAATCAATTCTTTCCATACCACTTTTTTTTTTGTAATACAAATTCTGACATAGGGGAAAAAAATTGAAAACTAGTAATCATTTCCTACTCTTAGTGACCTTGTGTGTGTCAGAGTAGAACTGTACTCCATTGATTTCCTGTGGATTATTTTTCAGAATTTCCTTGAATTTCTTAAGAGTTATCATCTGTTACTAAAAGTGCCATTCATTTAGTTGGCAGCCCAGTGAGTTAGCCATTTATACCATACACAAAACTGAAGCCACTAAATGTTTTTAGTGTACATTGGAATAGTGAAAGGAAGTAGATGATTTTCTCTGGTTCCCCCCCAATTTTTACCTTTTCTGGTCCTGATTAAATAGGAGAGACTGTTGGCTGATGAAACCTGCAGGTCTGGATTATTTTGAGGGGAGTAATCCTTTAGTTTTATTCAGAACAGCTTTTCCTAACATAATGCCTCAGAGTAGTTGCACAATAAAACGTGTTGATCTAAATTAAAATGAGGGGAGAAAAACCCAAAAAACAAACCAAAAAAAGCCCTTTTGTGAAAAGCTGACAGTGCAATTACTTTACCTAGATCAAGCATCCCTCATTGACCATATGTTCAATGTTCATGAACATATGTTATGTTTGTATTTGATAATTTTGTTCTCTAACTAGCATATGACGGTGAGTTTTGCACAAACCCCATCTGAACTAAAAATGGTGTAATTTTTTTTCTTTTTTTTTCCCAATGAGGGCTCATTACCCCAGTTACAGAGCTGAATATCATTTAGAGCATTACGTTACCAAAAAGTAAAAGTAGGGCAGGCAAGAAATGCAGTTAAAGACTAAAGCCACTGAACTTTACAAAGATAAAAGGGATTAAGTGATGGTCTCACATAATGGGGGCTAAATGGGTAAAAGGTAATCTCATATTGTCATAGGATACTAAAACAGAAACTAGGACAAGTTTTTACTAATTTAAAATAATGAATTAGAAATGAAAATCCATTACTTTTTAAACGTGTGAAGAAGTTCAGTATCAAATTTCATGCTCTATTAAAATTGAAGGCACTTTAAAAACTATATTTGAGAAAAACAATATTTATAAGATTATAAGCACTCTTAGTTGCATCAGGAAAGTAAGCCATGCTTCTGAATAAAAAGTAAACCATGATTCTGAATAATCCAGCAGTGCAGGGGTGCAGACCCATAATTCATCACAATAGTTTTCCCTCTGAAAAATTCAGCATGTTTCTTTTTGAGTTGATAGTAAAAAACGATTCACAAACTTGAGGTGTAGTTTGACATTGTAAGATGGCATAAGGAGCAATGTCTAACTCAAATCCATTGCCATCGAGACAGAATTGACACATAACTGATTCTCTAGCAAGTTTTCAGAGGCTGTAAAACTTGAAGGAGATCGCAGCTGAAGGATTTGAACCACTTGTTTTGGGGCTTGCAGTGAGTCTCCTATTTACTAGACTACCAGTGATACTGGGAAAAAAATGCTCCAACAGGAGGCAAAAAAGGTTGTTTTGTTTTTTTCATGTTCACAAAATGTTTTAAAGAATGAGATGAATACAAAAAAGCCATCATTAATGTTGCAATCATTGTCCTCATTCCACTGAAAGCCGCTTTTTTATTCATCCACAGAGAATAAGTTTTTTTTTCTTTACTCTTTTATAGATTTTTATATGTTGGAAAATATGCATAGGTACTTTTTATCTATGTTTGTGTGACTACAAAGTAGCTTTCTGAATTCTAAATAACGCTGACTAGAGCTGTTTAAAATCCATAGAAAGTGAATGACAAAGAATTTATTAAAATTCCCTTAAATGACGTACTTTTCTTCCTAACTTCCTTAAAAAAAAGTGATACTTTCAATTTTAATTTCTTGTTTTTCATGCTGATGTCTACCCCAGAATTGTGAAGTGAGGAAAGGACAACTTGGTTACTACAGGAATTAGAGGTGTTCCTCTTTCTTTATTTTTAAATAGATTTCAATATAGACCCCAGAATATTCTACCCATTATAAAGAGAGGCCACCACCACAGAACATACATTGATTAATATCAGTAGAAGTTACTGAGTAAATAGTAGGTGCAAACAGTCGTAATATAATTTCCTCAGACTTGTTCAGCACAAGAATGTCCTATCATTCTAATCACTTCTACTAGAGGTTAATAATTAAGTGTAGACCATTTGAACTTCTTGCCGTCCTGATTTTACTGTTGTTTGTAGGATCATCAAATTGATTTTGACTAAATATGACCCTGTGTGACATAAAAGAACCACCCTAGAGCTTTTCTAAGTCATAATCTTTATGCGAGTAGAGAGGCAGGTATTTTTCCCGAGGATTGGGCAGGTGGGTTTGAACTGCCAGTCTTCCAATTAGTAGCCAAGCAGTTAACCATACACCAGCAGAGACCTTTGCTGTCATTATATCTTTAGTTATAAGTCCTACTTGGTCTGATTTAGAGACTTGCTCTAATTCTTTTGGTATATCTAGTTTGTTAGAGAGGGTGAAACCAAGTTTCTCTTTGGAGTCAAGGCTTTTGAAGCTCTGTCTCACTTACTTTGGGCACATGGGCAGGAGGGACCAGTCTTTGGAGAAGGACATCATGTTTGGAAGGGTGGAGGCCACACAAGAAAGGAAGACCCAGATGAGATGGATTGACACAATAACTGGTGGAATGGGGGTAGGTGTGTCAGAGTCAGTGAGACTGGCTTAGGATAGGGCAAGGTTCAGACCGATTGTACATAGGGTCACTGTGAGTTGCAGGTGACTCAGTGGGACACAGAAACAACAATCGTTATGTCTTATCATAATTTATACATGATATCCATACTTAAAATAACACTAAGCCAAAACCAAAAATAAAAGAATCAAAATCACTGATTTTTACTCTATTTGTGTTTCTGAGACTAAATCACACAGGAGATGGACCATCTTTCTCCATGGTTCTACTAGTGTATTCAAACTGCTAGTGTTCTGGTGGCCCAGTGGCAAGAAGCTGCGCTGCAATACAGGAGGAACTCAGTTCGAGGCCACTTGCTGCTCTGTAGGAGAAGGATGGGCAGTCTCTTCTGCCTCTGAAAACCTGCCAGAGGGGCAGCTAGGGGTCGGTTCTGACTCGATGGTAAACAACAAACAACAACGTTAGAATTAACGATGCAACTCTAGGGCTCAGCAATCAACAACGGGTGACCGAAGGAATCCGGCCTATAGATATTTTTGCTTATTGGCATGTAATTTGGATTCAGGTAAAAACTGAGAAATCAGAGGTTTTGGTGGTTTGGATTTTTTTTTTTTTAAACCACCATCCTGTCCTTTCTGTCATTGGTAATTATTTTCCCAGTGGGATTTCCTTCTCTTGTGTTCTTCACATTCCATTTTCCTTCCCACTTCTGAATTCCTCGTGTCTCTGCCCTTCTATAACGTTTTATTTTTTCTGTAACAATTGCTTTTGTCAATGTGAAAAATTATAATTACTTTCCATGCCATCTTGCTATGTCAAAAAACGTGTTGCTTAAACATCAACAAGATATATGCAATGCTGTAAGGTGAAATAACTAATTGACAGAGATGGAAAAGAGGGAAAAAATTGTATGTTTCACTTTTTTGTTACTACTATCACTTGCTATTTAAATTAATCTCTAACACAGTTAATAGAAAGAGTACTGGACTGTAAGACACTTTGCTGGTATGAAATGGATAGAGCTGTTATAGCTTCATACTAGCTGAGGAGAAGAAGCAGCAAAGTTCTTCTCAAACTCAGTACAGAGAAGCCATGCTGTAACCGAAAAGGACCATGGCAGAAGTACCTACACCATGGAAACTGGCTTTCTTATTTTATTTCTTTCTTTATTTTTTACCCTGAAAAGTTGGCTGATTGAACTTACCAGTCTACCACCAGCCTAGTTTAGATAATATAATTTTTATATTGCTGGAGGGACATTGTAGTGTTCGTGAAGATTCAGAAAAATCATAGACTTTCCATGGGAGATAGGACCTCTTCTCCCCATCAAAAATAAACACCTAATTTCACTTACATATCAGCAGTTTTTGTTAAAGATTTAAATCCTAATAATGATAATAAAAAATAAAAATAGTAATAAACCAAACAGACTAGAAAAATACCAATTTTTAAGCCACCCAACAAATGACTTCCTGGTTTTGTTTGACTCTTGTTATAGAAATCCTTTGAGTTTTAAAAAGTTAATTCCTCTATATCATCTGTATTACTCTAACAGTTTACTTTAGAAGACTCTGATTTTTTTATGGGTATAGTTCATACAGCAGATACATAATCTTTAATTTTTATCAATAAGAGTTTCAGTTTTTCTCCCCTTTTAACAATTGAAATGATGGCATTGGCACAATGTAGGTTGTTGAGAAGTTTATCCTCCAATCCTGATTCAATATTCTCATTCAGATAGTCTGTATTCTCAGGTTATATACGCAGCACACAGATTGAATAAGTATGGTGGAAGGATCCAATCCTGACACACATTGTTCTTGATTTGCATCTAGTAGTAGTATCCTGACAAGAATTTTGCACCCAGGATTAAATAGAGGGAGCTTTGGTTACACAGTCCCCAAGAAGCCGTGGTGCTAATCAGACGGAGGCATCTCTCAGGTGGTTTGAATCCATCAGCAGCTCTGTAGACAAAGCATAGGAGGCAACATTTCTTACAATTTAGAAGGTTCAAGAACGCATTAATGCATCAGCTATGAGTCAGTTCTGACTCAATAGCAAAGGTAATTTTCTATTTGTTTAAGCTCACTCAATCATTGTGAAGAAGGTGCATATAAGACCTCAGCCAGAAAGGCCATGCACAAAGAGAAGGCCCCACCACCATGCTGAGTACAATTTTAGGTTTATAATCTTTATTGCACAGTGATATTGTGGACCATCACCAAAGATAATGACTTGATAATAGAAAAGCCAGGAGGGATAGAATAGGATTGTAACTGAAAATTATTAATACAGATGCATGAGAGATTATAAATTGTGGTGGCACTGTAGAAAGGTGAAAATAACTGAGACCTTTGCAACCAGACAGACCTGAGTTGTAGCACAAATATATGAGTGCTTATTAACTGATTTTAATCAAATAAAACTTTTCTAAATGTTTCATTTTCTTGTCCACTAAAAAGGAGAATACCTGAAAAACTAGACTAATTTTAGCACTAAATTGTATGATTTATGGAAAGTGAATAGTACTATCACGTAATACGTGTTGTTGTTTTGTTTTTTTAAAATACTATTATTGCAAGTCTGTCTTGGGCAAGGTGCAACCAGAATGCTCTTTAGAAGCAAGGGTGGTGAAAATTCATCTTATAGACGTTGGTTGTGTTGTCATGGCTGGCCAGTCTTTAGAAAAAGGTATCATGCTGGATAAAATGGAGTCAGTGAAAAGAGGAAGACTCTAACTCAACAAGATGGATTGACACAGAGAATGTGACAATAGACTTTAGCATAACAGAGACTATGAAGATGCCACAGGTCAAGATAAGCTGTTGTTCAGTTATGAGTTCTAATTGATTCAATGTCTTCCAACAACAACAACAAAAAAAGCAAAAGTTTGTGTTCTAATTGTGTCCATATGTGTGTGTACATCACAGTTAATGTTGCCTTGCAAGAGGGCGAGTGCATATTTTAAGTCCTTTGGAAGGAAATGATTTGAATATAGCTCATCTGAAGCAACAAGGCAAGAAAAGTCTCTCTGGCCACAGGGTATAGGATTGGTCCTGTAATCATGGAATTTTAGAACTAGGAATTCATTCATTCAATTGACCCATTTGGTATTTCAGACACAGTTGGTTAAGTGATAACCAAATACATGGAAATGCAATTTAGGTTAGGCCAATCGGCTTTGGACACATTATATAATGTTCTGAACTTCATTTTTCTGTTTAGTAAAGTGGTAATGATATGCACAGTATTGCTTTAGCATTCCAAATGCTGTGATTCTGAGAAATCAATGTGTGGCTTTCTCAAGTACAATAAGAAATGAAGGTCATGAAATATTTTCATCACCTGTCCACCCACTTGTAGCCAGTATTAGTGATTCTCCCTGTTCTGGGAATCATGCTTAGTGGTGTGTTGTTTTTTATTGGGTTTTTCTTTTCCTTCCAAAGTATTAAATGGTGAAAGCATTTTTATAAATGATGATGTGGCTGTTAGTCTAAATATAGCTCCTGTCTCTCTGTGCATTGTTTTTCTCTGCTACAGGAAAAGGGGGGGAAAAAGTGTCTGTCATCGCTAGTCTCAAAGGCTCCTAGAGCAAGGAAGAGAGAAGTTCCAAGTGTGTAGGAGGCAAAACAATATGCGTCTGCATTTTCTGCCCCATTACATTTTGGAGTTCACGGCCATACCATAAATATGTTTTGAAATAAATTTCACAAACCGTGGTGGAAAATGCAGTCAGCTCCTTGGTGTTCTGTGATAGGAAATGAATATGACTGCCTGCAAAGTCCTGAATAAATACTACTAGTTTCCACTTCACCTGTGAAGCACTCCTGCCATCAGTACAGCTGCTTTTTGCCTATCTCTGAGCTGCAGGCAATCGAGTGAGAAGAGCAGATAGTCTGTCTCTACAAGGTGCGGTGTCTACTGTAGATAGTAACCTACATATAGAGCAAAAGGTTCAGGAAACACATTAGGTGCCTGTCTGACTGTTGCAATTCGGCAAATGCTTAGAATATGTGATATACCTTGTAGTTCACAAACAAGTAGAGCACCAGCCTCATTCATTATACTAAGACCATATTGACACTCATATAAGGTACATAGATACAAATTATCCAAAGCATACAATCTCAATAGACTGTTGTTCTCAAGAATGAGATTCCTACTTAATATTTACCTTAGAATCCATTATCATCATTATTAATAGCTTAAAACATAGATGGGATGACAGTATCTTTTTCTAACTTTTCTCAAGGCTTTTTTTTGTTTTCAATAAGATCCTACTCTAACGCTAGTACAACTAATTTGTATTCTGCTTACTTTTCATTGTACATAACTGATTAATTAAATGTGTTATGCTATAGCTATACAAATAGCACAAACATTTACATGTACTTAACTTTTCATGTGTGTTTTATTAATAGAATTAAAACTATTCACTGGGAATTCTGAGCATGTTTTTTAAGCTAATAATTGTATTATAAACATACAGTAACTTTGTTATTCTGCATTCATTATTAGCTTCATAGTCAAACTTTTTAAAGTATTCACCCACAAAAATTATAGAAGACTCTAGTTCTCTTTCTGAACTCGCTCTTAACCTATTTTTTAGAAATCATCTATGAATTTGTATTTACTGTTGTTATGTACCATTGAGTCACCTGTGACTCTTAGCTACCCTATGTATACTATGAAACATGTCTTATTCTGAGCCAATCTATCTCCAACACACCTCCCTCGTTATCAAATTTACTTTGTCAGTCCATTTCATCTGGGGTCTTCCTCTGCTGTGCTGTCTCCCCATCCTTCCATGCATAATGTCTTTCTCCAAGGTCTGGCCCCTCTTGGCAACATGCCCAAAATATGTGAGACAGACAGCTTCAAAATTCTTGCCTCATTATGTATATTGTATTGAAACAGATGAGGGAAAGAACAGATTAGAAGTGATATATGATTGAGTATATGGTTAGCACAGGAATCCAGAATTAAGGTTTCATAGAGAAGTGTACTCGGGGTGGGAATTGTATACTAATGAAGGAATTTTTTTCTTTTTTTTTCTGTCTTCGGAGGAGAAGCGAGCTGGTGGGGAGGGGTGGGAAGGGAGAAAATTGTGGCAATGAATGAATGGAAATCCAAAACCTCTGTTAAAAAAAATAAAAAAATTATTAAAAAAAAATTCTTGCCTCAAACAGCAGCTTGGTTTCACCCTCTCGAGCACAGACCTGCTTGTCCTCTTGGCAATCCATTGTATGTTCAGTACTCTTCTCTAGCACCACAACTCCAAGGCATCTATTATTTTTTTTTTTTTTTTTTTTATCCTTAGTCATTGCCCAACTTCCTGATGAATGGCAGGTAATTGTGAGCATCAAGGCTTGGGTCAGGCGCAAGTTAAGTCTCTAGACTGACAACATTGCTCTTCTGCACTCTTATAAACCTAACTATTTTTGTTCTGCTTTTATTCCCTTACTTACCATATCATAGCATAACAAATTTAACAAGTTTTTTATCTGCAATTCAAAGTTAGCTTTTCTTTACTCATTTTAAAATTACTTTGTCCATATGTCAAAAGTTACTCCTGAACCTCATACTTCAGGATTTAATGAACAAACCCATGCTTGCCATATTTTCATTATTAGTGAGTAAATCATGGTCAACATTCTTCTTTTAGCATCTGATATTTAAAAGGTTTTAGTTAGTCTGTTGCCATATAGTGTCCTTATTCCTCCTTTCCTTCTATCACATTGAAATAAACTTTTCCTTTCCTCAGTTCCAGGTTTGGTTTCTGAGATAACAAAAATTGAACAAGAAAGTATCTCAGAAATAATACAAAATCTCCATACAGCTTAAATAATGGTAATGTGGAAAAGTATAATGTAGTGCATGATAATAATAGCAGCAATGTGCGATGGTATCTGGTATGTAATAAACAGTGAATACGGGGAAGCTACTTTTGGCAGAGTTTCTGCTGTTCTCAAGACATTTAACATATGATTCAGCCTCCATATCAATGTTGCAAAGTAAACCAGAAACCAATAGCCCTTGAGTTAATCCAGGTTGATAGTGAATATGTCAGAGGAGAGCTGTTCTAGCTAGATGTTTTGAATGGTGACTTTTCCAAAAGCAGATTATCTAGCCTTTTAACTGATAAGCATCTCCAAACTTAAATTGCCAAACTTTCAATTAGCAGTCAATTTAACCACTTACACAATTCGAGGACTGCTCTTGTATAATAAATAACAAGGACTACCCAAGAAAAGGTTAAGTAACTTGATTGGACCACTTAGTAAATTCCAGATAAATTTCGAAACCAGGTGTTTCTGATTCAGAAAGTATAAGAACACTCTCTTTTTAAGTGAAAACATCATTATTGTTATCGATTATCCATCAACCAGATATTTATCACTTAGTCTGGAGTGCAGGATTCAAAATTATACCATTTCTTTGGCTTTGGGCATTATAGAAGTATATTTGTTGTTATGAGGTCAGCATACTAAACAATAGCAGACTAATAAAAACTTACTTAACAAGAAACATTTCCTACTGTTGAATTCTAAGTGCTGCAGCTGTTAACAAGGATGAAGAGTAGCTCTTGCCAAAAATATTATAATTGATGCCAAGCTTGACTTTCTGGCTCAGGAGAGAAAGAGAAATTAATTGTTCATCTCTCCCTCTTTCCTTTTCACTGTTGTTTCAATTAACAACACTTCAGACATAAAGAACACTAGAAGCATAGCATTAGCACTTTAGAAACCTTAGAATTAGAAAATTAACATGTGAAGACTTAGCATACAAAAGGATAGTTTTATAAATACGATAAAGGATGCATAATATTACTCAAAACATCTCTGTAGGTTGTTTTGTTCTTTAAGAAAAGTCTTTTTAGTATACTCAAGAAGACAATTATCTAATCAAGAGGAAGACCAACTGCCCTCTTTTGTAGATTCCTTTTACCCTCTGACTATTTATTGAGAGTTGGTACCATTCACTAAAAAAATGTTTTTAGTTCTTCAAGCTATGATTTATCTACTAACTTTATAGATAGTAATGGAATATTAAAGTTTATTGGGTAGTTTAAAAACTGTTATGATGATAAATTTTATTCTTATTTTATCTGAACTTATTTTACATTTTATATAATTTGACCTCATGTGAAATCATATTTAACTCTTAGCATGGATACCAGTGACCTATTACTGGTAAGTCAGAGGAAAAATCCAGAGAACGACCTAGCCTGGAAAGTTGTTTTAGTAGTGTATGCAAAACTCTTCTAGCCACAAAGTTAAAATTCATCACAGTCCCTCCAACTAATTTTCTTGTCCATGATCAAGAATCATATATTCAATTATTATTAATCGTTTAAAGCTAAAAACAAGAAAAGCTCAAAGATGTTGAAAGCTTGAAAAAACAAAATCAACAACGTAATGTACCTGACAGAATACTCAGTAAATCTTGTCCATCGCAATGAATTTTCCATTTGCAGAAGTGATGGAAAAAGACAAGTCATGTGGCCTTTAACTGAACATAGATTCTAAGATTATTCTTGAAATGTTAGAACAGTCTAATCTGTGGCTTCATTTGAAGTTTTCTATTCCATTAATAAAAGCTTCATTTTAACCCTATATTAGAAACTTGGGAAAGGAAATATGGCATAGGCTGGGGTGTGGTATTATGGGTGAGGCTCTCTTTCACAGATAGATTATGTGAATGTTCCAGAGCCTCTCTGTCTACAGGAAAAAGCAGATCAGGAAAACTGTGAGGGTCAGACCTGATCAGAGCCCTGATCATTTCCTGTGAATATTTTACTAAGAATATCTGGAAAATTTCCTTTAAAGTTTATATTGAAAATGCTACCTTTTAAAATATACTAATGGAGAAGTGAGATCTGGACCAATTGGCAGCATCAGGATGGATGGTGAAGAGATTGAGATTGTTCACAGCTTTAGTTTGCTTGGCTCCACAGTCAACACTCTTGGCTCCAGTAGCCAGGAAATTAAAAGGTGTATTGCCATGGGAACGTCTGCTGTTAGGGACCACTCCAAAGTACTGAAGAGCAATGGTGTCTCTCTGGAGACTAAGATGCATCTGATACAGGCCATAGTCTTTGCTATCAGTCTTTGTTATGTGTCAGAGAGTTGGACAATGACTAAGGAGCATAGAGGGAGAATTGATGCCTTTGAGCTGTGGTACTGGAGAAGGGTATTGAGAGTAGCATGGACTGCTAGGAAAACAAACATATTCATCCTGGAAAGCGATAAACCGGGTGGCTCCTTGGAGGCAAGGATTCTGAGGCTCCATCGAACATACTTTGGACATGTTGTAAGGAGAGACCGATCCTTGGATAAGGACATCATACTTGGGAGGGTGGAGGGACAGCGCAGGAGGGGAAGGCCCTCTATGAGGTGGATTGATTCAGTGACTGGGGTAATTGGGATAGGAGTGTCAGAGACAGTGCAAATTGGCACAGGACAGAGCAGAGTTTAGGGCTGTTGTACATAGGGTCTCTATCAGTCGTAAGTTACTTGATGGCACATAACAACAACAACAACAACAACGGGGAAGTTAAAATAAAACTCTAAGCTCTGTGTCAGTTGAATGACGGCTAAAGAGATTTGTTAAAGAAGAAAGATTTTGAGGATGCAATAGCTTGCATGAAAAATTTCCGCTACTTAAAAACAAATAAAAATATATGTTAAAAAAAGAACTGATATAAACAAACCAAACAATGACACAGCATGTCAATGGGGCTAAAGTGCATGCAGAGAATATTTAAGGGCTTTTCAGCATACAGAAACTTCTGTAACATGTCATCATCACAATGCACTCAAAATTTCTAGGTTCCATATACAATTCACTCACTACCATGATGACTGCCCATATTTCTCTCTGCAGTTGCTAGTGAGTTTGAACCACTTGGCTTCTGCAGTCTTCGGGTTAGCAATGCATCAAGCTTTGAACTATAAATTAGATCTCTCCTCATACCATTTGTCAAGTTGGAACTGACTCATAGCTGACCCTCCGGAGGATTTTCAGAGGCCATAAATCACATAGAAGGAGATTGCCTATCTTTCTTTTGTGGAACATCTGGTGGCTTAGAACCATGTGTATTTGGGCTGGCAGTGCAACTCCTTACCAATTAGCCACCAGAGCTTTGACATTTATTAGAATATTTACATCAGTTTAATTACTAGTATGCTCTATAAACATCTCAAAGAGATTGGGTGTTATAGTGTGCCTGTATTTTTCTCTCCTACTGTTTCCTATTTTATGGGTTATTGTTTCCTTTGGGTTATGTGAATAGAATAACCAAATAGTTTCTGAAAATGTGCCAGTTTGAATCTCTCAGAAGTTTAGCAAATTTCTTTCATTGGAGTCAATGCAAATTGCCAAGGAAGTTAAAAAATAAAAATGGGGCAAATTTTTACCTAGAGAGTAGAAAGCCTGTTTAATCTTCTCACCCCTGTGGCTTGAACTGGCATAGACAATATAAAGAACTAGGTTTTGTCAGTTTTTTGGCTCCATAGGCCATGTGTTTGATGTCAGAATCACCTGCCCATGTATTTAACTCAAATTCTTACACAAATAGACTCAAAGACTCTTGTGACTCAGCTGTTTATTTTCCCTTTTGTAACCTGGGGAGAAAGAGTGAATGATGGAATAAAGCTATAAAATTAAGGACCAAATAGAAAGTACAGCAACCCCTGAGTGATAGAAAATGATCAGTATCTTCATCCAGTCTGACAATATATATCTCTTAAGAGAAGATAGAAATGTGAAATCACTTGAGGTTTAAGGGGCATAGACAATTTTATCTGAACCTACCCAATAACTACAGTAATTATTCTCAATTGCTCTCTCTTGCTTGGTTAAGAAGTGGTTGCAGATAAAATCCACAGATTTTTTTAATGAAAATACTTATATAAGCTCTGTCATGCAACTTTTTTTAATGCTGTAGTTTTTTTAAGCTTATCTTGTCTATCCAGGTTTTAAAGAATAAAGATGTGTACCCCACAGATTCTTGTGGTCAGTTTTAGGGTTTTTTTCCCCCTTGAACCAAATGCTTGTGGGTTTTTATATTTGTTGTTCTTTGTTCAATGGAATTTTTTGTATTAGTTCTTTTCCCCTTGTAACTTTATTATTTCACTGGTTTCTTTCTAGTGGAATTTCTATTAGTTTCCCATAGGTAAAGTCTAACCCAGAATAATAAAAATTGTTCTTTTCCCCCTTTAGAATAGGACTTGTATACAAGAGGTAAATAATTAATCAACTGTATTCAAGGGATTTATTTTCTTTTTTATACTTTCTGTCAGATTTAAACAACTGAGATAGGTGGAGGATCAGACAGAGCATATGTTTAAAGCTATAAGGCTTCCTGTTGTCGTGTGCTTCTTATGTGTTTTTCTATTTACATATACATAGAGATACACAGACACATATATTAAAGGAAGGAAGTTGATGACCTTTCTACAATTCGAAAAAACAAAGAAAGAAAGGTAGATGGAGGGGGGGAAATCCCACTTCACGCAGATCCAAAAAAGATTTTCCTTTCCATGATTGAAGCCTCTCATGGGCCTCCAAACTGGTTTTTGTAAAGACGCTTTCTCCTGTCCTATTGTGCATTAGCTTTGATTTTCTTCTCTCCATTTTCTGATGCAGACGTGCATCTCTGTTCTTGAGGACTCTTGAAGGGAAACTGAAAGACGGCCATCATTCTTGCCCGGAAGATGAGTTTTAAATGAAAGTCCTCCAAAAAGCTGGTTCCTGCTTTATGGCCAGATTCTTTGGAGCTAATCATTTCAGGCGACTTTCGGTGATGAGAACATTAACTCTAATACAATACTAGCCTTGAAAACCCACCTGTGCCCATTTAAGGGCAGCTTTCAATGTATGCGCTGCTTCTGTGCCCTGGATCAGGGATCTTCTATGTGCCAGACCACACAGCCTTTTGTACTCTGTCCACAGACACACATATAATTAATTTCATCAAAGCTTGCTGTTTAGACTTCTTTTCTTTCTTATCTTCTCTCCAAGATAGTCTGACCCAGCAAACTTAAGCTGCTTAAAAGTCTATACTTTTCTGGTAGTTCCTTTTTATTTCTTGACATGCTTTTCTATCCTTGGTTGCTTGATTATTTTTAACGAGAAAGAGTTCAAGTGAATTATTAATCCTTTAAACTTATAACTAAAAATAAAAGGAAGAACCCAATAAAAAACTGAAGGAGTACAACACAGGGAGACAAACACACTCAGGTGATTTTTTTGTGTGCTCTTTTACAATAACAACACTTTAAAACTTTAATGATTATTGAACTCCATTCACTATCACCTTGGGGGAGTCCTTATAATAAGATTATTGGATCCTACCCACAAATTTACTTATTAGTGGTAAGGAGTTGCACTGTCAATTCAAAGGCACATTGTTTAAATCCACTAGCTGCTCCACAGGAGAAAGATGGGCAGTCTCCTCCTGTGTGATTTACAGCTTATGAAAACCCACTGGAGGGTCAGAATATGTTTGAACTCCATGGCACACGACAACAAAAACAAAATGCAGGTGAAGACAAGTGTGTGCATCTTACTACATTGTCTGAAGGAAGAGATGGTGGCGTGGAAACCATACCCTGAGGATGGATAAGTAGGAAAATCCTCTTATGCTCCAAGAAAAATTCAAGCTTAAGAACAATCCCCTGCTTTCCTCAGAAGCTGAACAGTTTGACTTATGCTGGAACAGGATTATGAGAGCAGAAGTTCTGTCCTGAAAAAAAAAAAAAAAAGGTGACTGTCCTGACAAAAAACAGTGTATCCATTACATCAATTTTAATTTGCTTCAAGGACTGTGAGATGTTTTAGCTAATTTCTCCCAAAATGTCATCTAGAATTTTCCCTCCTCTCTATTGGTATTGCTGCCACCTGGTGCCAGCAGGTTCCTGGAGCTGTGGCAACCCAGGCTGAGCACGCTGCCTCAATGGAGCTTGCATGAATCAAGCACGGGAAACCTGAGACAGTAAATCTAAGTTAAATGAAAAGTTAAACTATTTCTAAGTGGAAAAAAAATTGTGCCAATTAAAAAAAAAGTTAAATAATAATTAAAATTCAGAATAGTGATTTTTTCCTCCAATATTTTTTTGTGTGTATATACATCTCTCTCCATATATAATTTTACTTCTTAAATGTTTACTTTTTTTTTTGTTTGAGTCAGGTTGCTTATTCATCATTTTTACAACATTATCTCTTCCAAGGTTATACATTTTTTATTTTTACCCCTCACTATTTGGGGTGGAATGAGATTTAACTTTACACTTTTTCACATTTTCTAGGAGGAAATGACAACCATGGCCTAATTCTCTCACTCTCCAGTTAATAAAGGGCTCTCCTAAAGAACCTGTTTTTCATCTTCTAACAAGATTAGTTTAGCTTGCAGCCAACTCGAATCCTATTATCTCCTGGGTACCTATTTCTTAAAAATTTATTATTGTTAAAACAAAGTTATCAAAAGTGAAGCAGAACACAATAAACCCCCAAAATATAAAAGCAATCTTAGACAGTAACTATGTTCTACTTTCTAGTTATGCCCTATTTTTCAGTTGTAATAATAGAAGGTTATTAAATTTAGTACTATTTATGTCATACTATTAGCACTGAGTCTAGCAATAAGTATTCATGTAGTTTTATGTGTCATCTTTTTTCTGTTAAACTACATTTGAATATTTCCGTATCTCTTAATAGCAAACACTTTACTTTTGCTGATTAAAACATATTTTTCTGATATATATATGCTAGTGACAGAAAATTTTATTAAATTGTTTTTCTGGGTTAAAGATTGCTTTCAGCAGTTATCTTTTGATGCAATGTTTGATATATTCATATTATTTAAAAATAAGTTATTCATGCTTCTTGAGTGTTTTATTTAATCAGTATATATACATATCTACCATTTGTTGATACATGCATAATTGAAGCTTAGAAATAGACTTGTGAAAAACTTAAGGTTTGTTTAAATAAAATATGTTTTAACATTAATCTTTGAGCAGTGTCTGAAACGTCTAGAATTTTATGTGTAATGCTAAAACTTTAATAATGATTGAAATAAAAAAGGGCCCTGATGGTGTAGTGTGTAACGTGTGAAGCTACTAATCAAAAGATGACGTACAGAAGGGAGATGGACCAAATGCTGTAAAGATTTGTAAGCCGGGAAACCATTCAAAGCAGGTTTGCTATGAGCTGGAATTGACTATATGGCAGCAGGTTAGGTTTTCTACAAAATAACATGAGGTAATATGGTGGATGATACCAAAGAAATAGTTTTTTAAGACTGTAAAAGGATTATAAAAAATAAAACAAACTATTATAAATTTAATATTTTTTTTTACTGTAGTTATGTACCTTCCAGTCATAACTGACTCACAGTTGACCCTGGGTGCGTAGACATGTGGGAGACAGTGAGTTTAGCTCAGGACACGACAGGATTCTGAGCTTTTGTGCATAAAGTCACTATGAGTCACAATCAACTCAATGACACATAATAACAACATAAATCACACAAGAGGAGGTTGTCCATCTATCTTAGGCAGAGAAACTGGTGAAGTAGAACCTCCTGAATTTATACTGTTGAAATCATGCTGTTGTCCACAATGTATATTCCCAGACAATGTAGGTTCTTAACACACATAAGGAACTTTTCTATAATTTACATAAACTGCAGATGTTGAATTTGCATAATTCGTATATACAGTTATAACCTGTTTTATCTATTTTCTACCTCTAGACTACATTCAGACTACTTAAAAATTTGTTTTTCTCAAATTTTCCATCATAATTTTGGGCATTTAAAAAAAAAGTAATCCATGGATCATCTTACTGATATTCATTTCAAAGAATTGGAGACACTGAGATGACCTGTAAATTACCAGCAATTTTTGGAGGAATGATCTGAATGGCAACTCACTATTTTAAAAAAAAGAAAAAAGATTAACCCCTTTGCCAAAAACTGTGCAGACACTTGCCATGTACCTATTGGTGTTAAAATTTATTTGTCATCTCTGTTACTTCTACTCATTTAATTTATAAGCTATTTTAGTAATTTCTCATGGGACCTTACAAAATGACTTAGTTAGCCGGTCAAAAGTGGGGCATGAGCTTCTCACAGTCTCTCACGTTATGGTTGATGCTCCTCTAGGAACCACACATCTATGGTTGTTTGAATTCATCAGTCTGAGAAAGATGGTCAGCCACCTTCAGTGCATTTTATAGCCTCCAAAAATCCACTGTGAATTAGTTCCTCCTTGACAGCAATGAATTTTGGTTTTGAAATGGATACATCCATGATATATTTTTGTTGCTTTTCTTTTTTTTTTTTACTTAACTTTTACATACAAAATTGGTTTTTCTAAGGCTTAAAATTTCAGTGGATCCTTGTTGCCACTTTCCATGTATGCTGTCATTAGTGTGAGGGTAACAGGGCTTATATCTTAAAGATAGGCATTAATAAATTTAATGATCAAAAAATCACATATATTTATTAACTAGGAAACATTTTTAAAAACAACAAATAATGTTTTTCTTAACATGTTTGCATAAAGGAATCAATGTATATGTGTGCGTGTTTAGCCCTGTGGCATAGAGTATTAACTCTCAAGCTGCTGTCTGAAACGTCAGACCAGCAATTTTAACGTATGTGGGCTATTGTTGTTGAGTATGGTCTAGTCAGAAGTTGGAACCAATCCATAACTGACCTTCTGTTGGATTTTCAGAGGCTGTTAATCTCACAGGATAAGATTGTCCATCTTTCTTCCACAAAGCAACTGGTGGATTTGAACCACTTGTCTTTTAGATAGCAGTGCAGTTTACCACTAGGCCACCAGAGATCCCTAAAAATGGCCCGTTTGCTCCAGTTATGATTTACAGCCTTGGAAACCCAATTGTTGTTGTTGGTAAGTGTCATAGAGTCGCAGGTGACTCATAGAGACCCTATGAAAGAGAGTCCTAGACGCTTGGGTGCCTTTCATCCTCTCTCCAGGTTCATAGGCTTTCCGGAGGCAAGCTATTACGGAAGTGGATGCCACTCCTCCTTCCAGGAAACCCAATGAAACAACTTAAATCTGTTATATAGGGTCACAGTCAACTATATGGTAGTGAAATACATATGTATTTGTATTTTGTATGTGTGTGTGTATGTGCAGATGTGTGTGTGTGTGTGTATTTATTTTCAAGTTTGTACTTTATTTTAGACCACTACAGGTTCCTTCTATATTTGCTTTGTCAGCTGCACTCCAACCCATGCACCTCAAAAAGTAACTTTGTAAGCTTGCTATTTTATGCTTTTATGCAAATTTTTTACAGCAACATGTTAAAAAAAAATAGTATACTGACCCTTACAAAAATGTAGAATGCAATGACTTTTGTTTAAACAAATGTTTTATACTGTTGGTTTTGTAGTATTCCAGTTAATTCCATTGCATGGGGATCTTTTGTGTACAGAGGGGAATTGCCCAACAAATGTTTCAAGGCTGTGGCCTTCTAGAAGCAGAATATTGCCAGACCTTTCTTTAGAGAGGTATCTGTACAGGGGCTCTGGTAGCTTAGCCGTTATAAGTTGTGCTTCTAACCCAAAGTCTGAGCACCTCAGGTAGCTTGAATCCATTAGCATGGATCTCCTGTGAAAAAAGATGGGCAGCCTCATCATGTAAAGATTTGAAGACCTCGTCCTGAGAGCCTTGGTAACCTGATTAAAGGTCACTCTGAAACGGACAGCACTGAGTTCGAGTTATATATATGCATGCAAAAGATTTACTCACCTTTGAGCTAACTTCTATATAATTCTAAATTTACTTAAATTAACAGGAAATTAAGATTCAAAAAAATATAGTCATGGAATACTACTTTTAGGAAATTGGACTTAATTCTTGGTGGATCAACACTGTTCAGCTGTATGGTGCTGGTCAGACATTTAATTTGAACTCATTAAAGTCAAGGGCCCTTCTAAAAGAGAATGAGAGCTGGCTGGTGGAGTTGTTAGGAGAAGGAAACATACTTAAATAGCCACAGTTTAGTAATTCAACTAAACTTGTTTTCAAAATCCACATACTCATTAAAATACTTGACATTTACAGAGGCTTTAATAATTTTGAAGATTTTTAGTAAAAGGGAAGAGGGATAAAACCAGAAGGTAAAAGTGGACTCGTTAATTAACAGAAATGTTTGGAAGTAACATACTTATTTACTATAGGATACATTTTGAATTATAGTTAATATAGAAAAGAAAGAAAATTATAACTACCACAAAATTGTATTTTCTTATGTTTATTTTGTCTTTTTTTCTGTAATATATATTTACATTTCTATTTATTAAGTACATTTTAAAATTAAGAACATATGTACATTTAGATTGTTCTCATTCAAAAATTATTATAAAAAGTGTACAAACATTAGGACTCTTGATATATGATGCTGTAATACTTTCAGCAAAGCTTTTACCTGTGATTGTCTCATTAACAATTAGTTATATTTTCTCCCTATGCTTGTCCAGGCTGAAGATAACATTCCAATATCTTGTTATTTTTTTTTTAATTATTTTTTTAAAATTTAAGGTGTGAAATATCAAAAGATTATTTGCAAATTGCGTTTTGGTTATTTTGAAACTAAACACTTGGAGGGCTGTAGCTTATTCATTTATTTAAGATTTTAATCATATTTTTTAGTATTTCTAATACCTTGGTGGTGTGTACCATCAAGTAGGAACCGATCCATAGCTGATCTTCCAGCTGGTTTTCAGAGGCAGTAAGTCACAGGGGAGATTGTCCTTCTTTTCTCCTGCAGCGCGGTGGGTACATTCAAACTTCATTCCTTTGGTTTGGCAGTGCAATTCCCTACAGCTAAGCCACCCATGATAATGTGTAAAGTTACTACATTATTGGTTTATAAAAACCTTTTTCCATTTAGCAAACTGTTTCATCTTTTTTAAGGCCTACCATAATGTGATTGTTTTACTATTCTCCTTTAAAAGAATTTATGATGCTTTATCATGTCATATTTTTAAAATATGTAAACTATGAATTATATCCATCCTAAAATCATCAATTTCAATATTCAATGTAAAAATAGTCCAGGCAGGTGTCCTGTACTGGTTTGAAAATAGCTATTGTCAATATTTTTTTTTCACCTGCACTACTGTCATATTATAAGATGGTAACAGAGTTTGATACATATTTCTGTAAAAAAAATCTAAGTATGCATTAAGAGTTCTTCATTTACCAACAAAGTTAAATATTTGAAATAAATTTAGTCTTTAAGAATGGAATAAAATAGAATATCTGTCAACATATATTATTTCATGTTGTTGTTGTTAAGTGCCATTAAAATCTAGAAGACTCATAGCGACTTTATGAATGAAAGACCTCAACACTTGTATAACTTTAATCATTTCTCTAAGTTCATAGAGTTTCCAGAGTCAAGATATTTCATAATTGTATTAAATGTGAAAATTCTGTGTAAAACCATCAAAGACTTTCATTTAATTTAATTTAAAATTTAATTTCTCATTACATTTTCACAAACACAAAGTTACATGCTAGATTTGCTCGTGTTTTTTGCCCAGTCTAATTTAGTTCACTATGGTTTGTTATGTATCAGAAAAGTGAACAATGACTAAGAATGAAGAAAACTTGATACCTTCGAGCTGTGGTGCTGGAGAAGAGTATTGAATATGCCATGGGCATATGAGAGTGTGGAGTGACAGCCCAAGAGAGGAAGACCCTCAATAAGCTAGTGACTGGGGTAATGGGAGTAGGTGTGTCAGAGACAATAATGTTGGCTCAGGATAGAGCAGGTTTCAGAGCTATTGTACATAGGGTTGCTATGAGTTGCAGAGGACTTGACAGCACATAACAACAACAATTTGGTTCAAGGAGCTTTAGTTGTATAGTTTGTTACTTGTTGCACTGCTAAGCAAAAAGGTTCACAGTTTGCATCTACTACTAGTCACTCAATAAGAAAAAAAAATTACAGTCTCCTCCAGAAGATTTATAGTCTCAGAAATCTGACAGAGACCATTGCTGTAAGTCAGAATTGACTGGGTGAGTTTAATTTGGTCACAACTACTAAATTGAAAGAGATTTTTAAAATTTATTTATTACTTAGTATCACTAAGAGAGAGAATTTCTCCTTCTGAAACGCTGCTGTAGAATTTAAGCAAGATGCCTTCCATCTTCAATCACTTTGTCTTCTCATAGACCTTTCAGCATCAACAGATTCCTGGCCACAAAACAAAAGATGAATTACCCTATTTTTTAGTGAATAGTCATAAAATCTAATCATAAAATCAGGTATAACTCAGAGGATAACACTGGGATGGGGGGAACGAAGCTGGTAATATTAAGAGTTTCACATGCGACAGCACACAGGTTTTCTGAGATGCACTATCATTATTGTGTAAAACGGTTAAAATTTTACCTTGATATCATCAATTACACATGCTAACAGAAACTACTGAATTCTTTGATTTTTTTTTTATACTCCCACATGAACTCTTTCACTAATAAATATGTGAAACCTTTGACATAAAATAAAGTGAGAATCTACTAGTTGGACTCTTATCTCTTTAGAGTTCCAGAAAACTGAGTGTTCAGTGATATTTTTGAGGTATGAGTAAAAGAGGTGTCCTATCTTGGAACTAATTTACATATACCACCTAGAATACTGGTTGCTACTGATAGTCCAGAAGCATGTCTACACTCTCTTCTCCAAAATCCAATATTATTATGTATTTGTATTTTACACAAGACACATAAATGTCTTCTAGTCATGCAGATAGCACCCAGTTCCCTGAAATATTAATTTCTTGAATTATACTACACTTGCTAAAAGAATCCATGCATTTCCATATCTGTAATATGTTTTAAATTGCTAAAAGGAAGTAACTTACTCACCTGGAAAGATAATAGTGCCTTGTTAACTCTCAATTATCCACACTAATGAAAAGTAATCTGCCCAGGGAGTTTTTTCACTGCCATAGAAATTTTAGAGGTCAAAAATGAAAGAGCCCAGGGACAGCCTCTAGGAAATGAGATTCTCGGAAAGACTCTAGGGATATGGACTATAAAATCAGTTTCTTATTTTGCACTCATGGATAAGTATGAGAAAGTAAAGGAATTCTGTATAAATGTTCTCAGGCACCAAACACGTATGGTTGCAATAGTTCAGGGAATGCTTTTAAATACAAAAACACAAGCTCATTGCTCTTCTGTCTGAAACAACTCATAGCTGACCCTTCTTTGGGCTTCCAAGGCTATACTGTTCACTGGAAGTGATAATCCATCTTTCTGTCTCAGGTTTGAGCACCAAAGAGTATGGATTTTGCATTAGCAGCAAAATGTCCTGTGGATTATGTCACCAGTGTTTACTGAAGAAATATTAGAAGGGCCACATATAGAAAACTTTTGTTTGGGATGATGAAGTCTCAAGTCAATGTGACTTGTTTTTACTTTCAGCAATTATCAGTTAATGTACTGATAATGGTAAACTGGATGGACAAGGTATGTAATTTCATGGGCTTAAAAATCAATGGGTAAGACTTAACAAAAAGCAAGTAAGGAATTTTTATTTGGAGATAAAAGCTGGAAAGACTATTGAATGTAGTTATTTTCTAGAGCAGCTGCAATTGGGGAACATTAGCTTGTGGGTCTTGGAGAACATTATTAAAGAGAACGGATGATCATGATCAGAAACCATTGGATGGTTATAGTAGGGAAGTGATTTGGTGCCATCTTTATATAAAACATGTTTTGTGACTGCTGTTTGTAAATTGCTGTAAAAGGAATGGATGAAGGAAGAGGAGGGGAATTATCAACAGAGCAATTTTTTTTGGATACAGAGCAATTTTTTAATTGCTTTTTGTTAATTATTTTTAATGCAATTTATATATTTTTAAGCCTATTCATTCAGTTTAATAACCCCCCCATTTATTCATTGCTGCACATTTTCCTCCCTACTCATCCCTCCCCCCAAGCTGGTTTTTGTCTTTGAAGGAAAAAAAACTATTTTTCCATTGTTATACATACAATCCCTACCCCAGTCCGCAGTCCACTTTAATATGCATTTCTTTTTCTGTAATCTTGCCATGAGAATCATACCTAATCCTATATTCTTTTCAAACTGTTCTCTCTTTCATCTGTTTCAATGCTGTATACATTATTTATCCCCCCTTTTTTTAGGTTCCCCCAATTATGATTATAGTCTCATTTTACAATAGTGGCACTATGCAGTATTTTTCCTTTTATGACTGAGATATTTCACTCAGCATAATGTCTTCCAGGATCACCAATTTTGTATATATTTCATGAGTTCTTTGTTTTTCAGTGCAGCCTAGTATTTTTATAGCCCAAAGAGTTCACCACATGTGGAAGGAAGTCAGCTGTTATTATGCACCTGATGAGCATAAGGAGCCCCCTAGATCTTGTGGGTTCTGCAGATGTTGGGCTGTTAGTTGAAAGGTCACTGGTTTGAAAGTACCAGACACTTCATGGAGAAAGATCAGTCAGCTCCAGTTAAGATGTACCGCTTTTGCACATCCACAGAGGATCACGATTAATTGAAATCAATTCCACAGAAGTGGGTTTAAAGAGCTTTGTCCTGATGGTCCCACACAGTATGATTGACAAGAACAAACCCTTACATAAATGCTGGTAGATACATATGACTGCATATGAGAAAATGAGGCAGGTTATGAGATGTTTGTAGAGAGAGTTATAACTTTAACAAGAGAAAAAAGTAACTACAAAGATTTATCTTTAGCAATGACTTGGAAATTTAAGATGCACATTGAAATAATATGAATATTGTAAACTATTTACTGCTAGATTAAGTTCCTCTTCTCTCTTACACGTGCATGTGCACACACACACTCAAGTTTCAATTTTATTTAGAAAAGAGTTTTGTCTGACAGTAATATTGTTCAAAACAATCCAAGTCACTCTAAACCAATTATATTTATTAAGAACTCTGTCTGTCTGATGCACTTTGAGCATATTGCCAGGAGGGACCAGTCTTTGGAGAAGGACATTATGCTTAGAAGGTTGGAGGGACAGTGCAAGAGAGGAAGACCCTGCATGAAATGGATTGATTCAGTTATTGGAGTATTGGAAGTAGAAGTGTCAGAGACAATTAAATTGGCTCAAGATAGAGCAGGGTTCAGAGCTGTTGTCCATAGGTTCGCTACCAATTGCAAGCAACTTATTGACACAATGCAACAACTGTCTGTTCTGTCCTGAAATCAGTAGATGCTTACTGCAAAATAATTATAGGTCGCAGGGAGAGGTAAGGAAGAAAGCAAGGCAAATACTGATTTGTATGTTAGAACATTAAAGAGCACAACCCAAGTCAAACTCGCTCTTGCCCTGATGTTGTTTCTGACTCATAGTAACTCTAAGAGATTTTCTAATCTCTGTAGACTAGAAATGCCTTACAGGGTTTCTAAAACTGTGATATCTAGTGGCCTGAGGAGTAAGGAATTGTGCTGCCAAACCAAAGGCAAGCAATTTGAATTCACCAGCTGTTTTGAAGGAGAAAGACAACTTCCTTTCATGGGATTTGAAGCTTGTGAAAACCCACAGTAGGTTCAGCTATAAATTGGTTCGAATGCAGAGTCTATGAGTTTTGAGTTCTAATCTTTATGGAAGCACTTTCTACTATGGAGTGGGTAAAGAATTCAAACTGATCAAACTGATAGCCTTTTGGTTAACATCCACCAAAGTTCCTCAAAGAGCACAGCCCAGTGATTAAACTCTTGATGTTGCCACTGTTGTAGAATGAGGCTGGCATTGGGGTGGGGGTAAGACTGAGAAAAACTGGATGAAATATGTTTACGGCATTGAAGTCTATGGGCGAGAGAATA
>NW_006399760.1:7038326-7040540 GCF_000299155.1 Elephantulus edwardii | reverse complement strand
TTGTGCGGGGAGAAGGGTGCAACAATGAATGAACGGAATCCCAAAATCTCTGTAGATGTTCATTGAAATGAAAAATAAACAACCTAAATTTAAAAAAAAAAAAGAACAGTTTTCAGGGGTTTAATTTTTAGGAACAATCCCACTCCTGAAATGAGTAAATGTTTGGAGTTTCTGAAAACAAAAATTCTGTTTTGAGGCCTGTTATGTCTCTACAAATAACACTTTTTAAATTATCTGACCTTTTCAAATTTCTCGTGTGCTTAAAAATGCATTTGTGACTACAGGATAAAAAAATTAAACTTCTAAAGACATTTATGGATGCTATTAAATATAAAATTAGTATTGATTTGTAAATACTTAGGTCAGGACTAGCACTGATATAAAAACAAATTATATTCCTCTATTACATATGAAATACTAATCCAATTTGATTTCTCACTGAGTTTAATGTGTATTAGGGAAAAGTCATAATCTAGAATTTAGTTTTTCAAAATTTATGAAGCTCATTTTGATCAATTACAGAGATTACTGTTTATCATGGAAGTTGGAAATGGTAGAATGAAGATGTCCTTATTCTTAATATTACAGTTCGTTTGAAACAATTTAATATCATTCATATGAAAGTGCTTTTTATATTAGGCCAGTAATATTTGATGTTAAAATATGAAATTATTGCAGTTATAATTTTCAAGGTCATGTAAGTATTATATTTTGATTATTCCTAACAGATACCAATCATTTTTCTCTTAAAGTATGTTTTCTTTGCAATGAATATTTAATCGGTTGGTCAGAGTAACCACTGTGTAACTGCATTGGGTTGGAATGAAAATAAGGAGTCCTTCATTTGCTGAGGTTACATTCAAGTCTACCAGATATGGTTTGGTCTATTTATCAGTTGATGAGGCAAGTTTCCTATTAGCTCATCAATCACTTATGTCAATCCTTGGATATATTTTATATACCTTAATACACTTTGCAGATTTTCCCATAACTGCACTTCTACTTAGATTTAATGTATTCTGAGGTTTATTTGATAAAAAAAACCCCAAAATCTACAGGATAGTTATTTTTAAATATGATTTAAAATTTTGAATGTGGTTATTCAATTTTATTTAAAACAATTAATATTTTTTAATCTACAGATTTTTAAAAAAACTAATCTGAAAAGTTTCATTCATTCAAGGCCTCAAACTTGTTTTTGAGATAGTTTTTGAGTTCAGGTGAGGTAGACTCAAGGTCAAATGGATTTGTGTTAATCTACAAACCTTCAGTTTGAAACTGTATGTGAGTAGTTGATGGTCTGCTCCACAGTCAGCACCTGGTCTCGTTCTCACAGCTTATATTGAACTTCTCCAGTGATTTTTTTTTTCCACAGATGTAACTATGTGATTACTGTGTAGTCCATCACGTGAGGTCAATGCATAGTATTATTGTTTATGGTTTTTATAAAAGGTATTTTTAAAAATAACAAAAAAATCATTGGTTTTGCAAAATTCTTTCTCCAGCTTCATATCTGTCATCAAGTCCATATTTTCCCACTACTGACCTGTCTTCCTTGTTCTTACCTATTTTATTCCATTCACCAGTTATTATTAATGAATCTTGGCTTCACGTTTGATTGATTCCTACTGTGTAAGTTAGTAAGAATCTTCTATTTCCTCCTTCTTGGCTCTAATTGTTGATGCATATATTTGAATAATAATGGCATTACCAGGTCTTCCTTGCATGTGTATGAATATTATCTTGTCACGCACAACATTGCATTTCATAATGGATGTAGAAATGGACATAAAGAATATCGTCCATGAAGACTGCAAAATGTCATTACAAAGACAGAGAAGGAAGAAAACACTGAGACGGATGTCAGAAGAGACTCAGAATATTGCACTAGAACACTGAAAAGCTAAAGTAAAGACATAAAGAAGTTAAGGAGTTGAATAGAAGATTTCAAAGGGCAGCTCAGGAGGACAAAACAAAATATTATAATGAAATGTGCAAGGAGCTGGACTCAGAAAATCAAAAGGAATAGACATGCTCAGTGTTTCTTAGTCTGAAAGAAGATGAAGACAAAGTCAAGTCTTGATTTGCAATACTTAAAGATGATATAGGCAGAAAATTGAATTACTTCTGAAGCCTCATCAAAAGAATATGCATGAAAAGAAAAGAGAGTCATTATAACAAAAAGAATTGACTCACACAGAAGAATTTCATGGG
>NW_006399760.1:7036499-7037891 GCF_000299155.1 Elephantulus edwardii | reverse complement strand
GAGAAGAATGTCTATTTATGTTTTATTGACTATGCAAAGCATTTGACTGTGTGGATCACAATCAATGTGGCTAACATTGAGAAGAATAGGAATCTCAGAACTTAACTGTACTCATGTAAAACCTATACTTAAACCAAGAATCAGTCATCTGAATGGAGCAAGGAAACATTGCATGGTCCAATATCAAGAAAGGAGGAATCAGGGATGTGTCTTTTCTCCATACAATCTGAATGCAGAACAGATCTTTGGGAGACTGGACTTTATGAAGAGGACTGTAGCATCAGAATTGGAGGAAGACTCATCCACAACCTGCATTAAGGAGATGACACACCTTCCTTGCTGAAACTGAGGAGGATCTGAAGCGTTTGCTGCAGCATGTCAAGGACTTCAGTCTTCAATATGGATTGAACCTCAATATCAAGAACCTAAAGATTCTCACAACCAGGCCAATTGGTAGCAGCATGATAGATCAAGAAGATATTGCAATTTTACATTTTTGTCTTAGTTGGATCCACAATCAACACTCTTGACACTGACAGTCAGGAAATAAACAGACAAGCTGCATTGGGAAAGTCTCTTGTCAGGAACCTCTTCAGAGTGCTGAAGCTCAATGATACCATTCTAGAGACTAAAGTATGCCTGATTCAGGCCATGGACTTCTCCATTGCTTGATATGCATCTGCGAGGTGGACAATGACTAAGAAAGGCAGAAGACTAATTGATGCCTTTGAGTGTGGTGCTGGAGAAGAGTACTGAACATACTATGGACTGCCTAGAAAACAAATAGGTCTTTCCTGGAGAGGGTAAATGCAGGTGTCTCTTTGGAGGCAAGAATTTTGAAACTCTGTCTGACTTGTTGGAAATGTTACCAGAGGGACCAGTCCTTGGAGAAGGACATCATGCTTAGAAGGTTGGAAGGTCAGCACAGCAGAGGAAGACCCTAGATAAGATGGATTGGCACATGACTGGAACACCTCGGGCAGGTACATCCAAAACAGTGAGATTGGCTCAATATAGGGCCAGCTTCAGAGCTATTATAGGGTTTCTGTGAATTATAGTCAACTTAATGGCACATAACAGCACAACCAATCAAAAATTATTTAAAATTCTAAGTATGATTAGGGAGAATTGCTGCCAATTTCCAACTGATGGATTTTGGGAAATGGAAGTTGAATAAGTGTATTGTGCATATTTTCAGATATATTCACAAACGTCTACCTCCAGTTTATTTCTGGGTTCATTAAAATTAAAGATAAAAATAATAAAACATTTCCCTCTAAGAAAATTAGAGTACAAAGAAAATACACTGACAATACACTTTTTTAAATGGTTTATTATTATAGTAAATGGTGAATAAGTTTAAGATTAATAATTATACTAAGATACAAATTT
>NW_006399760.1:7026500-7027764 GCF_000299155.1 Elephantulus edwardii | reverse complement strand
TCTCTCCTCTGTTTCAGTGCAGTATACATTATTGAACCCATCTTATTCAGTCTCTCCCCAACCCCAAGGCCAGTCCCGTTCTACAACAGTGGCACCATGCAATATTTGTCCTTTTGTGACTGGGATATTTCACTCAGCATGATGTTCTCCAGAGTCAAACATTTTGAATAATATTCTATGAGTTCCTTGTTTTTCAATGCAGCATAGTATTCCGTTGTGTGAATAAATCACAGCTTCTCTATCCATTGTAAATAATCCAGTAGAAAAATGGCCACAGGATATGAACAGGCACTTCACCGAAGACGACATTCAGATGGCTAACTAGCACATGAGGAAATGTTCAAAATCCCTAGCTCTAAGAGAGATGCAAATTACAACAGCTATGACATATCATCTCACCTCAGTCAAAATAGCAAAATTTAACAGAACAGCAAGCAACAAATGCTGGCAAGGTTGTGGAGTAACTGGAACCCTTATTCACTGTTGATGGGAGTTTAAAATGGTGTAATCCCTGTGGAAATTGGTATGGTGCTTTCTCAAAAAGTTGCAAATAGAGATACCATTTGACCCAGCAATTCCACTACTGGGAATATACCCTGAAGAGACCATAGCTGACATCCAAGCAGATATATGCACACCCACATTTATTGCAGCTTTGTTCACAATAGCAAGGAGTTGGAAACAATCATTTTCTATCTTTCACATGCATAGCACATGTTTGAGAAGACCATGGCCTGAGTTAGGCATAGTTAGATAGCTAGATACCTAGCTAGCTAGATATAGATGATATATATAGATAGAGATATAGAGATAGATAGAGATAGAGATAGAGGGATAGAGCTAGAGCTAGAGCAAGAGCTAGAGCTAGATACATCACCACAAGTTAGAGCAATTTGATGGCTAATCTAATAAATACTAAACCTTTAAAAACCATTTATGCGTGTTGGAAGCCCAGACACTATACAAAGTAGGACTTGGAGCACAACTTTATGAATTACATTATGCCAAGTGATTAATTTGTTCCATTTTGCGATTAAGACCAGAGAAGATGATATTTATCCTTCACATCCAGAAATCTAATCCCATAAAGTATTTAAAAAACCTTTATCACAAATATTGCCTTTTCTCTTACTCATGTCTAGAATTGATATAAACCTCTTAAAAACAATAGTCTAAAAGTATTATATTTTAGGGCATTATTTTTATCGTAGGAGTATGCAATGAGGGTTGTAGAGTGGATTATATTTGGGGCTAGGGGGTGGGG
>NW_006399760.1:7018301-7026400 GCF_000299155.1 Elephantulus edwardii | reverse complement strand
CTTTAAAATATTTGATATGATCCTATTTATCTAATTTATATATTCTTTATTAAAATAATTTCAATGAAATAAGAATATAAAACTATGTGTTTTAAATATAGCAGAGATTTCCTTTCCTTCTCTTTTGAAGTATAAATTCCATTAGGAAAAAAAAACAAACCAAACACGTTTATTAGCACTTGAAGATGGAGCCCTCGTGATTTAGTAGTAAGGAGTTGTGCTGTCAACCTAAAGGCAGACTGTTCAAATCCACAAGCTTACTCTGCAGGAGAAAAGTGGCAGTCTTCTCTCTGTGTACAGCCTTTGAAACCCACTGGAGGGTCAGAATTAGTACCTTCCAACTTAACAGCACAGACACAACAACAAAAACAGGACTTTAAGGGTGGGAAGGAAGGGCCAGTATTGGATTCTGTGACTGTGTTAAGAGGAGAGGCTGCTTCTTTTTTTTTTCTTTTCTTCATTTTTCTTTTCTGCCTCTCTTTTACTTTCAATGAGAAGGAGTTATGTAAATTAGATTGGGAATTAAAGTCTAGCTTCTCTGTCTTTGAAGGTAGGATATAGCTTGAAAACAAGCCTTTTTTATATCACTTGAAAACTCAGTTTTACTTATAAGCATAACTTTAAAAACAGAAGAGTCATTCTCATCCCAGGCGAGGTGAGCTATGTTCCAGGTGGCAGAGACCATAATGAAAGAACTGTAGAGAATCCTCTCCCAAGTCCATGAAAAGGATGAAACATTGGCACTCTATATCTCTACTTAAAGAACCCTAGTGGTATAAGGCACAGTGTGACAAACACAAACAAAAGTATGAGTCCTCAATGACAAAAAGATAGGAAATCTCCTCCCATAAAGATTTATAGCCTCAGAAATACTAAAGCGGTTCATTAGAAGTTGGCATCCACTAGAAAGTGGTGGGTTATATCTCCACTG
Source organism: Elephantulus edwardii (assembly GCF_000299155.1). Taxonomy (NCBI): domain Eukaryota; kingdom Metazoa; phylum Chordata; class Mammalia; order Macroscelidea; family Macroscelididae; genus Elephantulus; species Elephantulus edwardii. Next base: position 7,025,469 of record NW_006399760.1, on the reverse strand, counting down.
TGAAATACACGAGAGACACAAATCTTGTTCTGCAGAATCAGAGAGAACCATAATGGCATTGGAATCCTTCCTCTGTGTCTGCCCTAACTTGTACTTAATATTGTACCCATGCCAAGTCTCCTTTTGATTACTTGAACATGGATGTTTGTTGCACAATGGCTTCATTACATACCTTTTACATCTTATATGACATCCTCGCTCAGATATTGAAAGGTTTTTCAGGTTTCAATGCACCATTAGTGATTGATTCTCCTACTCTCAATCTCTAAGTAAATCCATACCTTAGAAGATTCATAAATGTATTTTTTTGGTCAGTTGCCACCAAGTTGGTGCCAACGCCTGGCAGTCTTATATAAACACTTCCTAGCCTTGTGCCAGCTTCATGAATCCCTTCTGACCTAGGAGTTCAATTTGCCACACTATATTGGACAGTGCTCTGTCATGATCTGTATAGTTTTTATTGACTGGTTTTGGAAGTCTGGTGGTACAATCCTAAAGAACCGTGATCCTAACCGACCAGCTGCTCTGCCTCTCAAAAGGATAGGCAATCTCCTCCTGTGCAATATGCTACCTCTGAAAACCTGCTGGAGGGTCAACTATGAGTCAATTCCAACTCGACAGTACCAAACAGCAGTAACAGTTTTGGAAGTAGATTGCTAAACATTTCTTCCTAGTCTGTTTTTCTCCAGAGGTCTGCTAAACCCAGTCCACACTTGATCACCTTGCTTGTATATCAGTAGCTCAGTTCCACTCGTCATATAGAAGAAATTATGCCAGTTTATCCAGTAAAATAAATTGAGAGATATGGATAACTGCAATGTTGCAGCTTAAAAAAAGTCAACATGTTACACATAGGTGTATGCACATACATATATAAAAATTTCATTCTTATTCTACTTCTTCCCTAGACTCAAATTCACTGCCATAGAACTCATTGCAAATCCAATTTTTATAAAGTCTTTCACCCATGCCCTATAAAGGCAAGACAGGTATGTAAGAATATTTGTGTTAGAAAATATAGTATTTAGATAATTATAGCTAAAATAATTTTGCTGATCCTATGCAAATTAATGATACAACAAATGATTCAATTAGTGAACTAGGACTTTTTATGTACATTATTTCTAATGATCTGAAACACTCTGCAGATAAATGTTTTTGGACTGAGAATTGGTGTCAAAGAATTCGCCAAGGCGTCCTTGCAAGAATTGTACCAGTCTTAGGGAATATATATTACTTAACAAAGTCTGCAAATGAAACGTAGAGACTGCAGGCTTTAGTGTATTGGTACAAATAAGCTATAACCAGAAATGTGTTACAAGTAAACTGAGCTGTCCTGTGGTTTGTTTTCAACTACATGATTCTTAATGGCTTTTATTTCAGAAGGAAATTATCAGGTTTCAAATAGTCTTACTGATATCTGCTATTGCTACTACTGTTGATAATGCCACAGACTTACAATTGTTGATCTAGATGGCTTCACACTTGTTAATTTAACTTTTTATAAAAATTTACATATTAGAAAAACTACATCATTTTATCTGGATATTGTTGCTTTAATGAGCAAAAAATATAGTACATGGAAATGATGAATACAAATGTTATTACCCTTATTGTTAACTTTTGAAAAAGAAAGAATTTAAAATGCTTTGTCAAGCCCTCAAATACAACTTTATGAATTTTTTTAGACTATTTCCTTCTAAGATATTTTTGTACTGCTCAAAACAATAACAATAGGTTTGAGCGTGCCAGAAATTATGAAAATGGGCAGGATAGAGCAAGATTCTGATTGGTTGTCCATAGGATAGCTAGGAGTGGTAGTACACTTGATGGTACATAACAACAACGTACAAGTGCTTCATTTTTAAAAAGTTCAGTAGAATCGTAATAATTCTTTCCTGATATAATTTAGTGCCAACTTTTCATTAATATTCTTATGTACTATCTAGTATTGTTGTTGTTATTAGGTGATAAAAGCCAACCACAACTCCTAATGATCCTGTGAACAGCAGGTCAATACCTTCTCTGTCCTGTGACATCCTCCTCATCTCTGGTATACTTCAGACTATTGTTTCAATCATTGTGTCTTGCATCTTTCCTTCTGGTTTAGATTGCATAAATATTATTTACTCAATTCTTAGAATTTCATTTAAAATTTTCTTTTTAAATTTGATTTATATTAAATGAGATTGAAATGCTTAATGAATCAAAGATTTTTTGCAGTAAGATTGTAGTTTTTACTTGATGACATATCAACTTGTGGTAATTGATCCCAGTTTCCCTGTTTTATAATAATTTTTCTTGGTATTTCATTTTGGTGACACATAATATTTAACAAACATTTTGCTAATGTCTAACTTGTTTCAATTGTAGAAAGACAAATTAGAGGAGAAGGCTTGCTTACTGAACGTAGATTTGGGTGTTTCCCCTAACAGAATGGTTTTCTCTGTTTCAATATGAGTGATAATCAGTTTAACATAATTTTCAATGTTCTTATTTTGTTAAAGCAAACGTTAATGAACTTTACGTAGTTTGTCATTTGAAGGATATCTCCTCTGTCCATATATATTCTGGCAGCCATGCTTTGAGGCCATTAGCTCCCAATTATACAGTATAAACACAATTTTGCATTTGTTTTCATTAGATTTAGCAACCTTTTTTGCTTCTCTGATAATTAGTATACTAGCTATTGTCCAAGTGTCACTTTATGCAAATAAAATAGCATGTTTTCAATATCACACCATTTTTAATACTGACTAAAAAACCAGCCTCTTTTGTCCCCTTTGCATATGACTTTTAAAAACAACCAATATTTGTGTAGTCTTATAATAAAGATTTTATGAAATACATTATTGAATATCTCACTAAAATAAAAAAAACCCCCACAAACACTCATAACAGAATATTCCATGTCCCTGGTCTTCTAGTGATCCATCAAAAATAAGATGGCATTATATAGACCTGATTTCAAATAAGGAAAAATTATGTTTTTCCATAATCAATATTGCTTCTTCTAAATATTTACCAAATTCTTCTTGTTTTTTTTTACAGATTTCCCCTTTTCCCTTTTAATGTCATATTTCATGCCCAAATTGATTTGCAGTAAGTTTTGAAATGCCTTTTAATGTAATTTCTAGAGATGTTGCCACAATTATTTGATTTAGTAAATGTTTAGCTTGATAGACTTCATGGAGAAAGGGCAGAATAGAAAAACCAACCACGTTTGCTAAGTTCAGTTAAAAAAGTATATTTGAGGAAGTGAAATTAATATAGATTAAGGGGATTTTAGAGATGTGGGTCAATAAGCTGTTGTTTAGGGATAAATCTTTTCCTTGCTAGAATATGTGTTTTAAGTAACTATTGCAAATCTCTTACCAGCTTTTTAAGATATGTTTTATGAGTAGTGAAAATAATAATAATAATAATAATAATAATTCATTAGTCTAAATATGCAAAAACTTTATATCATTTGTAAATGTTCAGTTTTACAAATTAAAAACATTGTTTAGCTAACTGTTCAGATGAGAAAACAGGTTTAACACACCAACGCCAGAGAGCTGCCTCTCAATAGTGACTCAGTTAGTGACTCAGTAGACAGAGGAGAATTGCCTCATTTTCTTTCTGTAGCTGTAACACTTTGCAGAAGATGACTGCTTCATATTTTTCACTGTAGAGTGGTTAGTGGACTTGAACCACTGATATTCTACTTCACAGCACTGACTGCTCGTAACCCTTTGAGCCACAAAGACTCCTCACACTGAAGTTGACCTTCCAATAAAACCCCACTGCAATCAAGTCAGTTCCTACTCCTAGTTAGCCTCCCTGGCATTTTTCAGGCTATACATCTTTACTGGAGGAAATTGTCCTTCCTTCTCCTGGAGAACAGCTGGTGTGGATTCAAACCACTGAACTTTCACTTAGCAGCCCCATTACACTACCAGGGTTCCTTAAACTGAAGTCTAAGTAGATTAAATTACTTACAGGGAGTCCTACCTTAGTATAAAATTAAAACACAACAAAATAGAACAATCAACACTTTTGGTACCAACAGCCAGTAAATAAAAATACAAATTAGATTGGGAAAAACCTTCTGTCACAAACCTCTCTAGAGTATTGAAGAACAGAGATGTCTGTCTAGGACTAAGGTGTACCTGATCCAAGCCATGATCTTCACGATTACTTGCTATGCATCAGAGAGCTGGAGAATAAGGATGATAAATGAAGGATCAATGTATTTGAGTTGTGGTGCTAGAGAAGAGTATTGAACATACAATGGCTGCCAAGAGAACAAAGAGGTCTGTCATGGAAAGGATGAAAGTAGGCTACTTCTAGGAAGCAAAGAATTTGAAACTCCATCTAACATACTTAGGACCTATTTCCAGGGGAGACAAGTCCTTGGAGTAGGACATGATGCATGGACGGATAGGACAATACAAGAGAGAAAGACCCTGGATGAGATGAATTCATTCAGTGACTAGGGTAATGGAGGTAGGTGTGTTGGAGACAATGAAATTGGCTCAAGATAGAGGAGAGATTAGAGCTGTTGTGCATAGGGTCAGTATGAGTTGCAGGTGATTTGATGTCACATAACAACAGCAACTACAACTGCCATTTAGTTGCTCTCATCCATAAAACATGTTGAACCCTGAAGAACAGATGATGGACTTGAACTGTTAACCTTTCTATTATCAGCCCAATTTGTTAGACTACATCACCAGAGTTTCTCAGTATAAAACTCACCATCTCACTGCCTTCAAGAACAGCCAACTCATATCTGAGTCTCCAGTAGGATTTTAGATACTGTAAACTGTGAAAGGGATTGTCCAACTTTTTAAAGCAGAACAGCTGGTGAATTTGAGCCACGTGCCTTTGCATTGCAGCATGCCACCCTACACAAAAACCAGTAAAAACCCCTAATGTCAGCTCCCACTAAACTCTATATTCTTTCACCATTTTCAGAAATAAGCAAATAAAAATATTACCTCTCTTCTTGTAGAATATATCTGTGTTGCTTATTTGCTTGGATTTGGGAATTGTTTGGCTTTTCTGTAATTCTTGACGTTTTATCTTATTAAATGTTTATATAGTCAGGTTAAACAGTACTTTTTCAACCTACTTGTAGAGTATTAATATGAATAGCACTTAAAGAAAGTCTCACTGAATGACAGCAAAAATTAAAATAAATAAAGCTCTTTTACTTTTGGAAAAAATCATTTTAAAAGTATTTTAATCTCTGACATTTTTGTGGACATTATTTTTCCCTTCAAATCAAGGACACAGGATAATGCTTATTTTTTATTTTGCTTCTTGAAACTCTGAGTACAAAGTAGGTAATGTGTTTTGGGTTTGGTTTTCAACATTATGACTTAAATGTATATCTGTGTGGCTTTGTGAGTCATCAAAATATATGTGGTAGTGGTTTCTTCTACACTAAAAAAACGCCAACAGAACAAAACAAAACCCAAACCTATTGAATGAAGAGCCTCTTGCCTTTCATATGTTCTTTTAATATGGATTTTAGGCATTTCCTAAATTCATTCAGTTTGAATAGGATTAAGCTATATGGTAGGAATAATAGGTGTTAATATTTCTCTATAGGTATTTTTATACATTTAGCCATTTAGTAGCTAGATACTAAAGAGTCTATTTATTAAGGAATTTGGGGAGGAAAATGGAAGAAGAAGTGGAAGGACTATCATTTCTATTTTTCTTAGCTGGAATTATTTTCTAATAAAATCTAAATTTATCCCTGGAAAATAATATGAATTATTAATCTTAAATGTGCCATAGAGATATAAGATTGTGTAAATTTCTAAAGAAAGTAAGACTTAATAAATAAAATCTTATTTTTCTTTTGATTCAGATGTTTTTTACCTAGTAGTTACTCTGCTATTTGCACTTAATACCATCCAGTATCTACAACCTGTTTATTTACAACTTATTTAAGTGCACACAAAGGCTTTGTGCATGTACACTTTTAGAAATAATTTTTCTGATTATTAAAATTTTCCTATTTTCATATAAGTTGAATTGGATAAGTTGTTATTATATGCTCCTGAGTGTGACTCATAGTGACGCTATGAACAACAGATCTGAATCCTGTGCTATCCCGTGCCATCCTCATCATCTCTGAAACACTTGAGCCTCTTGCTGCAGTCACTGTGTTAACGCATCCAGGTAAAGATAATCCTCTCTTTCAATGTATCTCCCAACTTTCCAAGTATGATATTTCCGATCGACATGTCCAAGTATGAGAGCTGAAGCTTCACTATACTTACCTCCAAGGAGCACTTTGGCTACACTTTTTCCTAGACATTATCTGTTTGTTTTGGGGTTTTGTTTGGTTTTTTGTTTGTTTGTTTGGCAGTCCTTGAGATATCCAGTACTCTTCACCAACACTATAATTAAAAGGCATCAACTCTTCTTCTGTCATCTTTATTCATTTTCTTTTTAATTTTTAACTTTCTATTGTTGGGTGGAAGTTCACAGAACAATTGGTTTTCCATTCAGCAATACACACATGTTTTGTTTTATGACATTGATTGTAATACCCACAATGTAGCAGCAGCTTCCCCACATCCTCCCTGTGTTTACTGTTTTCATTCATCCCTATTTCCAATCCATTCTTACCTTCTGAGCTTTAATTCTAATCACATACTGCCTTTTTGTACAAATATGGTTTCTTGTAAGGAGTATGTACCTCCTTGGTATTATCGTTAACTGTGTAATCTTGTCTGTCATTTGACTGAAAGTTGAACCACTGAGATGAGTTCAATCCTTGATTGAAGGCTGTCTCGAAAGGGCATAGTCTCAGGATTTTCTTGAGTCTCAATCATTCCAATGAACCTGTGCTTTTTTATAACTTTGAATTTTGTTCTGTGTTTACCCAAGACTTTTATTTTTTATATTAAATTTTATTAATTTTAATGAACATTTACTGAGTTTGGGTTTTCATTCATTCATTGTTGCACTATTTTCTCTACCTCCTCCATAGTTCGTTCTTCTCCCCCACCCCTTGAAAGCCTGTTTTAATTGCCCCATTGCCACAGTGCTTGTCAAAGCCAGTTTGGATTAATCTCCTTTGTCAGTGTGTCCTTTGCCATTCCCTATCACTCCTCCCTGAGAGAGACTTCACCCTGATTCATAAGGAAAAGGGGACAGCGTATTC
>NW_006399760.1:6960997-7015556 GCF_000299155.1 Elephantulus edwardii | reverse complement strand
AGATTAGGTAAAAATCCTACTTCAGATTACTAGCATTTTTATTAAACCCTGATTTCATTACAGTAAAATCATGAGGACTTCATTGTAATATTTGCTGATGGTTTCAACTTTTATTTGATTATAAAACATGTGCAAGTCTAACATAACTAATATTACACTTGCTTTACATTATAAAAAGAAAGCTCAAAAAACAAACAAACAAAAAAAAACATACCTTAAGTACCAACAACTTCTGAAGAGGTAATACAAACAATTGCCAGAAAATTCAGAGACACTTCTAAAGAATATCTTCTGCTGTCACAGTTGTGAGGTACTACTAATTCTGCATGATATTGGTGTTAAGAAATTCAATTCATTGACACTGTTAAAGGCATATAATCTAGTTCCCTCTTCAGTTTAAGTATTCTATACCAGTAACATTTGCATTGGCCATTTTCAGTTCTCCAAACTAAGTAACTTATTTAACTATTCTGGAAACCACTTGCTTCCAAAAATGGCTGGGTGATACATCTCCCAATTTCTCCAGGATCACAAACTAAGATACCCTATTTTTCCTTTTAGTCTTAAACTTGAGCATAAGTCAATTCAGAGGTCTAGTGTCTCATAGGAATCTTGTTTTCAGTCCTATGCTTGGCTTCATAGTCTTAAATCTGCATCAAGATGACAGTTTGCTCCTGCTACCTTTTTCTAACTGTGGTTCATGAAGGAGAATGATAATCAGAGTTTAGCCTTTTAAAATACCTTACACACAGTTGCCCATTTTCAATAAATCAAGCTCTGTAGAAGGATAAATAAAAATTCTAGCTCTAAGCTTATACCCTTGTGGGAGGAATCTGGGCTCTCTCTCCTCATGTGATTTACAGCCTTGGGAGTTAATTTCTACTCTACAGCAGTGAGTGTGAGTATGAATTACAAGCCTTGCTACCTAAAATTCTAGTTGGAAAAAAAATAACAGTAAGAACAATTTATTTCAGTTTTATCTCCAAAATTTGAGTCCTAATGGTGTTACTTTATGAAATACTTTCTCTAAGATGGGAACTTCAAGCTTTGGAACACATTCACGAAAAATCAAATCAAAAGAATACAAAGCAAAAATCTTTTACCTGCTTTGTTTAAAACAGTTTCTTCTAACAGAACAAAAAGTTGTGTGAATTTCATCCACAAACTTTTTCATAATCCCTCATTCCCACTTCATATTTTAAGAGAATATATGAGGTTAACAGCAATAATTTCCAACACTAGGCTTCCATCTTGCTGTTTGAAAATGTACCCACTAAATTCTTCATCTCTGGCATCTGAATTTCATTGTTACCCTCTCCTCTAAAGGGTACATCCCAAAAAGACCTCACTCTCTGTTGCACTTTGTTTTTCAAATGGATGATTTTTATTTCTCTAGGGAAAAAAAAAGAAAGAAAAGTGGAAAAAAGTACCCTTCATGAAGTCTGTAAGGTAAATAATTTCTATCTACCAAGATAAAGACTAGGCTAGAATTAATCATTCAGTAAGATTTCAACACTCAAATGAATGTTAGGGGGAAATAGCATGTTTCAATTGTTATAATTTAAGCTAATTTAATTTTGGAAAATATATACACACATGGAGTTTCTTTACAGACCTCAGTTCTGGCTGAACGTTTGCATCCTTCCTTTTCCTACTGCTTCAGTTTAGAAACTGGAGTGCAGGTGCTTAATAACATATCCATAAAGACTCCCCAGCCTCTATCTTTGTTATTATAAAATGCTTCCCTTTGCTGTTTGTGCAATTCTAAGGCTCATTCACTGCAGTTTGCAGCACTTGTTATCATCCAAACAGCTCTCAAGAGCATTTTGTAATGCCAAGGAGACTGGCAGAGGGGCATTTAAGTTATGTTTTTAAAAACAGAAGAACAGAAACTTACCTCAAACACAAATGCCCAGAAACCAAAAGTAAAGTAAATGTCATTTAAAAAGATATAAAATCATGATCTCATTAAAATAATTGCTAAAGTACATTGACAAGAGAAATTACTTTTTAACTGTTTTCTGAAATGTCTTTTTCCCTTGGTATTTTTTATAGAAGTTTTAAATATGTTTGCAGTAAAAGTATATTATGGTGCTATGATAATTATTTCTCCTAAATATAGAGTCATGAATCTCTCTCTATTTCTATCTCTATCTCTGTATCATGAAGTTGCTCTTGTGGCATTGTGGTTAAGTGTAGTTGAGTCAGAGTCAGCTTTGGCTCACAGCAATCCTCTGAACTCTTCACAATCTCTTATATTTTTGAACCCATTGTTATAATTACTATGTCAGTCCATCTCATTGAAAGTATTCTTTTCCTCTAGTCCTTCTCCTTTCCCAGAATGACACCTTTTCTGAGGACCGAATCTTCCTGACAAGTACAAAGAGTGTGAGATGAAGTTTCACCACCCTTATGTCTAAAGAACACTCTGATTTCACTTCCTCCAATATGGACCTCTTTGTTCTTTTAACAGTCTTTTAACATTCAGCACTCCTCTCCAACATCATAATTCAAAAACTTCAATTCATATTCATTATCATCCTTAATAAGCATATAACTTTGAGATGCATAGGAAGCATTTTAAATTGCCATGGCTTGGATTGTACACACCCTACTCTTTAAACTGATATCATTACTTTTTAGCACTTTGGAAAGGCCTTTGTAATTGTGATTTCTTGACTGGCTTAACTATGAAAGTTGATTGTGATGTAGTTTGTAGAAGGTTACAGTGCTAACACAAAAGCTGTGGTTGTCTTGAAGTTCAAACATATCAGACAGAGAAACCAAAGAAAGATTATTAGTCTTTTCTTCTGTTACTTATAGCCTTGGAAACCTGTTAGAGGGCCAATTATGAGTTGGAATCAGTTCAAGAGCAGTGAGTAGGGTAGTAGCAGAATAGCTTAAACCTTCATTCCATCCAACTTAATTCTTTGTTATTCACATTTATATATGGTTCAGTTGACTAGATTTTTGAAGTTGATTACCTTATTAGAATTTTTTATTGCTTTTCTATTCCCCCCCTAAATAATTTACAGATGAGTGTGTCAATATATTTTATGGATTATATGTTGTATTGGTTCATAGTTATATTTTTCCCCTCAAAATCTACATGTTAACCTAGTCAGACAGTAATTAGGACCTATCACTTCCACTATGGAAGCTCTCTTGTAGAGAGCTGCTCTGCTAACCATAGCTAAGGCCATGCCTCTCCGGAGATACAATTCCATCAGCATGTCCATGACAGGAAACTGGTAGTCCCCTCCTACCTAGTTTACAGCCTCAAAAATGCAATGGTGGTTCAACCATGACTTAGATCCAACCCTATGACAGTAAGTAAGTGAACTAATCAGACTGTATAAAGGAGTGGATGTGCCAGGAAGATCACCAAGTTGGACTTCTACCTGCTTCATGAAGGGGAGCTGTTCTTCATCAATAATATCCATTATTGGATAACTGGATAACATTATTGGAGCAGCAAACAGATAACTGCTAGGTTAGACATGCCACCTCCATCACAGCCCAGACTCCTGTACCTCTTTCTGTCAATGATTTAGGTCCTATATTCATTGTTGATTCACAGGTTGTATTCACAGTTGTGAGGTTTATTAAGGAAATAGAATAGGGAGTGTGGGAGGCAAATAATACTACCCAATACAAGTCCTTGTTTAGTGCAGCAGTCCCAAGCCAGATTACAAGGCACAATCCCCCAACTAGTGAAAGTCCATGTTGAGTTCAACAGCACGAATGCCAGAAATCTCTGATTTCTTCAATGATCCAGCAAACAAAACCTTAACTGTTGCACAAATGGAGGTGTCCTCTGGTTACACCCTGCCACAACAGTGCCACAATCTTTTCTCTGTCTATACTACCATCACCAGGATACCTCACAATATGGAAAGCTCTCTCTTTTATATTTAATTGCAAGACCAAGTGTCTGGAGTTAAGGTAGTTGGAGCTCATGCCCGCCTTTCCCCCCACTCCCAACAGGGACTAACCCAATGACTAGAAAAAGACAATTGTCAAGGGTTTTGGCATCCCAGATTATATACTAGCAAGTTAATTCCAACTTGATTACAAAGATCAAAAAGGCATAGTCATTGAACTTGATGAGGTAATAATAAAATAGGTAAAGACAGATATATAAATATTCAAAATTAAGCATTTTAGATGCTATGATGAAATATATGCAGACGAGAAAGTGCAAGGATGCACTCAAGAAATTCTTCATAGTTACCATGACTGTGTCTTAGAACAGAATTGTTTTTAATTAGGCAGATAGGAGAGGAAAGCCATTCCGATTAAGTTTCAACTACATGCTCAAAAGCATAGGGTGAGAAAGCATAACATCTGTGAGATTCTCTAGATAAAACTATTGTGAAAATGGGGAAGTTATTTTAAAAGATAAAATTGAAAAGGTAAGCAATAGATGGATTAGGAAGAGTCTTGGGCACAGTTAAGCAATTTTAATTATATTCCATAGGCCGCAAGGCGATGTTAAAGGGATTTAAACAAGTAGATATAAAGACAAGATTTGTATATGAGGTAGAACACTCTGAAAACTTTGAGAGAAATGTCCTAAAGGGAATAAAACCATAAACATAATGCTAAAAGGTTATTTTTTATTATAGTCCAGATAAGAGATGCTGAGAACTTTAAATAAGGGTGTGACAATCAAGTGGAATGCTTTCAATATATAGTAAAACCTACTCATAGAGGACCCTGTGGAAGGAGATTCCCATCTTTCTCCGATAGAGTAGGTACTGGATTTGAACCATTTCCCTTTAGCTTGGCAATGCAATACTCTAGCCAGTAAGCCACCAGAGCTCCCTAAAGGGCATATAGATCAGTACATTCTTGTAATGCACATACTTCTATTGGAAACCAAATAATATTTTAATTCAAATGTTAATTCACAATAATAATTGTGCTAATTCAAGAAATAATTCACAGTAATAAACATAATATAAGGAACTAGAAACCTGAATAATCCTGAAAAAAAAGTTCTTATACAGTAGAAGTATTTAATCATAATCAGCATGTAGCTCTTAAATCGGGGGGGGCAAAGGCCATCTTATTAGAATGTTCAAAGTTTTAGATAAGCATAGCCTGGTAAAACCATAGTCAGTAGGGCTGCTCTTGCCAGAGGCAAATGTTTTAGGGCCTTGGCAACAACCCACACCATCAGTCTTCACAACAGGAATGACCTTGCCATTAGAGTCAGAAGGAAAAATATTCAAAGGTCATTAGCTGAGGAGCTTGTTCTGTGCAAAGTATTTCAGTTAGCAATGTAAAGATACGACAGTTCAATTATTGACTACCATTTAATTGGCTACCATTAGTTTTAAATTAGTTTTATCATTTATTAATTTTTTTTAGTTGTTAAATAAGTATTTGAGTTTCAGTCAAGTCTTTGAAATTTATAGTCTAAAACAGTTTATGAAGATGACCTATCTTTTTTATTTTTTAGAATTGCCGTTGAGTTGACTCCAATTATTGACAAATTTAAGTAATGCAAGTGTCTTTATCTGGTTGTTAACAATCTTCATATTTAAACCCATTATTATTTAGTGCCTTCTTACAAGGGATGTTTATGTTCAGTATTACTTAGAATGACATTCTGTTTTGGTCCAAGAAGTTTCCCCTGGATAATTTTTGGAAATAAATTTCCATGCCTATTTTTGTTAATCTGAGTATAAGGTTCTTTGAAATTTTCAAACACGATCCTCTTGATGTTTACAGTATCAGTGGCATAATTTCAGAATCATAGCAACATCTAAGGAACACATCAATATGACATATTGACAGACAGTAGTGACTGTATCTATTGCAAGGATATGATGATGCTGTTAAATAATGGCTGTTTTTTTAAAAAAATTTTTTTTGTGGAAAACTCTACTATGATTATGCTTTCTCCTTCAAATTATGTCAATGTACTCATCGACATTTTTTAGTGATATCAATGTGTGTGTGTGTGTGTGTGTGGCATGTATCTCTCGGTAATGTATGTGTGTGTGACATTTCTAAGGAATTTCTGTGCCAAAAGGAATTAGTTGTAGGTTAAGTTGTTTGTACTAAATAGAAAATTTATTTGATAATACTTAATGATAGTTTTTCCCAAATTTTTATAGACTTAAAAAATAAAAAAAGGACTGTTAGAACCAGACTTTTTGAAATTTGCCCACTTTCCTTTTAGTGAGGGGAACAATGATGACCTAGTGGGCAAGAAGTTGCTCTGTTAACTCAAAGGCATGTGGTTTGAACCCACGATCTACTCAGCAGGAGAAAGAAGGGCAGTCTCCTCCACAGGATTGGCAGTCTCTGAAAAATCACTGCAAGGTTAGCTGAGTCAGTTCTGATTGAAAGGCACATAACAACAACTTTAGTATAACCTAATGATTTAGGAGAATAAGACTACTTTATTTGCCCTAAAAAAGAAAGAACATACACTTTCATAAATGCAAACATTTTTATGTTAAGAATCTAAGAGAGGCCCTTTGTTATATTATTAAGAAGGAAGAGTTATATTTTTTCCAGTATCATTATGTTTCTAGTAATTTTCTAATAGTATGATTGACTACTTTTACTGAGGTTGAGAATGCAGAGACACTATCAGTCTAAAGCAGAATTAAGTGAAAAAAGAATATTTTCAGGTGTGCTACATGATATAGACAGCTGAGTCTGAAAGTCTTCTAGGTAGAGGAGATTAATAACATTCAGGTAATAAATGAGATTATCTTGAGGAGTCCCATATTGCGTTGTTGAGCAGAACAGGGAATTCTTCCTCTAAAACAATAGGAATAAATAGTTAAAAACTAGGGAAAACTCCAGGATACAATGTTGTCATAGAAACTAAGAGAGTAGAAAGATTCCAAGAGAGTAATATACATTATCAAATGCCACAGACGTAAAATAAAATCTAAATTGAAGAGTGCTGTGAGAATAATAGTAACATGTTGAAGCACCCATCTAAATGCTTTATGTATATTAACTAATCCGTGAAGCAATTTAATAAGGTTAGTGCCTCCATTTCATAAAGAGATGGAATAATCAAATAATTTTATCCATGATCACACAATTGCTAATTGGTGGTCCCTGGATTTGAACTAAAAGAATCTGGCTTGAGTGGTTACACACCACTACTCCTCCATTCACTCATTATCATCTAGTCTGGAACTGACTCAGAGCTGACCAAGCATTGGGTGAAATGTGACTGGAGGAGTGCAATTTCCTTTCTCCCTCAGAGCCATTATGGATTTAAACTTCCTGAAGGCACAGCCACTGAGTTAACAGCATGATTCCCTAAGGAATAGGCTATCAGCGTTCCTTTATAACACAATAGTCTCTAAATCTTTGTAACTGAGACAGCAAATTCCTGCTCTTTAAAACCACTCTTTTGTGGTATTTGTATTACACTGCTATGCAATTAAAACATTGCTTAATACTTGCAATGTTGTTAGCTTATGGCTAAATGTTTAGACTCGCCAAACGTGTCTACATATTTAAAATGAGATCTTGCCATAGGAGAACTTCAAGTTCTCCCCCAGAAGAAGGGACTTTTGTTGAGTACAGAGTGTCACACGAGATGTCTGAGGATGGAATTGGTAGCTTCATTTCACATTATAGGATATAAGCAGCCATCTGTGAAACTACTTCTGGGGACAACTTCTCAATCTATAACCCCTGAAACTCAGATATAAATTAGTCAACTTTTATATTATCCTTATTAATGAAACAGAAGTTTGTTCTGATGTTTTGCTACAATATTTAGTGATATTTTAGAAAAACATGCTTTGTATTTTCAAGTGCAAATTGTAGCTATTAAATTGAAGGTGTTTTTTTTTAAAAAAAAATACTTTTATAAGCAGTTGGGAATGGAAAGGGAAAATAATACAAAAATTTGTAATTCAGACACTGAAAGCAAAATGTAGTCGCACAAAAATGTGGACAAGAAAGCACCCATTATGACATGAAATGAATTAAAGCAGCATTTCCCAAGGACTTTCGCAAGGAAAGCAGTTTCCTTTTCCTCCCGGGTGTTCAGACGTGATTCAGATCCGTAGCGGCTCAGCATCTTCCCTTTGGCAGCTCCTCAGTAACTCTTCTTGCAGTTTGAATCAGTAATGATGGTGCCAGCGAGGATGTAGCAGACAATCTGTGCCCACGCCCCGGTTCACATTCAGCCAATTAAAAGACTCTCCCATCTGGGGACTGAGCTTCCTCTTCCCAGCCTCCAGCACAGCATAACAGTTGAAACTGAGGCCAGACTCCTATTCTACTAGAACAGGCAAAGCTGGCCAAGCCACATGATGTTTGAGAAGAATTGACTCAGCTGGCACTTGCTATTCACAGGATTTTCAAACGCCCGCCCGGGGATCCCTGAGTCAGGTTTGCCTTTGGGTCCGCTGTGGGGCCTCCAAGGACTTCAAGTCTCAATTAAATAAAAGTGCTTTGATTTCATGCACACTCTCACCAAGACATTTCTATTTATTCTCTGAAAGAACTGGACTTGGATCCGACTCAGGTTTTTTTACTTTTTGGTTTGTCTTTTTCTGACTATCAGAATCTTGCTTGATTGAATCTAATGTAAAGAATTTCCACTGATTATTTTCTATAGAAATGTATTCTTCCCTCCCCACCCATTTTACTCCACCTACACAACCATCCAAGCATGAACAGAATAGGAATAAAGAGTAAACAGTAAATTATGCTTGATGGAAATTTTCAAAATGTACAATAATTTAAGGACATGTCTGAAGGTGGTATTAAACAATCATATCAGAGATTGTGAGGATGGCACAGCATAGGACAAGGTTCAGATGTGTTTTCCATAAGGTGGATGTTAATTGTAATGGACTTGATGTCATGTAACAACAACAGGTCATGATTCTCTTTTTGTGGTAAGCTGGCCTCATCACACACTTTAGAGGATACAAATTTCTTTCATGTAAAAACACCTTGGGTACTTCCGTCAGTCAGAATTTTTATTGCTAACCAATATGGAAGATGCAATGTGGCTGATGTCCTGTAATGGTACTATCAATCTGACCCTGTAATATATTTTTCTCCCCAAATGATAAATAATGTAGCCAATGTGTTCGAATTTGGTGGTTTTTGTTGTTGTTGTTGTTGTTGTTTTAATTGTAATTTCTCTGAAAATTCACAGATGACTTTGTTAACTTGCTTTGTGGGTTTTTGTCAATCACTAATTCATATTTTGTTTAACAATGTTAATTGCAATGCATGCAATGTCTGATTGTCCACTCTTTCCCTTCACCCACTTTAATACAGTATTCGTGATCTATCCATTATTTTTTTCTCTCCCACTTTTCTCTGGTGACTATAATTGATTGATTCTTTCCATATTTGTAAATCTCTCTCTAATTTTTATAGCAGTGGTCTTATACAATGTTTGTCTTTTTGTAACTGAATGTGAAATATAATGAAAAATTTATTAAGCAAAAATAAAAATAATGTCCTTAAAACTCATCCAATTTTTGTTGTGTTTGAAGATTTTTTTCCCCCCTTTGGTTTTCACTGTTACTTATTACTATCATGTGAATGTGCCAGTTTCTCTATCCTATCTTTCATTGATGGACACTTAGGTTGTTTTCATCTCTTCGCTATTCTGAATAATGCTGTAATAAACATAGTGTGTGTGTATCTGTTAGAGTCACAGATGTTATATATTTTGGATATTTCCTAGTAGTTGTATGTTGTTATTATGAGGTGCTGTCAAGTTGAGCAAGACTCATAGCGATCATATGAACAACAGATCTGAACCCAGTACTCTAACACCACAATTCAAAGGCACCAATTCTTCTTCTGTCATCCTTAGTCACTGCCCAACTCTCCAATGCACAGCAAATGACTGAAAAGACTGTGGCCTGAATGACTGAAAAGACCATCTTACTCCTCAAACTGACACCATTGCTCCTCAATAATTTGGAAAGATCCCTGATGTTGATTGCCTTCGAGTCAACTACCAACATTTATCAAAGTTCATAGAGTTTCTGGAGGCATGTTGTTTAGGACTGTTACTATTGAGTGTATTGATTGTGGATCCAAGTAAGAGGAAGTTATTGACAGTCTCAATCTTTTCTCCATCTGTCATGATGTTGCCTATTGATCCAGTGGCTCTGACTTTTGTTTTCTTGATATTGAGATACAATCCATATTGAAAGGGTGCTGTCCTTGATCTTCTGCAGCAAGTGTTTCAAGTCTTCTTCACTTTGAGCAAGCAAGGTTGTGTTACCTGTATAAGAAAGATTATTGATGATTCTGTATAACAAAGTTATCAATGACTCTTCCTCCAGTCCTGATTCCAAATTCTTGTTTGTAGAGTCCAACTTCTTAAATAATCTTTTTAGCATATAGATAAAATGCGTGTGGATAAAAGATACAACCCTGGCATAAACCTTTACTAATTTTAAAGCATACAGTGTTCCTTTGCTCTCTGCATATGGGCTTCTTAATCTATAGGTCTGGCACCAATACCAATTAAGTGTTTTGGAATTCCCATTGCACTTAATGCTACTCATAATTTATGATCCACACAGTCAAATGCCTTTAGTCAATAAAACACAAATGGATATTCTTCTGGTATTCTTTGTTTTCAGACAGAATCCATCTGACAGCAAGCAATGATATCTCTGGTATCATGGCCTCTTCTAAGCCCAGCTTGAAAGTCTGGCAGTTCTGTGTTTACTGTCTTAGCCATTTTTTAATGA
Organism: Elephantulus edwardii; assembly: GCF_000299155.1. Lineage (NCBI taxonomy): Eukaryota > Metazoa > Chordata > Mammalia > Macroscelidea > Macroscelididae > Elephantulus > Elephantulus edwardii. The sequence continues at coordinate 7,004,829 of NW_006399760.1, read as the reverse complement.
TCCTCAGCAGTATTTTTATTTTTAATGTTTAAATAAAATGGCAAACTGCATTCTACAGTGGTTGCACCATTTTACATCCCTACCAGCAGTATATGAGAGTTCTAAGCTCACTGAACACACACCATATTTGTTGTTTGCTGCCTTGTCGAACTTTGTTATTGTTGCTGGATGCATAATTGTTTATCTCAGTTCTCTCCATGCAGTAGTTCACAGAAGTTAGACTGATTTTTCATGGTTAAATGTGAGAAAGTTTACATTTTATTTTCACTACAGACACTAATGCTGAAGCTGTTAAATGTTGAAACTTTTTTTTAATTTTATCTTATCAGATGTAAAACTTTTAGATCTTAAGCATGGCTTATGCATTTTTATTAGAAGGATCAAGTGTCATTACCATGTCTGGATGATGCCCCAGTGAGATCCTATGGTAAATGAATCGTTGGAAGCAGTTCAAGCACTTGAAAAACATAAGAAAAACAGGTTCCAGCTGAGGCAGCCATAACACATTGCCTAATGGCCAGACTCCCTTTGGCTCACCTTGTTAAGCATCTGCCTGAAGCCTGTAAAGAACCTGGTTTGAGGCTCCATTTCTGTAATGAGTAGAATGAACAAATGGAGACACCAGTTAGCAGATGGAGACTTGTTGATTGAAACTGATCAAGTGTATTACCACCTGTTGGCAGACATAGCATTTCTGGCACTTGTCACCTAGTGAAATCAGACAAAAAGGATAGAGGAAGAAACATGATTTTAAAAAGTGTAAATGTAAGGAGAACATCTGTGCCAACAAGCATTCCATCTGAGAGCAGCTAAGGTCGATCAAAGATGTTGCTTTAGAAGAGCCTATGGGATGATGTGTCTTTCCAGAAGGGAGTGAAAATCACCATTATGTCTACAATATGTCAAATGTGAATTTAAAATGCTGATCAGGAATGGCCTCTTAATAGCAATGTTAGGAGGAGGGCAATGTGTTGAACTTGTCCTTTGTGGGTGTTGCTTTCCTGCTGTCAAATTAACTTCTTGATTGCAAGTATATGCAAAAGTCAGATTAAAGAAATAAATCTGTGTATCTCTCTCCTTTACTCCAGTAAATATCCAGTCTGCACTGTTTCTTAACTTTTGGACAATATGAACAATTTGCTTCCTTAGAATTGTATCATTCTTCTTCATAGAAATGGAATTTTCACTTGCTGAAAAAGAATGTATAAATAACAGAAAGGAATAGTTTCTAGGCGCTCCCATCCTTCAGTAGGAGCTGGTAAAGACCTCCAATTCAAGTAGGTATCTCAGTTGTGGAGTAGGTTTCTGCTCAGGGGAGTCAAAGCTGCTCTAGGGACTCCACTTCTCAGAACAAAGGCGGAGGTCCAGGTAGCTGTCCCGGCTACTCCCTCCAACTGGAGCCCTTTTGAACAATGACTGATAATTTAAAGTTGCACAGAATACTATGGAGACAGGAGCCAGCCAACTAAGGTGACCTTTACTTTACAAGCTCTTGCCTCTTTTCTCTCTGCAATCTTTTGCAAGTTCCTTTTCCTTGTGTTGTGTGTTTTTATCGCTTCCTCCAGCACTCTCACCTTCATACTACACTTTTTTTTAAAAGCACTGCTATTCTTTAGAAGGTAGACTTTTCTTTCCCCCTTTTAAAATTCTAAAGTACTATCTTCTCTCTCTCTCTCTCTCTCTCTCTCTCTCTCTCTGTTTGTGTGTGTGTGTGTGTGTAAAATCATAAAGTTGAAGATTCAGTATAGAAAAGAAAGCTTTATAAGAGAAGTCAGATAGTCAGATTCTTCTCCTCTTCATGACTATTACTATGAGCACTTGGTATTCTCAATCAGGATAATGAGACAGTACTTCTCTTGTCTAGCCCACATCTTAGTTCAATTCCATTATTAACTCCTGCTTGAATCTTTTTAAAAATAATAATTCGAGTGAAAACCTATAAATCACACTCCTTTTTCTTACAGCTATTCATAAACATTTTGTTCTACCACATTAATTTCAGTATTCATGAATGTAATCACTTTCCTCTTACTTCCTCCTTATAATTCAGAACTTTCGAGGGGAGATGGGACAAAGACAAACCTTCAGCAGAACATTTCAAAAGTTGCTTAAATTGATGAAAACTAATGACGTGAAATGAAGATGATTTTATGTTAAATTTCTCTGACCTTCGACCTTTCAAACTCTCATGTCTCTTTCCAAGACCAGGAAATATGCAGATCAGCTTTGTCACTAAGGAGCTCAGTGGGTGTACTTCTTGCAGACAGACTTGTTCTTTGGGTAGTGCATACTTTCTCTTCAGTACAATTGACAAGACCTAATAGCAAACTATAGTGTTTGGTATGGATTACATTTCTAAATCAAGAAAACAAAAGTCCTCACCAAAAGACCAGTCAACATTATGGATGGAGAAAGGATTGAAGTGGTCAGTGATTTCACCTTGCTTGGACCAACAATTGATACCTTTGCTTTCAGCAGTCAAGAAATCAGGAGACTTATTGCATTGAGCAAGTCCACTGTCAGAGACCATTCCAAAATACTTCAAAGCAGTTTTGTCAGGCTAAAGACTAAGATTAAGCTGATTCAGCCTATGGTCTTCTCTACCACCTGCTATGCATCAGAAAACTAAGCAATTGATAAAGGTGACAGAAGAACAATTAATGTCTTTTAGTTTTTGTGCTGAAGAAAAGGACTAAATATACCATGTTTGCCAAAAGAACAGAGATGCTATTCCTTACAAAGAGACCTCACTCTTGGAAAGGTGGAGGGGCAATAAAAGAGCCTTAATCCTTAATGAGATGGCTTGATACAGTGATTGCAACAATGAACTCAAGTGTGTCAGAGATGATGAGGATGGCACAGGATAGAGCTGGGTTCAGATCTGTTGTTCTTAGGGTTACTATGAGTTGTATACAACTTGATGCCACTTAGCAACAAATATATATCTATATCTAGATAAATATAGATATTCTGGTGAATTCTGGTGTCCTAGTGATAAAATGCTGAACTGTAATTCCAAACTCATGTAGTTCAAATCCACCAGCTGCTCCTTGGAAGAAAGATCGGCAGTCTCCTACTGAATGATTAACTGCCTCTGAAAATCCATGGAAGGATCAGCTCCAACTGGGAACTGAGCCAGTTCTCACTCGACAGTACACAACAACTATATATTAATTAAAGCATATACAGCAAAATATATACCAATACAATAACTTCTATTGTGATGCAATGGCAATGAGTGAGTTGGGTTGGTGATTTGGTTTAAGGAGATGGTAGCATGATGTGACATGTGGAGAAATAGTGACCAAAAAACTATTTGAAGATACTAGTCTGTGAAAGATGCGTATCTCCTCTTGTTGTAATTATGGCTTTAGAAACTCTTTAGGATGTTGCCATAGTTCATATTGTATAATGAAAGTGAGTTTGGGTTTCTATACCTATTCATTATTTTTATTTGTTCAATAATATCATAGGCATTCAATGTAGAAGAATTTTCCAGGTAGAACAAATACTGTTCCTGTCTCTATAGAGGCCTTGTGCAAATTATTGATTTATCTTCTCCATGCATGGCATTTTTCATTTTTAGAGTGTTGTTTTTGTTGCTGTGGGCCACTGAGTCAGAAATGACTCATTGCTGACCCACTGAAGATTTTCAGAGGTTGTAAAATACAGGCAAGAGATTGCTCATCATTCTCCCTTAGAGTAGCTGTGGATTCAAACCATCTGCCTTTTGACTGGCAGCACAACTCCTTACCCATTAGGCCACCAGAGCTTCCTTATTGTAATGTTAGAGAAAGCAGAATCTACCTCATTGAGGTTTGATGGACCAGAGTAGATGTGATTTATACTCTACTCACAACTGACTATCTAGCAGTTTCCAAGGCTATACATCACATGCCAATAGATTGTCCATCTTTCTTTCATGAAGGTGCTGGTGGATTAAACTGCCAGAGAGATGTGGCCATTTGGTCAGCAGAGCAACTCTCTACATCACCAGAGTTCCCTGTGTGGTTGATAGGGTCAGCTGTTTCTTTCTTTAAACCTTACTTAATAATGTTTTCAAACAGGATTTCTATATTCCCTGTTCATAATGATAAACTTTAGCCTAGTTAAGTCTCTCTGTGTCACTGACTGCATAGAACCCTTTAACAGTGTCAGCTGATGGCTTTTAAAGGGAGTGTAAAGTGTACATTTTATAAACGTGTTACTTATTACTCAATTTTAGATCATAGATGCAAAATCAGATGAAAATTTGTACTAAATGCTAGTTGTATCAAATAGTCCCTCATCTTTCAAATTATTTTCACTAATTATTATTCTCTATCTTTAATATGCTAGGCAGTTATAGAATTGCCTTCAGTTCAACCACTAATTATTATTTGGGTTATATGAGCAAAACTTATCACTATTTTATTTTACATTACTATTAGAATATACTATCTCTTATTCAATCTTGTTATTGTTATGTGTGTCGAGGCAAGTATGACTCGTACCAACCTACTGAACAATTTGAGCATTGTCCTGTCCTATGCCATTCACAAATCTCTGACACACGCAAGCCCATCACTGTAGTAACTATGTCAATTCACCTGACTAAGGATGGACTGGATGGATTTATTTTTCATAAGAAATTGTGCTTTATTGCTTTTGATTTTAAAATCCTCTCAATAATTATAGATTTTTTTCCTCCTCAAATGTGTTCATTAGTATACCAAGAATTAATGGCACTAAGAAGTAATTTTGAAACTTCTTTGTCTAATGATATTTGAAGTGGATTACAATGTTTGGCCTCACATATTACCACAGTGCACTGTATCCACCAGAAAAATGAACAGAGTTTCAAAACAATAATAATCATGGTCCCTAAAAGGTATGAGTTTAGAACTCTGATTTTTTTAATACTATTTTTCCTGTATCTTATTTGAATCCACCTTCTACTTAGCAGGATAAAGATGGGCAATATCTTTCTTTCACACAATTTACACACACTGAAAACCGGGTGGAGACTGGGCTATAAATTGGTTTTAATTTGACAGCACATAACAACAAATCTTATTATGAACACAATATATATTTAAACTGTCATTGTAATGAGCTTAGGTATTCCTATTATCTTCTTAAAACATCTCAGGAGGTAACTCATGTCTGTATGAATATGTATGTCTCTAGTAAATTATGTACATGAGCTCAGCACAATAACAAAAACAAACCCAAAATCTCCCCATGCAGTTAAAACTTGTGTTGTTCGAAGGTCAACTGTAGTTAAAATTAAAAATCACATAGTATGGTACAAATTGGTGTATTTTTCCCTTCTTTCTTTTTTGTTTTTCATTATTAAAACTACCTATTTGCCTAGTGTCCTAGACTGAATTCTCTAGAGAAAAAAAGCAATGAAACAAATCCTGACCTACACCAAGATATGAGTTTTCCTGACTTGTATGGCTTCAGTCAGCTGACAAGGCAGATGATAAAGCTGGAAAGGTCATCTGATAAGACAGGTTACTGGTCCATATTGGTTTCCTCTGGGTCAAGTTTAGGTAACAAGCCAGATGCAGAATCCAGAGCAAAGAAAAAGCAAACAATCTTTGCATTCCATATATATCTCAGGGAAATTTCCTTTAGACTGACTCCAAATGCTCATTTAATCAATGGAACAATTCCTAATTCGGACCTTATCAATATATATCATATCTGTAAATCCAAAGAATCATAGAAGCCATGTTGCAAATAGCCTTCATTGTCACCTCTACGTACTAAATGCCCGAAAGTAACTATATTAAAGTAAAAACACTTTGCATTTTATTTTCAATGTCATATCAATCAAACAGACTCAAACTTTGGAGTCAAGAGAAAGTTACAATCTCCTCTTTCTGTTGTTGTGTCTCATTGAGTTACAACCTACCCATCATGGACCGTCCGTCTGTGGGTTTTCAGAGGGAATAAATTGCACAGGAAGAGATTACTCATCTTTCTATGATGAAGCAGCTGGTGGGTTTGAACCCCATGCCTTCAGGATCTCAGCGCTTACTTCTTCATTGTTACTTGTTGAAACTTAACAAATCACACTATATGTGAATATATTTTTCAGGAGCATTTGGTATTGATTAATGATACTTCTGAATAGTCTTCTGTTTAGAACAAACTTTTAATCAGTCAGCATTTCATGAAGGATATAATTGCTACTTACCAGCCACCAAGATGGCACAGTCTTTATAAAATTTTGTGTAGCTAACCCAAAGGTGGTGCGAATCTACCAACAGCTCCTTGGAGACAGATGGGCAATTTCCTCTCATGCAACTTATAGTCTAGGTAAACCCACTGGAGGAGAAGCTATGTGTTCATCCCAACTCAGTAATAACAAACTATAATTGGGTCATCGAACAATCAGTGATGATATATGCAATTTGCCAGATTTCTCCTAAAATTTGAAAATACTGTATCTCCAAAAGGCTGTTGTAATAGTTAAAAAAAAACAAAACAAAAAACCAAACCTCAGTCAGTCCCATGAGGCTTGAGCTCATGGTGCTCATGTGAAACCTCTATCTAGAGCCAGAAGCTGTTGTACAAAACAGAAACAAGGAACACTGCATGGTTCAAAATCAAGAAGAGTGCATCAGGTATGTATCCTTTCACCATAACTTCTCAATCTATATTCTGAACAGATCATTCAAGAGGCTGGACTTTACAAAGAAGAATGTGGCATCAGGATTGGAGGAGGATTCATCAACAACCCAGCCTGTGCTCACTGAAACTTATCAGGGATTGAAGTGCTTGTTACAGGAGATCAAGGATTGCAGCTTTCAATATGGATTACATCTCAATGTCAAGAAAACAGAAATCCTCACCACAAGGCCAATAGGCAGTATCATTATAGATGGAGAAAAGATTCATGTTCTTAATAATGATTTCACTCTCCATGGATCCACAATCAACACTCTTGGCACCAATGGTCAAGTAATCAAAAGACAAGCTGTATTGGGAAAATCTATTGTCATGGATCTCTCCAGCATGCTAAAGAGCAACAGTGTCACCATAAAGACTAAGGTGTGCCTGATCCAAGCCATGGTTCTCTATTGTTTGCTACTCATCTGAGAAGCTGGCAATGACCAAGGATGACAGAAGAATTGATGCCTCTGAGTTGTGGTGTTGAAGAAGAGTATTAAACATACCAGGGACTGACAAAAGAACAAGCAAATTTGTCCTAGAGAGTGTGAAACCAGGTTGCTTCTTGGCGGCAAGGATTTTGTCTCTCATAGTTCAAGCATATTGTCAGAAGGGACCAATCTTGGGAGAAAGGCATCATGATTGGGAGGGTAGATGGTCAGTGCAAGAGATGAAGGCCTTAGATGTGATGGACTGACACAATGATTGTGGCAATGGGCTCAGGTGTGTCGGAGACTGTAACATAAGGCTCAGGATAAGGCAAGATTCAGGGTCACTGTAGGTTGTAGTCCTCTGAAATATATATAACAGCAATAACATGAGGTTAAGATAAAGATGTTGTTAAACAAAATGTCAATGCCTATGAAATGTTGTTTGCCCTCAATGTCTAGTCTTATTTACTTGTACTACTGAAAGGAAGGAACTATTGTTATTGCTGCTAGTTACTTTTGAGTTGATTTTTGACTCATTGAGATCTCATGTTGACATAGTAAAACTGCTTCAAACACTATTGTTTAAGGGCCATACTGCTACAACTTTCCTCCTGTAGAGCTAAGTGGGTTCAACCTGCCAATATTTTATTAACAGAAAAGTGTGTATGTCAATGTTTCACCACCTCAATTCCTAGAGTAACTAACTCAAAGTACAATAACATCCAATTTTATAAAGTTAACTTACGGTTTTTTGTTTGTTTGGTTGGGTTTTTTTTTCTGATTGTGGCAAGCATCTATCACTACATTTTTCTTTATTTAAACTTTACTGAATTTTAATTTTATAAATGATGACTAAGAGACATGAAATGTGTATGTAAAAACAACCAACATCCATTCCTGTGGTTGTAGATTATTTACCTGTATAACAGGAGTGGAATCCACTTCCTAAATAACATGTTTCTGGAGATTCTATGAACTTTGATAAATGATGACAATTATAAAAAGACTTCAGGCCTTTTGTTCATAGGATCACTATGAGTCCCGCTCAAATGGATGGCAGTCAACAGCAACAACAACATTTGCTACATATGTAATTATTTAAGCTTATTTATGGTTTCCCATTTTTATTTTAATTAAATTTAAAGCTAACAAAAAACAAGGCATTTCCGGATGTTAATGAAATATTCTCATGCTTTGCCAAAACAGATATAAAAATTCAGGGCACTGTAGGCTGATGAATTACAAAGCAAACAGTCTAAATTAAACTGGGACATTTCCTTTTTGTTTATCATTTGAGCTACTCCTTTCTCTGCTGACATTTAATGACTTCAATGCAAACAAACTGAGGAATCCACAACAGAATGGTTTACATGGATGAACTAACTCTAGTTATAGCCATATAAATATGAGTTTTCAAAGTTATGATTTCTGGAATTGAATAAATGTTGTTGATCCTTTGCTTGAAATCAGTATAATTTTCTACCAGGAGTGGAATTCTTTTAAAATGCATGAGTAATACGGTTAGCATAAGTTTCTGCTCATGTATACATTGTATATGTTTTCAAAATAATTTTATATTAAGCAATTTCTATATTAATGTTCAAGTGAGAATGATGATCATTCTCCAGAGCTATTTAATGCCTCTAGAAACCCACTGGAGGGTCAGCTATGGGTCAGTTTTGACTCTACAGCACCTAATAAGATATTAATCATCAGTTACACCAAATGGAATTAACAGACTAATTTATACAGAAAATTTATATTAACGATTGCCTTCATTGGTTCCTGGATTTATCCATTATTTCTTTTTTTTTTTTATCCATTATTTCTTGATGTGAATATTCTTCTACTGTTCCTTCCAGTATAACAAACACATCCCAGTCTCTTAATCTAAATTGAGTGACACTTTGGCCTGCCTTATTTAAGAGGATGATCCTGGCGCTGTATCAGATATCAAAACCCTTTCCCTCTTCTACTTTAGCTTTTAGCTTGTTAACAAGAGAGCAAGGTTAATTTTAATGAGCATTCTTACTTAGACAGCAACACTCATTTGCATTCCTTTTTCTCCTTGTCATTCTTTTCTACACTTAAAAGAATAAAAAATCATTTTATGGGAAATATTCTTCCTAAAAATTGTGATAAAATATGGTTGAGGGAAAGGTCAACTATACATACGACATTTAGAAAACCTGAGTAATAAGACTGCTTGCACTCAGAAATTTTTCTTCCAGTTGACTGTTGTCTTATTGTCATTTTTTTCTTTCAATTGTTTTCTTATTCTCCTTTCCCCACTATATGTCCAAGGACAAAATGCCTCCAATGTTTTGGTTTTCTTTAGATAAATACCTTTCCTAAATTATTGTTGTCATTGCTGTTGTATACTGTATACTACCCTTTTGGCAAGTTTTCAGAGGCAGTTAATTGCACAGGAGGAGGTTACCCATCCTTCTTCCTTGGAGTAGCCGGCGGATTTGAGTTGCATGCCTAGGATTGCAGTACAGCCTCTTGCCACTAGGCCACCAGCACTCCACCAGCTCTAAAACCTGCACAGTTCATCTTTTCTGTAGGCGTGCCATCAAGAGCAACCTTTGTTTATCAGTCATAGTGGTCAGGATATAAGAAATTTGATTTGAAAGCCACATCCAGTTTCTCCTGTAAAATTCCAATTTGCTTGGTATCAAGTAGCTCTGTATAGAGATTTATTAATTATCGTTGTTATTTTAATGGTGTTAGTAGTTGTTTTTATACAGAGTGTGTGTTATATAAATGCTGAGGACTACTGCAGTCATGAATAAATGAAGACCCTGTCCTTCTCATCTCTTAATGCTTTGTAGTTCTACAAGCAAGAACTAACAAAAAAAAAAATTAATCTTCAGAATTGCCTTGGGTACTTTTTTCCAAGGATTATAAGTTTGTTATTGTGATTTTTACATTGTCAAGTTAGAAACAACTAGTGCTGGCTCTCCAACGGGTTTTCAGAAGTAATTAAACACATGGAAGGAGAATTTCCTGTTTTTCTCCTGAGGAGCAGCTGGTAGATTCAAACCTCCTACCCTTGGGTTGCCTGTGCAACTCCTTACCACTAAGCTACCAGAGCTCCCTCACTTTATTATATCATAACAATTAACAGTTGTTTCCAAAATTAGAACACATTGTATTTCCAAACATATATGAAATGTGATTTTGTAGAAAACTTTAAGGAAAGTAAGTTTTAATTTAGACTTTATTTTCTGCTCATTTGCACTTATAACTAGATTATTTAAGTAAATGTTACCCAATTTCATGAAATCCAAATCTTCTCTTGAAACATGCTTAATTCAGTTACCAATATTTGAACATATCATCAAGGTACAGATTTAATATTTCTTCCTTATCTGGTAAAATTCCTGTCGGATTTCCAGTAATCATTTGACTTTGCTCTTTATTTTTGCCATTCTGGGAAATCTGAGGATTAGCTATAACTGGAAGAATTATGAAGTAAAATAAACTGACTACCTCACTTGGCCTGATAACTGTTAACACTGTTGTGAATTTTAAGCAGATGTGTGGAAATATATAATTGTTTTCCCCCTTTAATGTTTGTTTATGTTTTAGGACATTTTCTGGAATGACCTATATGTGGTAATTTGAAGACAGACACCAAGTCATATAATACAATTGTGGGGAAAAATAGTTTCTTCTATGTTGTTTTTGTTGATTGCCTTTGAGTCAAGCACTACTCATAGCAACCCTATGAACAAAAGGCCTGAAGCCACTTTACAACATTTGTCAAAGTTTATATAGTTTCTGGAGGCATGTTGTTTAGGAACTGAATGTCACTTCTGCTTCCAAACCTGTCATAGAATGTTATTGGTTGAGTCACCTGCAATGTATAGCGACCCTAAGTACAGCAGCTCTGAACTCTTCCCTGTCCTGGGCCCAGCTCACTAATTCGAACACATCAACCTCCATTGCCCCAGTTACTGCATCAATCCATCTCACCAGGGTCTCCTTCTCCTGCATTGTTCCTCCAGCCTTCCAAGCATGATGACCATCTTCAAGGACCAATCTCTCCTGGCCACGTGCCCAAAGTAAGTGAGATGGAGCTTCAAAATCCTAGCCTCCAAGGAGAGACTTGGTTTCACGCTTTTCAAGACAAACCAATTTGTTTTCTTGGCATGCCATGGTATGTTCAAGATTCCTGTCCATCACCATAACTCGAAGGCATCTATTCTTCTGTCATCCTTAGTCATCATACAACTTTCTGAAGCATAACAAGTAGTTGATAAGCTTAATATCAGGAAGACAAAGTCTCACCACTAGGCCAATTGGTAGCACCATAATAGATGGAGAAGAGATTGAAGTTGTAGCAATAACAGCTTGCTCAGCTCCATAATCAACACTTTCAGCACCAGCAGTCAGGATATCAAAAGATGAATTGCACTGGAAAAATTTGCTGTCATTGACCTCTCCAGAGTGCTGAGGAGTAACGATGTCAGTCTAGATACAAAGGTGCAATTAATCCAGGCCATAGTCTTAGTTTCTTCCATAGGAAACACCAATTTACATCAAGACATTTATTTCTTAAACGATCTAAGTAACAATATTCTTCATAAAATGTTATTTCAAAAGGGAAAAAAAAGTCTCTATGATATGTCATAAAAAAGAGCCATGTATAGAATTTTCCCAGTACATATTCAGTCTCTTTTATAGAGAAAGGAGTTTTGGAAACTTTCCATGATTATTTTCATTTTATTTGAGACAATTTTTTTTATCTGATTCTGAAGGATGCTACTTACTCAATATATAGAAATAACTTGAAGTACCCAAAGAGTGAAATTTACAACTATTCAGCATATGTGTAAACTGTATTTTTTTCTTTTCTTTCAACTATTTTTCAACATTGTGCCACAAAGATAATGAGTCTGAAAGTAGTGAATTCCAGGAAAATGTGCATTTGTGTTTTATTGACTATGCAAAGGCATTTGACTATGTGGATCATAACAAACAAAGGCTAACATTGAGAAAAAGGTAATCCTAGAACACATAATTGCACTTGCACAAAATCTATACCCAGACCAAAAGCTGTCATTCAAACAAAGCAAGAGAACTCTGCATAGTTTAAATTTGAGAAAGATGTGCTTCAGCAAAGTCTTTTTCTCAATACCTATTCATTTAGAATACTGAGAATATGATTAAAGAAGTTGGGCTTTATGAAAAAGAGTGTGGTGTCAGGTTTAGAGAAACAGTCATCCTGCATTAGGCAGAGGACAAAACCTTTTGCTCTGAAGAAATGAAACATTGTGCAGAGCATCAAAGACTGTAGCCTTCTATGTAGTTATAACAATATTGAGAAAACAAGAATTCTTACCATTGGGTCAATAAGCAACACCGTGATAGATGGATAAAAGATTGACATTATCAATGATTTCTTCTTATAAGAATATCCAGTCAACACCCTTGATACCAGCAGTCAGGAGACTGAGAGACATATATCATTGAGTAAGCCTGCTATTTGCTATTTCCAAAGTCCTGAAGAGTAATAATGTCAGTTTACAAACTGAGGTGCTCAAAAAACAAACAAACAAAAAAAAAAAAACAACAAACTGAGGTGCTCCTACTTCATGTCATAGTCCCTCCAATAATATACTATACCTCTGAGAGTGGAACAATGATTAAGGCTGTCAAAAGAACAAATTATATATATATATAATTTGATTATATATATATATAATTTGATTATATATATATAATCAGAAGATGTATATATATATAATCAGAAGATGTATATATATATGATCAGAAGATGTATATATATATATATATAATCAGAAAATGCAAGCAGAATCAATTTTGAGGCAGACAGTAAAGCCTGCTCTCTTATAATTAGGATATATTATTAGAAGAGCATATTCATTGGAAAAGGACATCATGCTAGGAAAGGTGGAGGGTCATTGAAAGAAAGGAAGTCCCTCACCAAGACAGTTTGATACAGTGTCTGACGCAGTGGTTTCAAATGTGTCAGGAATGATAAGGATGGCACAAGATAGGCCAGAAGTCAGAGCTATTGTTCATAGTCCACTAAAAGTTTTGACTTGAAGACACTTAAAAACAATTTTTTTAATCCCATAGATTGAGTTTTTAAAGAGGTAACACAATAGTTAATGAAGAGTTATTGAATGAAGCAAATGACAATAGGTGTTCACCAATAAATGGCTCCGGATTGTTTGGTTGGCCGGAAGCCTCTGGCTGGAGCCAAGAAGAACCTCAGGTGCAGGCCTGGGGTCTTTGAAAACTCATGTGGCTTTGGAGGGGTGAGTTCTTCTCTATCTTGAATGGGAGGCTGTCCCAGCCCCTGGGATCTTTTCAACGGGGACCCTGGGAAGGAAAGAATGACAAAAAAAGGGACAAGAGACACAGAGGCATCGGAAACAAGTTGAATTTCCAATCAAGTTCAATTTTATTGAAAGCACTCACAGCTTATATAGAGGAGCACAATGGGGGGAGGAGAAGTACGCAATGGGGGAGAATAGCATCATGTAATTTCTAGTAATCTGAAAGTTATCTGGTTAACAGAAACTTAGCAGGGCATTTCCCTAAAGCTATCCTCCCAGGGTGGGGTAAACTGAAACCTATCCTCCCAGGGCAACATGTCCAAACCTGTTCTTGGAGAATTACAAAATGGTTTCATAGAATTACAAAGTGGCTTCAGCTAAGTTGAACTAGCAGCGCCTCCAACAGGAGGCAGTCTCTGTATTGTTTGGCCGGAAGCCTGTGACTCAAAGTGACCCTATATAGAACAGCTCTGATGCCTGCCCTGTCCTGATCCAGCCTCATTTACTTCAACACACCTACTGCCATTACCCCAGTTACTGTATCAATCTATCTCATCTGAGATCTTCCTTTCTTGGTCTGTTCCCCCACCCTTCCGAGCATGATGTCCTTCTCTAAGGACTGGCCCCTTCTGGCCATGTGCCTAAAATATGTGAGATGGCTATTCAAAATTCTAGCATCCAAGGAGAAACTTGATTTTACCCCTCCAAAACATGTTTGTTCTTTTGACAATCTATGGTATGTTTAATAGTCTTCTCCAGTACCACAGCTTAAAGGCATTCATTCTTTTTTTTTTTTATCCTTAGGCTTTATACAGCTCTCTGATGAATAGCAAGCAATTGCAAAGACCATGGTCTGGATTAGGAACTCCTTAGTCTCCTGACTGACATTGTTGCTTTTCAGTACTCTGGAGAGGTCACTGAGCACAAATTTTTTCCCCAGTGTAATTTATCTTTTGATTTCCTGACTGCTAGTGCCAAGGGTATTGATTGTGGAGCCAAGCAAGCGGAAATTGTTAACAACTTCAATCTCTTCTCCATTCATCCTTGTGTTGCTAATTATCCCAGTCATGAGAATCTTTGTCTTTTTTATGGTGAGCCTCAATCCATATTGAAGACTACAGTCCCTTACTTCCCACCACAACTTCTTTAGGTCCTTCTCAGTTTCAGAAAGCAAGATTGTGTCTTCATATCACAGGTTGTTGAAGAGTCTTCCTCCAATCCTGATGCCATATTCCTCCTCATTAAAATCCACCCTCCTGACTGATCTATTCTGCAAATAGATTGAAAAGGTGTGGAGACAAGATGCATCCTTAACGCTTTCCTTTTCTGATTTTGAACCATGCACTGTTTCCTGGCTCTACTCCTGATCTGAGTATAGGTTTTGCATCAGCACAATCGAGTGTTCAGGATTCCCATTCTCCTCAAGGTTAGCATAATTTGTTCTGATCTAGGTAGAATGACAACAAAAATTAATTAAGTTACTCTCTAGGAGTAAGGAAATCTCTCATGAGATTTATAGCATTGGAAGTCCAATAGAGTGTCAGTTGTATGTGAGTTCCCAGTGGAAGGGAATGAGTTTGAAAGCATGAAAAATAAGGAGCTCTGATGAGATAGTCTGAAATTTATGGCACTGCAAACTGAAAATAATGAATCTCTAGAGGTTTGATCCACTTGCTGCTCAGTGGGAGATGGATGGTTTGGGAATCTGTAAAATGTTGCCACCTCTGAAACTTGGAGGAGCATCCTGAGGGAATAAGCTCTAAAATAATGTTATTTTTGTTTGTTTTGCTTTGATCTTATTGCACAAAGATGCCTTACAAGAGGGACTGCTAACCAAAGGTCAGCAACAGTTCCTCAGAGGGAGAAGATGAAGCAGTCTCTTCTCTTAGGATTTACCACTCCAGGATTTGTCCTTTTGTGGTTATGAGACAGGACTGACATGGGAGCAGGGGTTGGGGAAAAACAAGGAAAAGAGGGAATATATAATGAACAGTGCACTGGAACAAATGAAGGGAATACCTGTTTAAAAGGACTGTATGATTAGGCATTATTTGTATGACAACAGTCCAGAGAAGAGGTAAATTGAAAAGTGGACTTGGGGGAGGAAGGAAATTGTGCATCAATGAATGAATATTTTTTTAAAAGTGGACTGAGTGGTGGGGAGGGAGAGGGAAGAAAATGTTTAACAATGAATGACTGAAAATCTAACTTTTCTGTAAACTTTCCTTAAGATCACGATTAAAAAAAGTACAACTTCAGAAACCTAATGAAAGTGTTGCCTTAAATGAGAATCATCTCACTGGCAATGTATTGAGTTAAATGTGTGCAGGGACAGAAATCTTTCAGTCTATCTTTCAAAGATTCAATGATTGTGGAAAACTGCAGGGTACTTTTGGTCATCTTCAGGAGATTAGATTTCACTTTAAAATTAGAAGATAAACTCCACACCCCCGCCCCCAGTGGAACCCAAACCACATATTTTGCTGGGCTCTGCTGGATTGTAGGCGTAGAAAAAGGTTCTCAAGAGAAGAAATGGGTGAGTTAGCCCTGAGAGGAAGAGGGGGCTCTGTCAGTGTTCCATCATTTGCTCACATTGTGTTTATAGCAGGAAAAATGTAACCTTCAGACCCATTTATCTTTTTTCAAAATAGTTTTGGCAGATAACTTCTTTTTAACAAATGCATTCTTTTGCTTTGTTACTCTTCCTGAAAAATAAAAATCACTAATCTTTTTTAAAAAGCCAGTTTTTCTGTTATTAAAGGTTTATTTGTAATTTCATGTTATTTAACATTAAAAATTAACTTTCATCTTAAATGGAATATAGTGACTTGGATTAAAAATAAGTTTAAAATCGTTAGCTAGGAAGTAGTGAAAAATGCAACATCTTGAGAGACACATAGGAAGTCCAATTTATTCTCAGGGACTGATTGGTATTATTGATGAATGTTTTACAATCTGCCTGACAGTTAAAAATCCAGTAGCATTAATTTTACCATTATTAGTAAACAATAATCTTTCTAAAATAAATATATGTAACTGCTTAAGGAAAAAATAAACAATGATACTAAGTAATTATTTTGGCACTTTAAAAAACAATCACACAATTTTAGAACAAAAACAATAGATAGTCCCTTATTTATAGTTTTGGCACTCTTTTCTGATAAGTGAAGAAATATGAACTACACATTAACAATAACAAAAAAAAACCCAAAATAATATCACCACTTAAAGATTCAGTTATAGCTGCTTTTGGCATACAGTAGACTTAGGAATTTCACTTAATAGGTGAATATTTGACACAATCTAATTTTTCTACACTGTGGAATGGATTTGGAATTTTAAATAGTAGGCAGATAAAATGGGGAAAATATATCCAAACAAATCTATAACATGTCCTGCTTGACATTAGAAAAAAGGGCACTCTGTCTTTCTGATCAGAGCCTGAACATACTTTAGCCATGAAAGGTAGTTCTTGTTGTTGTTTTGTACCAAGGAATCAGAATCAACCATAGCTGATCCCCCAGAGGGTTTCTGGAGGCAGTTAAATGTACAAGAGGAGACTGCCCGTCTTTCTCCCACTGAACACCTGGCAGATTTGAACTGTGCAGCTTTAGGTTGGCAGTGCAAATCCTCACTAATAGGCTACCAGAGCTCCTAGTTGTTATTCCATACAAGAATTAGATAGCACAAAGGTTCCCAAATGAGTTGTCACCTCTCCAAAGCTGTGTGAGAGCAAGCTGCTCCTTTTACAGCCCATTTTGTGTCATGGGTGCTTAAATGGGGCCCTACCTACAGTTGGTCTCCTCCTGACCACGTGGATCCAATTCAAAAGGTCTATAAACTTATGCTACATCTATCTACATATAGCTTCTGTCTGATGAATTATTTGTATAACTTTGATCTTGCAAACAAAACATCCTACTGCATCATGGCCTTCTGACTTTCTGAGGAGAAAGGGCATAGCTAGCCCAGAACTATATTTTTTTTTAATTGTATTACATGTATCAGTCCTTAGGGGAGAATGAGGGGTGATTCCTGAGGACTAAAGATACAGACTAGCTGGAAGAGGAATGGAGAAAAGCATGATTCCATAAAGCTTAGTTTTTGTTGTTCTTTTTGGTTTTGTCACCATGTCTGTTAGCATAGTGTGTAAGGTTGCTAAACAAAAGGTCAAGGTTCAAATCTTTAAACTCCTCAGTGGGAGAAAGGCAGAATATTTTGCAATCATTTGCTATGTGTCACAGAGTTGGACAATGACTAGGGAGGATAGAAGGAGAATTGATGCTTTCGAGTTGTGGTCTTGGAGAATAGTATTAAATATACCATGGACTGATAAGAAAACAAACAGGTTTATCCAGGAGAGGGTTAAAGCAGGCTGCTCTTTTGAGGCAAAGATTGTGAAACTTCATCTGACATGCTTTGGACATGTTGCAAGGAGGGACCAATTCTTAGAGAAGGATGTCATGCTTGGGAGGGTGGAGGGATAGCGCAGGAGAGGAAGACCCTCTATGAGGTGGATTGATTCAGTGATGGGGTAATCAGGGTGGGTGTGTCAGGACAGAGCAGAATTTAGGGCTGTTGTACATAGGGTTACTATGAGTCACAGGCAACTCAACATTACATAACAACAGTAACATAAAGATGGATAGCCTCCGAAAACTAACGTGAGTCCCTATATGAGTCAGAATGTACTGGACGGCAGTGGAGGTGGTTGGAAGTTGATAGAGTTGCACTGCCAACTCAAAGGAAAACTGTTTCAATCTACCAGCTGCTCTGTGGGAGAAAAATAGCCCATCTACTCCCATGCAGTTTACTGTATCTAAAAACCTGCTGGGCCATCAGTTGTAAGTCAGTTAGTTCCAACTTGATGGAACTTAATGTCAGGTTGAAAATAAGTCACAATAGTATTTTTCCCTTGAATTTTATTTTTCCTATCTCAAGATTTAACTAGATGATCATTGGTGTAGTAGAAGCAGCACTGTATTGTTTTGCTTATAATTAGTAGCACACCAATGTGCAAGGAAAGAATCTATGTGAATTCACCTGCCCCTATAAGCTGGGGTTGTACACAGTGATGTGTATTTTAAGAGTGAGTGGCCATAGTCCTAAACCAAGGTGACATTTAGCTCTGCCCAACTCCCTTATCACCGGTGTCAGATTAATTTTATTGACATTTATATCATACCTCTTAGCCTCAGGAAAATTTTAAAAAAAATGGAATCAAATCAGGTCAAGCAAGTACAAATGAGAAGATAATGCTGAGAACTGCATGTGCACCTAAACACCTAAGTCCAAATTAAACACAAGCAACTCGGAACCACAACCCCACCTGTGAATCACGCTGGGGGAGAAAATGCAGAGGGTTTATTTAGAAAGTCTTGGCAGTAAGCAAGTAAGAGCGGGGGGAGAAAAGCTTCAAAATTGCTAATTTATTTTGCTGAGAAGCTCATCAAGACTAGTAGACACAGGAAGGATCTCAGACTGTCTCTCCTAAAGTGGCTCACAATCAATTGCAGAGCTAGACATATTAGTCTAGAATCAAGACGTTATTGCTTTTAGACACTGAACATAACTGAGCACAGCATGCTGTAGAGAGCTGCTTGGCTTCAACAGATTTTTTTTCTCTCTCCTCTTTTGCAAATGATAAAAATATATGCAGAGAAGTGGCCTTGCTCTGAAGTTTCTGTGAGGTGCTCATCTTCAATTGCAATCTAAAACTGGTTTAATGAAATAGTTTCTTCCATCTGATCCCTCCTGAAACTCTTCCTTTTGTTGCTTTAAGTGATCTGGTTTAAATCAGCAAGTATGATATTGATACTGAAGTTCTGGTATGAAAATAAGAGCCAATTCATTTAGGGAAAAAAAAAAAGAAAAATACAGTGTCCCGTTTGCAAAAGAAATTGTCATTAAAACACTAGCATCTGTGACTCTCAAATGTGAAATAACACATAATGCTTGAGATGGCATAAAAATACCTGTTCTCCAAATGACAGCATTTGAGCGTGATGATTTTGCTGTTGAGACTGTTGAGCATGTTAAGGAGTGCTTCTAATCCCCTTTACAGCTATGTGTTGAATGCAGAAACACTGTTCTCAGCTGTTCTCTGGTGAGAGGGCGATCTTACAAGTATTGAAAAAACTGCTCAGCTTTTGCAAGGTTATGTAGAGCCTTGGGAGCTTTTGGCTTTTATAAGTTTGTGTCTTATGCCTCAGAGGGGTATCGTCACCTGTGATATTTAAGGAATCCCCATACAATTTTAACCCATATCCCTACTGCCTAAGGTGGGTTGCAGAGTTACATTTGAAAACAAGTTCTCTGACTTAGGTGATGAAACAAACGGATCATGGCTTGCTCTGAAGCCCTCCACATTACACAAAGAGAAACTGCCCATATTTTGTGCTGTGCTATTTTAGCAACCATGGTGTTTGAAATGATAACTAGTTCTTTATTTCAGTAATACTGAGAAATAGGCTATTTGCTAATAATTCTAAAATAAAAAAACCTAAAATTTGCTAATTTTGAGTTTCATTGCACGTTAAATAAAAATTGTACCATTGAAACTATGAACTTATCCACCTTGATCAGGAATGAAAAAAGAAAGGATGATTGCAGAAACAGATTTCAGTCATGTGAGTCCAGCATCATGGAGCTTTCTGAAGTTAAAAACACAAAAACAGAAAGCAGCATAAACAAAGATCATAGTAAAAATACTTTTATTATTTTGGTATTATGATCTCCTCCTGTTCAAGCTAATTAAGTCCTCAATCTGCTCCTCTAAGTGAAAACACACAACAAAACTCCCAAATAGACAATCATATCTACTTAACGTCTGATTCTGTCTCAAAAGTCTATTTCCATGCTGACTCTTATTTAGGGTAAAAAAAGTATGTATTTAATCCTCCGTTAATATTCTCTCTGGTGTGGGTTGTGCCCTAGTTTGCCAGCCTGCAAGTAACATTCTCTTGCTCTGTTTCAACTCTGATCTCTGTTGAAAATGCAGGCTTCCTGCTAGGTCACAAGTTTCTAACAGCCTTTACCTCCACCATCTGCCTGAAGCCTGAAGTTAAATCTTAGCAGCTCTTTGAAGAAAGAAAATTCCAAGCAAATAGGTACATTTAGATCAAAGAGGAAGAAAATTTGATAAAACAAAAGCCATTTCACCTTTGATATTAACTTTTAAAACCTAAATAAGTCCTCAAAACACAATATAAACTGCATGGAGAGAGATGCTTTACTGCTTTTCTGCTTTACTGCTTTACTTTAAGAATCATTTTCTTCTGAAATTTGGGATAAAGTACATTTACTTACTAAGTGGACACTTTGTTTTATGAATATTAAAGAACATTTTCATTAGCATTCCTTTTTCCATCCATCTTATATTCTAATCATCAGATGTCTGATAAAAATAATTTCATTTAATGTTTTTTAAATGAGTTAAAACAAGATCCAAAGTGATTACAGATACAATTTAGCTTTCAATATTGAAAGATGATCTGCTTTTACCTCCTTTTTCCATAATTTTCATCTTTTACTCATAGGCAGTTATAGATTTTAAAAAATAAAAGAAGAAGAATAAAAAATACTGAATTATCTCTAAAGCAAGGAGAATAGAAATAGGTAGTATATAACACTCTGACATGACATTGACTGGTATCAAAGATAGCAAATCAGATAAGAAGTCAACATTCCTGAATAAATCTGGCCATTATGGAAATAAAATCTTTCTCTATAGTTTATAATGCTACAATGGAGAAGAAGAAAGAAAAAAAGAAGATGACATGCAACGAAAAGTAAATTAATTGATCACTTAATTCTTGAGCTCCCCATTTAAAAACAAGGTTGGAAGCAGGAGTGGCATCCACTTCTGAAATAGCTTGCCTCTGGAAACCCTATGAGCTTGGAGAAACAATGAAAGTTGTTCAGGTCTTTTGTTCATAAGGTCGCTATGAGTCATCTATGACTCAACAACAATTCATTCTTGAGGAGGTGGAGATACAGCACAAGAGAGGAAGACCTTTGATGAGATGAATTGATTCAGTGATTGGGGTAATAGGTGTAGGTGTTTCAGAGACTATAAGGTTGACATAGGATACAGCAGGCTTCATAGGTGTTGTATATAAGGTTGTTATGCTTCTCAAGTGACTCGGCAGCACAGAACAACAAACAAAATGTGATCTTCAAGCATATATGTGAAGTTATTAAAAATATCTTCACCTAATGATCAAGAGAATTTGAATGATGTAAAAACATGGCATAAAGCATTTAAAAGAAATATGTTCTTCTTACTCTGTTTTTATATTGTGGAATCTCATTCTATTTAAACTTAAACGTTATTTGGGTGTATTATGCCAGCAATTTTGCAATTTACTGTAGTCATAAAATAATTCATTTTAACTGATAAATGCTCACCAACAGCCTTCTATATTAGAGTTAAGTTTTATTGAATTTGAACCTGATCTGGCATTAACAGTGCTGTTTAGGAGATATATAATTTATTATGGCACATTATACGCAGTACTTTGTACATTAGTCCCACCGTCTCCTCAAATACACTTTGAAGAAGTATTTAAAGATGTATTCACTAAGATAAAATGTAGATTTATTTCATTAAGAGTTCTGCCACTAAGCTAAAACTACATTTTAAAATATGCACAAGCTCAATATTAAGTTGTCCGTTTGTCAAACTGGTTTTTTATATTGAGGATATATTAATCAATTAAAAATGCTTTATAGCCAAGCATTTCTTTACAAAGTCATCAAATCTGCAATTAGGTAGACATTTAAAATATTAATATTAAAGAATAATAGAAATATCTCTGTATACTGAAATATCATGATAATATCTAATAGTAACACTAAGTTGACCCTGCAGAGTGTAGAAATTATTGAACAATATCATTAATATCACATTCAAGCAAGATTCTGCTGAAAATTATCCAAAATCGACTGGAGCAATATGTCAACAGAGAACTGCCAGATGTGCAGGCTGGATTTAGAAGAGGTTGTGGTACTAGGGATATTATAGCTAATGTTAGATGGATCTGGGCAGAAAGCATAGAGTACCAGAGGAATACCTATCTGTGCTTCATTGGCTATGCAAAGGCTTTTGACTGTGTGGATCACAACAAGCAATGGCTGACCCTGAGAAGAATGGGGATTCCAGAACATTTGATTTTGCTAATGCAAAACCTATACTTGGACCAAGAGGCAGTCATCAGAACAGAGCAAGGAGACACTATATGTTTCAAAATCAGGAAGGAGGTCCATCAGGGATGTACTCTGTCTCCATACCTTTTCAATCTGTATGCAGAACAGATAATTCGGGATGTTGGGCTGTATGTGGAGGAATGTGGTATCAGGATTGGTGGAAGACTCATCAAAACCTGTATTATGCAGGTGATACAACCCTGCTTGCTGAAACTGAGGAGGACCTGAAGTGCTTGCTGCAGAAGGTCAAGGACTGCAGCCTTCAATATGGATAAATGCTCAACATCAAGAAAACAAAGATTCTCACCACTGGGCCAATTGACAGCATCAGTATGGATGGTGAAGAGATTGAGATATTTAGCAGTTTTAGTTTGCTTTACTCCATAGTCAACACTCTTGTTATCAGCATCCAGGAAATCAAGAGATAAATTGCATTGGGAAAGTCAGATGTGAGGGACCTCTCCAGAGTACCCAATAATGTCAGGCTAGAGAGTAAGGTGTGCCTGATCCGGGCTATAGTCTTTGCAATTGTGTTCTATGCATTGGCGAGTTGGACAGTGACTAGGGCTTATAGAAAGAGAATTGATGCTTTTGAGCTGTAGTGCTGGAGAAGAGTGTTGAGAGGGTCAAGTGGGGCTGCCCTTTGGAGGCAAGGATTCTGAAGCTTCATCTGACATACTTTGGGCATGTTGCAAGGAGGAACTGATCCTTGGAGAGGGATCATATTTGGGAGAGTGGCGGGACAGCACAGGAGAGGAAGACCCTCAATGAGCTGGATTGATTTTGTGATTGGGGTAGTGGGAGTAAGTATGTGTCAGAGATGGTGATGTTGGCACAGGATAGAGCAGGGTTTACGGCTCTTTTATGTGAGGTCACTATGAGTCACAAGCGACTCGATGGCTCATAACAACAACTACACTAATTCACATTTATTAATTGACAGGAATTTCTGTTACACACTTAACATATATTTAATATCCTAATTGCAGTAGCAGAATTAAGTAAGCTCATTATTTTTTCCTTTTTTACAAATAACAAAAACACTTCAATATAAAGACATTCAATGCTGGCTTTCCCGTGATAATGTAGCCAGTTCTTGTGTTAGCTGAAGATTACAAGACCTATATCATCGGGCTTCTATGAGTTACAGTCAACTTGACATCTAATAACAACACTACAGCCTTCGATATGAATTGCATCCCAACAACAAGAAAATATAAATTCTCATCAATGGATCAATAAGCAACATCATGATAGATGGAGAAAAGATCAAAACTGTGAATTATTTCATCCTGCTTGGATCCACAATTAACACCCTTGGTATTAGCAGTAAAAAAGTCAAAAGGCATGTCACATAGGGAAATTCTTCTGTTCAGGACTTCTCCCAAGTGTTAAAGAGCAAAAACTAAGGTGCACATGATGCAAACCATGATCTTTTCAGTTACTTCCTATGCATCTGAAAATTCCACAATAAATAAGAATGACAGAAGAAGAGGTCTTTGACCTGCTATGGTCTGCCAAAAGAACAAACAAATGGAGAAAGTGCAATCATGGTGTTCCTTAGAGACAAGGATGGTGCAACTTTGTTTCACATACATTGAGCATGCTTCTAAGAGGAACTAGTCATTGGAAAAAGATACCATGATTAGAAAGGTGGAGGAGAATCAATGGAAGAGAGGAAGCCTTTCAACAAGATATATTGGCACAGTGACCATGACAATGGGTTCAAATATATCAGAGCTGATGAGGATGGCACAGAATAGGGCAAGGTTCAGATTCTTTGTTCCTAGATAGCTGTGAGTTATAGTGAATTTGAAGATACTTAAAAACAACAACAAAAATACTTAATAACTTAATTTAACAACAACGTATCATATATTATTTAAATGTATTTGTGCCTGTAATATTTTCAATTCACATTTGTTAGTGTGCAAATTATAGAACAATATAATTGATACCACATTAAAGAAAGATTAGATTACAAAAAAATGACTGGAACAGCAAAGCACACCAACAGAGAACTGCCAAAAGTGTATCTGGGTTTAGAAGGGGTCGTGGTACTAGGGACATTGTAGCTAATGTTAGATAGATCTTAGCTGAAAGCAGGAAATACAGGAGGAATGTCTATCTGTATTTCATTGATTATGCAAATATGTTTGAATGTATGGATAATAACAAACTGTGGCTGACTCTGAGAAGAATGAGAATTCCAGAACACTTGATCGTGCAAATACAGAACTTATACTTGAAACAAGAGGGGGTCATCAGAACAGAGCAACGAAACACTGCATGGTTCGAAGTTGGGAAGGTGTATGCCAGGTTGTGTCCTATATCCTTAACTATTCAACCTATATGCAGAACAGATTATCTGGGAAGCTGAGCTCTATGAGAAGTGTGGCATCAGGATCGGTGAAAGAGCCATTAACAATCTGTGTTATGCAGATGACACAACCCTGTTCCCTGAAACTGAGGAAGACCTGAAGCTCCTGCTGCAGAGGCTCAAGGATTGCAGCCTTCAATATGGATTAAGGCTCAATATCAAGAAAACAAAGATTCTTACCACAGGGCCAATTGGCAGCATCAGGATAGATGGTGAAGAGATTAGATTGTTCACAGCTTTAGTTTGCTTGGCTCTACCATCAACAGTCTTGGCACCAACAACCAAGCAGGAAATTAAAAGACATATTGCAATGGAAAAGTCTGCTGTTAGGGACCTCTCCAGGGTACTGAAGAGCAATGGTCTCACTCTGGACTCTAAGGTGTGCCTGATACAGGTCATGGTCTTTGCAATCACTTGCTATGTATCAGAGAGCTGGGCAATGACTAGGGAGGCTAGAAGGATAATTGAGGCCTTTGAGCTGTGGTGCCGGAGAAAAGTATTGAATGTACCCTGGACTGCTAAAAAAATGAACAGATTCATTCTGGAGAGGGTAAAAACAAGCTGCTCCTTGGAGGCAAGTATTCTGAGGTTTTTGTCTGACATACTTTGGACAAGTTGCAAGGAGAGGGATGTCATGTTTGGGAGGTTGGAGGGACAGCACAGGAAGGGAGGGCCCTCTATGATGTAGAATGATTCAGGACTGGGGTAATTGAGATGAGTGTGTTGGACACAGTGAGATTGGCACAGGACAGAGCAAGCAGGGCTGTTGTACATAGGATCACTATGAATCACAAGTGACTCGATGGCACATAACAAAAACAACAACAAGAAGTTGGTACTTTATGCTAATAGTTCACCTTGATAGTTTTTACTAATTTAAAATATTCAGTTTATAATTTTTCAAATTCCAAATGACATTACTATGAAAATCATTGTCTATACTAACTAAAGAGATTATCTGGGAGGCTGAGCTCTATGAGAAGAAATGCGGCATCAGGATTGGTGGAAGATCTATCAAACATCTGCATTATGCAGATGACACAATGGTTGCTGAAACTGAGGAGGACCTGAAATGCTTGCTGCAGAGGGTCAAGGACTGCAGACTTCAATATGGATTGAGGCTCAATGTCAAGAAGACAAAGATTCTCACCACTGGGCCAATTGGCAGCATCAGGATGGATGGTGAAGAGATTGAGATTGTTCACAGCTTTAGTTTGCTTGGCTCCACAGTCAACACTCTTGGCACCAGCAGCCAGGAAATTAAAAGGCATATTGGCATGGTAAATTCTGATGTTAGGGACCTCTTCAAACACTGAAGAGCAAGGGTGTCTCTCTGGAGATTAAGGTACATCTGATACATGCCATGGTCTTTGCTATCACTTGTTATACATTAGAGAGTTGGACAATGACTAAGGAGGATAGAAGGAGAATTGATGCTTTTGAGCTGTGGTGCTGGAGAAGAGTATAGACTGCAAGGGAAAACAAACAGATTCTTCCTGGAAAGAGTGAAACTTGGAGGCAAGGATTTTGAGGCTCTGTGTAATATACTTTGGACATGTTGTAAGGAGGAGAGGTCCTTGGAGAGGGATATCATGCTTGGGAGGGTGGAGGGACAGCGCAGGAGGGGAAGACCCTCTGTGAGGGGGATTGATTCAGTGACTGGAGTAATTGGGTGTAACAGAGATAGCACAATTGGCACAGGACAGAGCAGAGTTTAGGACTGTTGTACATAGGGTCTTTATGAGTCGCAAGTGACTCGACGGCACATAAGAACAACAGCAACAACAATAGCCATACTAACTATAATGAATTGGAAATAAATACCAATCATATATGTTTGGTTATTAACTAAATTTGGCAGGATAAGTTAGACAATAATATGTGTTATATGAATTTGGTGGTGTCCATAGACTTTCAACATATATTAGTTTGAGTGTGTGTGTGAGTATGGGGATGTACATACACTTTCCTAAGTGTGTATGTGTGGAAGGCAGCATGAGACAAAGAAAGAGGGATGGAAAGGAGAGGGAGAGGGAGTGGGAGAGGGACAGGGACAGGGACTTATCTGAACTTTGCTGAGCTATGCCTTAAAATATAAATGTCTTGAAAAAAGAAAAGTCACTCTTGATTATCACCATTCATAAGCAACATGACTTATGTTATTTTTCATGTCTGTTACTATATCAATTTCTATTTAAATTATGAAGATGAAAATGCTAGGCAGGTGTATTCTTTTAAATATATATATATATATATATATATATAGTCTATTTTAATGGATGTTTTAAAAAGAAATTTTATTTTACTATCGTTTAATTTTTTTTGTTTCCCTCTCCCTCAGTTCTTATCTGCTAACCCTCCAAGATTGATTTTTCTTGTGTGGAAATGACATCTTATCTTTCCCCCACCCCCCACCCCATATTAGTGGTCTTCTATACCTTTTGACCTTCTATGATGACCTTTTGTAAGCACCTTTTGTAAGCACCTTTTGTCACAGCACTATTTCCTCTAATTTCATCCATGTTGGACAGTACTTCAGTAATTTTTAATCATATTTAATGACGTGTATGAATGTACTACACAGCATGATTTGACTGGAGTCAAACTTTGAGTATAGTGTTCCCGAGTTTCTGGATGGGAAGATGTCGGTTGTGAGTGTCTGGGAGACACAGAAGCTGTGTATTTGACTAAGAACTTGTGCAGACTTCTAGTGTTATGCAGTTATACTTTTATCTAAAAGCTTGAAAAGCATGAGGATATTTGGTTTTAAACCTTCAAGGTATCTCAGGAAGCATAGCTGTCAGCTGTATTTCTGGACAACCTCAAATTTGGAGTTGCCATGCAGCTTTCAGCTGAAGGAGGTTGCTCTCCTTCTGCGTTTTACTCTTACTCTGCATTCTTTGGCTCTGCCCTTCTCTCCTCCAACCC
The DNA here is from genome assembly GCF_000299155.1 of Elephantulus edwardii. Lineage (NCBI taxonomy): Eukaryota > Metazoa > Chordata > Mammalia > Macroscelidea > Macroscelididae > Elephantulus > Elephantulus edwardii. The sequence goes on along the minus strand of NW_006399760.1, from coordinate 6,976,906 downwards.
CCACCCAATGACATCTCCTTTGTTCTCCTCTTAACAATTGTGACTCATCCATCTTGTTCTGCAAATTGTTCTTTTGGGTTTCCGCTCCTATTCTATAGCATGACTCATCCACCCAGTAAAGTGCTTCACTTTTTTACTTGATATATTTAATATTTTTAATTTCAATTTCATGATTTCTTGGAAGGTTGTTTGCATGGACACTGCATCTAATATATGCTATTGGTCAAATCAGCTATAGCTGGTGTGGGAGGCAGGTGGATGTTACAAAGGATATGCCAGGAATAGGGACAGCGACGGCTGCACCACAATATGCTTTCAAGCATATTTAGCCATTGAGGTTAACATGCAGGTCAAATCAAAGTGATGAAGAAGAGATACTAGAGTTGGAGTAACTGAAAGATAAATCATTAAATATCATGATTTATTATCTTAATTAATCATTAATTATAATCAAGACAGGATCAATCTGTGATATTGGTGAGGCATACAAAAAGTTTAAACAATATTTCCACAAGTTATTCCCACAATGTTGGTGAAAGGGTTTAATGAGAATTGAGAGAACAGAGAAAATTGATTTCCTAACTTTCTTTTTAGTGTATTGATACAAAGCAGGTGAAAATGATCCTTACTCCAGGTCACTCTGACCTCTGTAGAACTTTCAAGGTAATCGGTGCCCAGATGGCCTGCTTGTAGGCATAATCAAAGATTTCAATAATTCTATATTGGAAAAAAATTACTCATAGTTTTAAGCCTGCCCCAGAGAGTCTTTTCACTATATTCATTCTTCCTTTTATATCTGAATCTATATCTTTAAATAGTTTCCAGTTAAGATATATTCTGGAAACTGAAAGTACCTTGCTCTGTGATTTTTCCGTAATGTTCAGAATGGTTCTTCCTAAAGCCCTTATAGCTAAAACAATAGCTAACCCATTTGAGTAGAAGAAACATTTTTGTAGTCTCATGACTAGAAACCCTAAAGAATGTGCTCATTTTCTGTGTAGGATACAGCTCTTAGCTGTTTAATCACAGAAAGTTTTGTCTAAAGGAATACTATGTTTAGGGGTTTTTGACAGAATATTCCCTCGGTATTCCAATAAAAGAATCAGCCTTGGCCTCCTTAGTTTCTGTGTAACAGCAATGTCAATGGACAGGTAAAAAGTGAATACTAATAAAATGTCTAATATGACAAAAAGATGATTATTTGTGGATAAACAGTATTTAATTTTAATTTTAGTATTTGGATCATTTAAAAATGGTAGTTTTCTTCAAAGCTGTCAAGTTACAGTGCTTGAATTCTGGCTTTTGTTGTTAGGTGCTGTTGAATTGAAACAACTCATAGCGAACCTATGAACACAGTCCTGTATGTACCCTGACCTATACTGTGCCATTTTCATCATCTCATGCTAGACCACTGCTAAAGTAATTGTGTCAATACATCTTGTTGGAAGTCTTCCTCTTCTTCTCTGACTATCTTTCCAAGCTTGATGTCCCTGTCCAAGGAGTAGCCTCACCTAGCTACACATCCAAAGTATGAAAGACAAGGCTTTGCCATCTTTGCCTCCAGGGAACACCTTGCATGCACTTTCTCCAAGATGTTTCTATTTGTTCTTTTGTAGTCCAGGGGTTATTCAATAATCTTCTCCAACACTACAACTCAAAGGCTTTTAACTTTTCTGTCATCTTTATTCATTCTGTAGCTCTCTGATGTGTAGCAGGTGATTGAGAAGATCATCCCCTGAATCAGATGCACCACTGTCTTCAAACTGACATCATTGCTCTTCAGTCCTTTGGGGAGATCCATTAAAGCAGACTTACTCAAGCAGTAAGTCTCCTCATTTCAGACTGATGGTACAATAATGTTGCTTGCTTATCCAATCAAGAGGAACTCATTGACAGTTTCAATCTTTTCTTTATCATAATGTTAACCGTTAGACCTTAGTGAAGACTTTTGTTTTCTTGAGTTTTCTTTGTTTTGTTGAGATGTAATCCGTACCAAAGGCTGTAGTCCTTGGTTTTCTGTAGCAAGTGTTTCATATCCTCCTCTCTTTAAGCAAGCAGGGTTGTGTCATCTACATAATGCAGGTTTAATGAGTTTTCCTCCAATCCTGTTGCTGCATTTTTCTTCACAGAGTTCAACTTCAAGATTTATATGCTCATCATGCAGATTAAAAAGGTACGGAAGAATGATATATCCTTGGCACACACCATTCCTGATTTTAAACCATGTAGTAATCTCTTGCTCCATTCAAATACCCCCCTCTTTCTCTCCTCCTGAGCTAATAGACCACTGACTGTGATGGTATGTTGGTTTTCTTCTTATCTCCAGCTCATGGCCATCAATCCACATTTAGAAATTACCAGGATAACTGGATATTTACACTCAGATATTATTAAGAAATTTACCACTTTTTGGGGAAAAAAAAACACCCATACATTTTTCTCCAAAGAAATTTCATAAAACATCCAGGTCATTAACGAAGCTAGGACATTCAATATTGAGGTGTTATCAGTACTTTTTGACATCTTTACAGATGTACAGGAGGATTTTTCAGTGGTCAGTTGTAAAAAACATTCTCCAAAAGCCAACTTGAAATCATTTTTTGGAAAGTCACTTGTTTAAATAAAACCAGTTGCCTTGAGTCAGCTCTGCCTTGTGGAAAAATTATATATGTTAGAGGAGAACTGTGCTCCATAGGGGTTGGTTATCAAAGACCTTGGTCTTTGAAAGTACCTTTCCACAGGTGTTAAGCATCTGCTGATGGAAATGAACTGCCCTATTTTCAGTTAGTAGCTGAGTTTTTAAAAGTTTGTATTATTCACAGAATGCTATGTGTTGATAAATCCATATCAATTCATTGCTCTCCAGTTGCTTCTAAGTCGTAGTGACCCTCCATAATGAGGTTTCTGAGGTTGTAAAATTTCATGAGAAAAGACTGCACACCTTTCTTCCACAGAGCAGCTGTTGAATTCAAACTACCATCCTTTAGATTTCAGGCTGACATATCGGGTACTGTGCCGCTCTTATTCATTGCTTTAGAGTTGGAATTGACATAGCAAAACTTCCACTTGGTTTTTGAGGCTATAATTTGCATTGGAGGAGATTACCTACCTTTTTATCTCAGAGCTGCTGGTGGATTTAAATCCTCAGAGAGGTGTGACCTTTGGACTAACAGTGCAGCTCCCTATAGACTATACCACCAGAACTCCCTTACATGTGATCACTAAACTATGATTAAATGACATTAAATGATATTAAATGACATTACAAGAAACATTATAGAAAATGTAATTGAAATAACAGATTTTTGAAATTTAGAATAGGTAAGCCAGACCTGACAGCCGTTATTATTTTTACTATCTTTATTATTTTATGCCTCCTCCAGCAATGAGTGAGAATCCATTTTAAGACTTACTATCCCTGAAGATGGAACATCAATTTAAAACAAAGAAAAAAAATAGTAGACTATGAGCTATTTCATTTCATTTCATTTCATGGCAACCTCATATATGTCTAAGTAGAACTGTAATCCATAAGGTTTTCAAGAACTGATATTTCAGAAACCATTTTCAGACCTTTATTTCAAGGTTCTTCTGAGTTGATTGAAATCACTACTATTTTAAATACTCTGTTACAAAGAAGCCTTCAGAAAAGGGAGTGATTTCTTTTTTATATATATTTTTTGACTGATTTCTTAATAGACATTTTTTAAGAGATCTAGGCCAATTTTATCAAAAAAAGAAACCACATCACACTATCTTGGGACTCACTCAACTTAAATAAACATATTTTACTTTTAGTCAAATGTTTATTCTAGAAAATAGCAACAAGAAATAGGAAAAAGAAATATCAGAAAGCCTTTTTTATCTCAACTCTTTGCTTACCATTAGAGTTCTGAAAGTCGTCTAACCTAGGAAAAGAAAAAAAAAAAGAACAATTCTAAGACACTTTTCTTCAACACATTACAAGTGTTGATTGAAGCAACACGAAGGTTGCTATGAATGTGAAACAAAATTACCCAGAAAATTTTAGAATATTTTCATTTTCTAATTTAAAATATTTTTAGTGCCTAGACTCAACACCTACGATAATGTTGAACACTTAGTGGCCTTTAAAAATACCTTATGTTGAGTGAATCAGTCACGCTTTCTGTAAGTCTATGACATTTGTGTCTTCCTCCTTCGAAGCATCCAGTGTATTGCACAAGGATCATGTGTACCTATATTTGTCATGTATGAAGATTACACGTACATTCCATGTCTATATTTTTACGGCATATGGTAGATATAAACCATATACCTTTGGGTTGGCATCACAGCTCCTGAGAGACGTGCAATTTATGACTTTCTCATGTTTTGTTACTGAATTTATTTTATAGCCTATTTTTGATAATCTGTCTGTGGATATAAATATTAAAACACATTTAAAACCATTACCAAGGAGGTGGAACTGACTCATAGTTTACCCTCCAGCCAGTTTTCTGAGACTCTAAATTTCATAGGCATTGATTACCCAACCTCCCATGTATTAAACTACCGAGAGGTACCTCCTTTACATTAGCAGTGTCACTCAATGGATTAGCGACCAAACTTCTCTAGGTACAAATATAGAATTGGAAAAGAACAAATATAAATCAAGTCCATACAGTAAAAACTAAGATGATAAAAGGGCCAATAGTAACTTAATACCAGTATAGAAACTAAACATCATCAGTAAAATTCATTATTATCAATCTTTAAACAGTGTTTAGAATTATGTAAGGTTATTGCTGTGTACCATAGAGTCAAAACAGACCCATAGCTGGTCTGGTGGGTTTTCATCGGCAATTATTCACATGGAAAGAGATGGTTCATCTTTCTGCCATGGAGCAGCAGCTGATGACTTTGAACTTCATGTCTTTGGGATTGCAGTACAACTTCTTGTTACTAGGCCCCCAGGGCTTGGAGGTTGTTAAATATATGTTCTTTTATTTTTTTAAAGGTTTATATATTTTGCAGAATGAATCTTTTCCTCAGTCTGATAATTTATTATGATATACTATCAAAGAATCGAAAATCCTATCTCCATCTTCTCAATATTTCATTGCTTTCTGTATTTGAATGCTTTTATATATCCACTCCAGGGAACAACCATGATTTTTAGTAAGAAATGAAGGCACAGGAAATTTAATTGATTTTCTCCAGTCTGCCAAATTTTCTTCAGTCTGCAAATTGGTATATGAGAAACTCATCATTTCAGGAATTAAGAGTTGTGGGATTTAGTCTGGTGCAGTCACTGCTTAATGACTTTAGACAATACAATTAATTGAACTCATGAAATTTTTACTGAAGGCTTACTATATATAACTTGTGTAGTGCTACACACAGAAGATGAATTTGTCTCCTTTTCTCCCTCAAATTCAGCCATCTTCCAGGGTGTAAGACAATTCCGCAGTGGAAGAGACAACCCAATCCACAGTTATGCTGTACCAAAGTCTTAAGTCTTGAAGGTTCTCTATTGCTTTTCAATTGTGGGATCATATAAGCTCTCACTGAGAATTAAATATGGTATACATTTAAAAAGGTTGATTTTACTTAAATTTGGTAGTATACAGTTTTAAGTATCATTGTAAAGTCCTTTGACTTTCATGTTCTGTTTCATATAATCAAAAGTCACTTTTCAGAGAGTGATAATTGAATATAGTGGAGAGTATGTAGCTTATAACAGATATAATGGGATTTGAATGTCATGTACAGAAGTATTTTAATAACCAAGAAAAAGAAATGTAAAAAAAAAAAAAAAAAACAAACCCAAAAAACGTTTCTTTAAGGTAAAGATGTCCTGGTAAATTCAACAGATTAAGTATGAAGAGTGAGAGTTAGAAGCCTCGAGTGTCTTTGCAGTACAATAAACCTGTCTTTAATTTTTTTACTCCTAATTTCTAGTTGAATATCCTTGGAGGAGATACTTCAATTCTTTCGAACTTCACATTTCACCTATAAAAGCAAGAGAGCAGCTTGGGAAATTGGTATTACCTGGCATGTTGTTGTTGTTAGGTGTCGTTGAGTTGCCTGCGAGTCATAATGACCCTATGTACAACAGCTCTGAAGACTGCCCTGTCCTGAGCCAGTCTCACTAATTCCAACACTCCTACCCTTATTGCCCCAGTTACTGTGTCAGTCCACCTCATCCAAGGTCTTCCTCCCCTGCGCTGTCTCTCCCACCCTTCTGAGCATAATGTTCTTCTCCAAGGACTGCTCCTTGCTGGCCACATGCTCAAAGTATGTGAGATGGAGCTTCAAAGTCCTAGCCTCCAAGGAGAAAGGTTTCATCCTCTTCAAGACATACCTTTTTATTCTTTTGGTGGTACGTTGTATGTTCAAGACTCTTTTCCAGTACCACAACTCAAAGGCATCTATTCTTCTTTTGACATCCTTAGTCAATGTCCAGCTCTAGCAAGTCCAGCATAGCAATGTCCAGCATAGCAAGTAATTGAAAAGACTATGGCCAGGTATACTGTAGTCTTTAGGCTGACCTCATTGCTTCTCAGTACTCTGTAGAGGTAATTTGATTTTCTGACTGTCAGTCCAAAAGTGTTGATTATGGATCCAAAGCAACTCATAGATGACCTTCCAGTAGATTTTCTAAGAATCCAAATCACACAGGTGGAGATTGCCCACTTTGACACAGGTAGGTCCAAAACTCTGGTTGTCAGGCACTACCTTTAGGTTAGCAGCACAGTTCATTAGGTAGGGTCTAAGTCACCAGACATGGTAAAGGGTGCACAGTAGGAATGGACTACACTGTTGTTGTTTTGTGCCATGGAATTAGAACAAACTTATACCTGTTACTCCCGGAGGTATCATGGCTGTACATGGCACAGAAAGAGATTACCCATCTATATGTGGAAGCAGCTGGTGGATTTAAACCACATTTCTTTGGGCTCACAGTGCAAATCCTTACCCACTAGGCCATCAGAGCTGCCTCTGACCATGTATAGTATTTTTATTTTTAAGATTTTGTTGTGCTTTGTTTTTTCAAGGGTATCCTGATGAAAATTAAGAGACTTGAAAGATAAAGTTTTCTAGATGTGGCATTGATACTATTTGTTGAATTAATTGATTTTAGGGGTATAAACAAATCATTAACAACTATTCAGTGCAGCACTCAGGAGCAACAATTTTGAAAAACACTGTGTAACTTGGAAGAGACTGGAGAGGATTATGCTGAGTGAACTAACTCAGTCTCATAAGGACAACTATTGCATAAGACTATAATTGTAAAAGGTGTAGGCTAATTAGTAAAACATGTATGGGGATCCAAGGATGTAAGGCTTGGAAGTAAAGGGGTGAGGGTGAGTAGGGGAAAAATCATAAGGTTGCATGATTTGGTGGGTGGAGAAAAGAGGTGAAGGAAATGAGAAGGATCTGGCTGAGACCTAAGAAGTGTAATTATGGGCAAGGGCTAATGGTGATTAGTTTTATAAAACATAATATATAGAAATGAGTATATGAAACAGAATGTGAATGAAGAATAGTGTTAAGCACAATGTATACACACTTTGTAAGCAAACATATTTATTTTTAGAAATATCTATGTATTCGTAAAGGAAGAATAACCTCACTTTTAAATTGTTCCAAGTCTTGGAAGGTCCCTAGGATATAGGATGTTGGTACTGCAATTGTGAAAGTCCCTGGTAAAGTAGCATGGGTGCTTTCCACTGCTGAGACCTATAAGGAACAGGATCATTCTTCCAAAAATCATAAAAAAAGAAATCACCCACAGAAAAAAATAACTTAAAAATAAAAAGCCATTTATTTAAAGCTGACAGCTAATAAACAGAGTAAATGGGATTCAAACTTTTATGTATCTGATTTTAGACAGGTAGTAAAAGGACAGATATTGTGGATCAATAGTCGAAGGCTAACTGAGTCAGTTCCAGGAAGATTTTCTAAATAATAATAAATAATAGATGTCCCTCAACTGTTCTTATTAGAATATCATTAACTAACTCATTGCTGTTGAGCTGAAATGCTCATAGCTGACCTCCAGAGGGTTTGGAGAGGCTGGAAATTCCAGGAGAGGAGATTGTTCATCTTTCAGGAAGCTACTGAATTTGAGCAGTCTTTTGGCCTGTCCAAGGCCACCAAAATTTTGATCCTTATAAGAAGGGGTTAATAATACATTTCCCCACAACTCTGAGGGAGAAGAATTGGCACTATCCTCCCATGTGATTAACTACCTCTGAAAACCCACCAAAGGTTGGAAATATGATAGAAACAGTCTGAAATACAATAGTACAGTTTCTCTACTGGGTGGTAGGTGACGACAGGACAATATACACAAGGGATATGGTAGGGAGGAAGAGGACAAAGACTACCAGGACGCTGATAGTGTCAGGAAGAAAATATCCATTAGATACTATCAGGATACTAGCCTGGGCTGACTGCTAAGCTTATTTTTAACAAGAAGGACAAAGCGCCAACTCAGTATTCATTTTGTAAGTTACACAATGCCTTGGGGAGCAAGAGGAGTGGTGGTGATTGCGTAGCATTGGGAGCAGGAAGCAATGGTACTTATACGGTTCTCTAAGGACCTTAAGAAAAGTTTAAAGCCTAAGTTTCAAATTTAAGAACCTGCAGGTTTTTATGTGTTACCTTGAATAAAGTGAACAGTCTAATAAAAGCATACACATTTCTTTGATGTTGCAGACGGCATTCACAAATACTGCTATACTCTGAGCGCATCTTTTAAACCATTCTTACAAGACAAGGTTGGAAGTTCTGATTAAGAAGGTATTTTATCTGAGACCATATTGAAGAAGGAAAAGGTTATTATATGAAACAGGAAAGAAATGCTATCGTACAAAATCCCAGCACATCATGACATGGCATATACTTTCAAAAATATCCCTGAGCTAAGCACTAATGTAAATAAGGCATTCACCAAAAGCATTATATTACTTAACAATTCTTTGAGTTCACCAGTTTCTCATTTTTTTTCCTCATTAAAATGGACTACTTACTTGGCTTCTTTTTAATTGAGTCTACGTTTCTACCATTAAACTGTATGCAAAAATCTCTCCTCAGAATCACCAGGGAGCTAGGAGGTGTTGAGAAATCAGCAAAATACCAAGGAGAAAAGTGTTACAAAGTGATAGAGTATGAGGATAACTTCAAACACCCTTTACATTGAGAGGTTTTCTCACAGCAGAACTGTCTAAGAAGACAGTTTAAGGGTTATTCTTTGGGAAAATTGAGTTATTACCTGAAACTGGTGTGGTCAGCTCATTTGCAAATGAAGAAGGCAAGTTAGGCCAACAGCGTCCTTCCTTCACAGCTGATTTTCCATCATAGGTATGCTCAGATGTACCATTATGGAGGGGATTAAACTCAGGGTGTGTAATTAAAGATGAAATAACTCTAGGAGATTTTGATGGCTCCGGGATTAATTTCTGAAAGCTCAAGACAAGGATTGGTGCGTGGGTGTTGAATGAAAGAACTTGAGAATTAAAAATAGTATCCCACTAAAACTGAGAATGAGCCTGTGAGCTGAAGTGACCTGGCACACTTCCATAATGGTTTTCTCTTAGTATTGGGAGTAATGTAAGCTGTTGCTGAGTCAAGTGATGTTCCTGTGAAAGCTTTTAATTTCATAAGAAAGAGAATTACCTATAATCATGATGTTATTAATATATGAAAACAGTCTAACATGAGCTATAGATTAACCATTGCTTTTTAATTTAATACACTGGAGAGTAAAAACCAGGTAATTGTGTTTTATCGCCCTACAGCAACTGCAGATTTGTTTTCCTAGTTGTCTTTCTAACAGCAGGCAAAATCTTTAACTAGGAGTTTCCTCATTATACTACACACAGTTTATAATATGCTGCTCTGTCTTTGGGCTTGAAATGGTAGCTGGCTATTTATACACCTCTAATTCCTCAAGGCTTAAGCACAAAGATGATTTTTACTGAGAATCATATATGATTGTTCATACTTGTTTGGGGGCATATGAGGAACATTCAAGACTACCTCGCACAGATGTTGAAACCTTTCTGTTTATCCTATTATGAATAATCAGATTAACCTTTCCTTTTGTGCTATAATTATTACACAAAATGGCAAGGTTCATTTGGTGAGGCATGACTTCCTTTTAATGAGCTCACTTATGTAAATCCCTTGATTAAAGGAGAAATAAGGGATATGGGAGCAATTAGCACAACTTGGGCAGACAAAATCTAATTTGAATCAGCTAAAATTAGAGAGGGATTCAAGTGACTTGCTTTGAACCTTACTTCCCTGAACCATCCCAAAACATGTACCTTACTCTGAACCTTCATGCCTCATTTCTGGCCGGAAACATTATTATCCTAATTTCAAGTAAAGCTTTACAGGGAAGGGAACCATCTACTACAGTTCTACATCATCCTATAGGAAAATGTATGTCAGCTTACTTTATAATTTATAGAACCAAAGTAGAAATCCTCTTCTCTGTAGTGACTGGATAAATCGTTCATTGCCTAAAATGTAAATTGATTCAAAAATATTTTTTGTTTTGGTTACTATCAATTCAACCAGCAACTCACAGGACCCATCATAAGCAGTTATTTTCATTGGTTAATTACATTTCTAGGGTTTTTTTTCCCCCTAATTTGATTCATTCTGGAAGTATAGTTTTCTGGGCTCACCATAGTTAAGTCTGTTCTGTTACTGTCTTTAATTTTCTTGCTTTTATTTTTTATTTCTAGACAAGGAGAGATCAATAAGTGCACCATAAAGGTACAACTGGACTATTTTTACAATGTTGTTGTTGTTGTTATGTGTCGTCTAGTCGTTTGCGACTCATAGCGACCCTATGTACAACAGCCCTAAACCCTGCTCTATCCTGCGCCAACTGCACCGCCTCTGACACACCCATCTCGATTACCCCAGTCACCGAATCAATCCATCTCATAGAGGGTCTTCCCCTCCTGCGCTGTCCCTCCACCCTCCCAAACATGATGTCCCTCTCCAAGGACCCGTCCCTCCTGGCAACATGTCCAAAGTACGTCAGATGAAGCCCCAGAATCCTTGCCTCCAAGGAGTAGCTTGGTTTAATACTCTATTAATTATTCACCTTAGTACATTGCTTCGGTGGATTGTGGTATGCCATTTCATTTTGATATATTTTTGATATATGATGGTGACGCACTTTATTTCTTAAAGTGACCTCCTCCTTGCTTTTTAATACTTGAAAGAATTCTTTTACCACAGATTTACTTAATGCAATAAATTATTATTTTTTAAAAAAAAAATTTAAACTTCTGCTTCTGTGATGCTTAGGGTGGAGGCAAGTAAAATGAACTCTTTGACAGGATCAAACTTTTCTTCATTTATCATAATATTGTTTATCTGTCTTATACTTTAGAATAGACTTTAATGTTACATTTGATAACTAATTTGGTGCCCTCATTCTTCAGTTTGTCATTGCCAGTATAATAAAACACATTATTAGCAAATAAAAGTGATCAATATCAGTTACTTTAGGTTACTAATGCCTATGGTATGGATCTTTATGTTTCACATTTTGTTTTGGCAACTTCGAATTTTCCTAGTTTCATATTTAATGCATTCCAGGTTCAAACTATTATGGAGTGTTTATAGCAGTTTTCTTCTTTTATTGAATAATTTCATAGTGAAAATATTTCCTTGGCTGAAAATTTTACTCCATGCACACCATTAAGATGAACTCCACGCTGAGGAAGCAGCATCTACTTCCAGGCTCATTTTCCAGCATTAAATTAGACATGGTTCAACTATGTACGAGATTCTCAAAGGGCAGTTATTTCAGAAGTGGGTGGCCAGTCCAGCTTCCCATTTTTATCTTAGTTTTGGAAGGTCCCTTGAAACCAGTGCACTAAAAATGACCCTGCTCGTGTTTTCAGTATTGTTGGCATAAATCCCAGCATTACAGTCATGCTCAGGCTACAACAGTATTACAAACTGACACATTGTCGTGCATGAGAAGCTTCAAAAAGAATTATTTTTTTTAATGTTCTACATAAAAATGCACATGTTGTTGCGTTGTTGTTTGAGATGTCAGCAAGTCAACTATGACTCATAGTGACAACAAACGAGAACCTTGACCTAGCCTGTGACATCTTTATACTTTCTGGCATGACAATCCACCTCATCAAAGGTCATCCTCTCTTTTGCTGTCCCTCTGTGCCTACAGACATAATGTATTTTTCCAAGGATTTGTCACTCCTGAAAATATGCCAACATGTGTGAGATTAAGGTCTACAATCTTTAACTCTAAGGAACACCCTGGTTACACTTCTTCCAAGAGAGATTTGTTTGTTCTTTTGTATTCCTTTTATTTTTTATCACCAATAACATAATTTAAAGGCACAGATTGTTTCTCTTTTTTCATTGTTCAACTTTCAAATCAACAGGAACCAAATAAAAATACCATGGCCTGCATCAGGCACACCCTAACCTTTGAACTGGTATTCTCACTCTCAGGCACTTGAAGGAAGTCCTTGGTAACAGATATTCCAAATGTAGCACAACTTTTAATTTCTTCACTATTGGTACTATAGGTGTTGATAATGGATCCAAATAAAATAAAATCATTGGCAAATTCCAATTTTTCTCTGTCATGGTATTACCTTTTGGTCCAGAGGTGAGGGGGTTTTGTTATCTTTTTATGTTGAAATGCAATCTGTATTGAAGTCTATAAATTTTTATCTTCTTTGAGCTTTAAGTTCTTCAAATCTTCACTATCAGTCCAAGTTGTTAAGTCTTCCTCCAATCCAGCTGCCACATTATTTTCCATGTACTACAGTTTCTCAAATTACTTGATTATCATTCAGATTGAATAAGTATGGAGAAAGGATACACTCTTAATTCATACTTTCTCTGTATAAGCTTATTTTATGTTTAGGTAACAAGAAAAAAAAAACCAAAATAAAACTGACATAGAGGCAATATTTACTACGTATAATATTGCCAAAGATTCTCACCACTGGACCAATTGGCATCAGGATGGGTGGTAAAGAGATTGAGATTGTTCACATCTTTAGTCGGCTTGGCTCCACAATTAACACTCTTGGTACCAGCAGCCAGGAAATTAAAAGATGTATTGCGATGGGAAAGTCTGCTGTTAGGGACCTCTCTAAAGTACTGAAGAGCAACACTGTGTCTCTGGAGACTAAGGTACGTCTGGTACAGGCCATGGTCTTTGCAATCACTTGTTATGCATCAGAGAGCTGGAGAGTGACCAGGCAGGATAGAAGGAGAATTGATGCTTTTGAGCTTTGGTGTTGGAGAAGAGTGCTGAGGGTACCGTGGACTGCTAAGAAAACAAACAGATTCACCCTAGAGAGGGTTAAACCAGGCTGCTCCTTGAAGGCAAGGATTCTGAAACTTTGTCTGACATAGTTTGGTCATGTGGTAAGGAGAGACCGGTCCTTGGAGAAGGACATCATGCTTGAGAGGGTGAAGAGCAGGCACGGGAGGGGAAGGCCCTCTGGGAGGTGGATTGATTCAGTGACTGGGGCAATGGGGATGAGTGTGTCAGAGACAATGAGATTGGCACAAGATAGAGCAGAGTTTAGAGCTGTTGTACATAGGGTCGCTATGAGTCGCAAGCAACTTGGCGGCACATAACAACAACAACAACAACAACAACATAGTATTGCCAATGAGCCTTAAGGGCTCTAAGAAGAAATGGAGTGCACAAATTCTACTTTTCCTGACAAGTTTTGCTACTATCCTTTGTGGAAAACATCTTCATTTATAATTTTTGCAAATTTAACTTTCCATCATTACTTTCTAATGCTTTTTCGGGTATTTTAATATTTTTCTCCCACAATAAATCTCTTCTACACACATTTCACATGCAATATGAAAGTAGCATATGTCATGTTTACACCTCTCCCCAGATCATTAGCAAGGAGAGTTATGAGATGGAATCTAACAGCAATCTTCTACCTGTGATATCAGAACGCTGTGCTGATGCTATGCTTTCCCAGGTTTATGATCCTTGGTGTACAAAACATTAGTTAATAGTTAGCTAATATGTATTCATTTTTAAGTTAAAGTGTGAAGGGTTACAAATTCCATGATGATTGATTGTTTATATTTAAGTCACTACAAGGGAGTAGAAAAAGAAATGGCTGGATTTTTATCACCTATACTAAAGCTAATTTTGAGTTAATTAGATGTTTAAAATTAAACAGAATAAAGTGTTTTGTATGATTATAATAATAAGCAAAAAGTACAAGAGAAAATTCTACCTTTTATGTCACAGTTAAATATGCGTAATTGATGTTATTAGGCGCTATTGAATGGACGATAAATCATACCAACATTCTGAACAACAGATTTGAACCTTGCCCTCTCTTGAACCATCATGACCACTGATATTCTCAGCCCCATTTGTACAGTCAATGTGACAACCCATCTTCTGGAGAGTACTCCTGTCTTTCTCTAACCCTGCACACTTTCCAGCAGTTTCTTTTTTTCAAGAAATGATAGTATGTCCAAAATATTTATGGTTAGCCTACATTAAAAAACAAAGAAAGTATGATATACACGCTTCTAAAGAAAAAAAAATGCAGCATTTGAGATAAAGTTTTAATTTTAGTTTTAAAACATATACGGTTCTAACACATAAAGATTATGATAAAACCACCTTTTAATATTATTCTTTGGCTGATTATTTTCATTTCACTTGTCTTTTACCACATAAAAGCTATTCATTTATATTTTTTAGTGTATCATTCAAATATGATGATAGTTATGGGTATCTCTTCTCCATTATTAATCACAGAACCAAGATACACATATATAGTTCCTAAATCTTCCCTCATAATACAGTGTCTCCAATTGCTTAATTGTTATAGTGGTGCCACTACTTTGTCTGCTAAGAAAGAATCGAAAGCACATTTATGTATTCTTATCTACATACTTCTAGATTTTCAAAATGAAAACTTGAAAAATTATTGTGTACAGCTTTATATAAAATGTTTTGGTTATGTTCTTGTTGTTCAGAATTTGGGTCTTTAGTTATAGCTCCCCATACAATAAGTTACAGTGTTCTGAATACTTAATCAGAATAAACACACTTCTCTTTATCTGTCATGATATATCTTACATTTGTGTGTATGAAAATAGAAAATACCTATTAGTTTTAGATATTAATTACATATACCAAGTTGTAATGAATGCTGAGGCAAGAGTAACTAAGGCTAATTCTGATGGGGCAGGACCATAATTCTAAATAACTTGGTAGTTATATAATGATGATGTTTAGCAATTATAAAATGACATTATCATCCTCTATTTTGTAATCTGATATAATTTTATTTTCAAGTGAGGTTGATGTTTGCATAACAGCCTGGTCACTGACACCTAACCCTGTAGATAAGATGGCATTTGTGTGATGCAGATGAAAATTTTATTGAAGGATAATATTTGAAATAAAAAGGATGTCCCTTGTATATGATTGAAGATTATTTTATTATCTAGCAATTACAAATGACACATTTCTTTTTTATGTCACAGTTACTTGATGATTTCACATATGTATTTTACTATGTATAATCACATATAGTTTTTAGTATTAACACAAGGACTCCATATTTAATTTTGTTTAATTTATTATGTTAATATTATACTTATATTTTAAATTTAAGAAGCTCCCTTGGTCCTAGTGAGGATTGTACTGCTAAGTCCAGGCCCTATTTCTCTGGTGGTTCAAAAATACCATGGACAAACTGGGCGAAAGATGAGCAGTCTACTTCCACGGAATGGATAGCCTCAAATGAAAATCAGTTGTGCTTTAAAAAAAAATTCAGAAAATAGAAGAAGATGGAACCCTCCCAGATTCATTCTATGAAGCAAACATATCTTTGATACCAAAGCCAGGAAAAGACACCACCAAAA
>NW_006399760.1:6954058-6957922 GCF_000299155.1 Elephantulus edwardii | reverse complement strand
ATTATAAAAAAGAGGCAGGGAAAAGAAAAAAAAGAAACAATGTATTCTAATTTTGTTAATAAACTAGTAGAACAAATTAAGAAATAAAAAAAAAAAATCCCGCAAATCAATAGTAGAATTACAGAACTACATATTTTTGTACAAGTAATATTTATCATGTTTTAGGTAAACTTTGTATTCAAATCAGTATAATATTCCATGTTATTACTTAGAAGAGTGTGAGTGAGGATGAAAATCACACCAGGTGACAATGTCAGATGTTGTCGTTGTGTACTATACCATTGCTTGTGACTCATAGAGACTCTATGCACAATAGCTCTGGACAATGTCCTATCCCGAGCCAATCTCACTGTGTCGGACACAGGTACCCCCATTACCTTAGTCTCTGTGTTCATCTCATCTAAGCTCTTTTCTCCTGCATTATCTCTCTATACTTCTGAGCATGATGTCCTCCTTCTCAAAAGCCTGGTCCTTCCTTGTAACATGCCCTTAAGTATGTGAGACTGGGCTTTGAAATCCTTGTCTCCAGAGAGCAACTTGATTTCACTTTCTCTTCGTCAGACCCATTTGTTCTCTTGCCAGTCAATGATATGTTCAAGTCACTTTTCTAGCACCATAACTCAAATGTATAAATTCTTCCATTATCCCTAGACCTTGTCCAGCTCTCTGATGTGTTGTAAGTAATTGTGAAGACCATGACTTGGATCAAGCACACCTTATTTTCTAAACTGACATCTTTGCTCTTTAGTACTCTGAAAAGTTCCCTGACAGCAGA
The DNA here is from genome assembly GCF_000299155.1 of Elephantulus edwardii. Lineage (NCBI taxonomy): Eukaryota > Metazoa > Chordata > Mammalia > Macroscelidea > Macroscelididae > Elephantulus > Elephantulus edwardii. The sequence continues at coordinate 6,957,147 of NW_006399760.1, read as the reverse complement.
CATTTCTGGTCCACTTCATCTTTTGATTTCCTAGCTGCTGGTACCAAGAGTGTTGATTGTGGACACAAGCAAGCTCGAATTGCTAGCAATACCAATCTCTTCTCCATGGATTATGGTATTGCCATTTGGCCCAAGGTGAAAATCTTTATTTTATTGGTATTGAGCTTCAATCCATATTGGAGACTTGATTTCATAACCTTCTGGAGCTGACACTTATTTTGACAAGCAAGGTTGTATGCATAACACAAGTTATGGATGAGTGTTCCTCTAATTCTAATGAATATCCCTCCTCTTAAAGACCAGCCTCCTGCATAATCTTTTCTCCATATGCATTAAAATATGGAGACAGGACGTATCCCTGACATACTCCTATCCTGATTTTGAACCATGCAGTGTTTCCTTCCTGTGTTCTGAAAACTAATATTACCTTAGAACACACAGAAGGCAAAACAAAGGGATTAAGTCAAGAATTTAAGGAATTGGACAGATTTCAAAGGATAGCCCAGGAAAACAGTGAAGTATTACAATGTAATGTACAAAGAGCCAGAGTCAAAGAATCAAAAGGGACAAACTATCTCAGAATTTCTTAAGCTGAAGAAACTGAAGAACAGATTCAGGCCTCAAACTGCAGTATTTAAAGTGCTATGGGTATTGAATGATCAGGGAAGCAGCAAAAGAAGATGGAAGGACTACATAGAGTCACTTTGCCAAAAAGAATTGACTGAGACAGAATTTCATTAAACAATATGTCATCAAGTGACAATGGTGATAAACAAGGACGTTCTGGCTTTTCTGAAGGGTGTGGTAAAAAATTAGGCCTCAGGAATTTATAACATGCCAATTGGCATATTTCAGTAATCGGATGATATCATTGACATACTCACCAGCTGGTGCAAATAAATGTGGAGAACAACTACCTGGGTAACTGACTGGAAGAGATCCCTATTTTATTCCCATTTCAACAGAGGTGATTTGACAGAGTATGAAAGTTATTAAAATATCACCAATGTCAAAGTTTTGCTGAGGATTATCCAAAAACACCTGAAATAGTACATTGACAGAGAACTATGAGAAATATAGTAAGTTTAGAGTTGATCACACTTCAAACATCATTGTCAATGTAAAACGGATCTTAGCTAAAAGCAGAGAGTACCACAGGAATGTCTATCTGTGTTTCATTGACTGTGTAAAGGCATTTGACTATATGGATCACAACAAATCATGGTTAACCTTGAGAAAAATAGAAATCCAGAAACATTTGTTTGTGTGCAGAAGGTCAAGGACTGTAGCCTTCAATATAGATTGAGGCACAATAGCAAGAAAACAAAGATTCTCACCACTGGGCCAATTGTCAGGTTCAGGATGGATGGTGAAAAGAATGAGATTATTAACAGCTTTAATTTACTTGGCTCGCTAGTCAACACTCTTGGCACCGGCAGCCATCAAATTAAAAGACGTATTCAATGGGAAAGTCTGCTGTTAGAGACATCTCCAGAGTACTGAAGAGAAATGGTGTCACTCTGGAGACTAAGGTGTGCCTGATATAGGCCGTGGTCTTTGCAGTCACTTGCTATGCATCACAGAGCTGGACAATGACTAGGGAGGATAGAAGGAGAATTGACACCTTTGAGCTGTGGTGCTGGAGAAGAGTCTTGAATATACCATGGACTGCTAAGAAAATGAACAGGTTTATCCTGGAGATGTTTAAACTAGGTTGCTCCTTGGAGGCAAGGATACTGAAGTAGTGTCTGACACACTTTGGACATGTTACAAGGAGCAACCAGTCCTTGAAGAAGGATGTCATGCTTGGGAGGGTGGAGGGACAGTGCAGGAGGAGAAAGACCCTCTATAAGGTGGATTGATTCAGTGACTGGGGTAATGGGGGTAGGTGTGTTGAGGCTGACACAGGACAGAGCAGGGTTTAGGGCTGTTGTACATAGGGTCACTATGAGTCACAGGCAACTCGAGAGCAAATAACAACAATATGTGAATGTTAAAGGAGTTTTCATCAATGTCTTTTACTCTTTCCTTCAATGTCACTCTCTTACAGAGAGCCAGTTATTAGATATTCTGATAATCAGTGAGTGAGTGATGATGACGTTGCAAGTTAAATGTTGAGCTGTAGTCAAATGATCATCAGTTTGAACCTACTAGCTGCTTCACAGGGAAAAGATGAGCCGTTCTCATATTAATTATATGTAAAGTTCAGTAGCTTGATAGAGGTTTCCATGAGTTGAAATAGACATAATGACAATGGGAGTCTTGTTTATTTGGTTATTCATTTTTCTCATTCTAATTATATTTCATAAGTAACTCGTTTATTCTCAATATTGGAATGAATCTATTAAAAGGTTTTAAAAGATGAATAATAAATTAATAAAGTTATAACCAGAATATATATAAAATAGATGCTGCGTTATATTTTCTGATTTAAAATAAAAATTAAACAAAAGTGATAGATTATATCAAAACATTTGTGAACTTAGATTTATAACATATGGTTGAGATGTAGAAGATCCTTCCACCCTCATCATAATGTGGGTATTCAGGGCAGTGAAGGAGAAATATCTTACTTACTCAGTGGTTATTTCAGTTAAAAACCAGAATATTCACCCACAAACAGTATATAACATACAATAATTACAAGAACAGGTTTTTCCTGGAGAGGATTAAACCAGGCTGCTCCTTGGAGGCAGGAATTCTGAAGCTTTGTCTGACACACTTTGGACATGTTGAAAGGAGGGACCAGTCCTTGGAGAAGGACATCATACTTAGGAGAGTGGAGGAACAGTGCAGGAGGACAACCCTCTATGAGATGGATTGATTCAGTCATTGGGGTAATGGGAGCAGGTGTGCCAAAGACAGTGAGGTTGGCACAGGATAAAGAGCAGGGTTTAGGGCTGTTGTACAAAGGGTTGCTATGAGTCACAGGCAACTCAAAGGCACGTAACAACAGTTTCCTTTGATTTTAGAGTTTGACAGTAACTACATTTTTGCAGTGTTTTCAAAAGACCTCTGCCCTGCATCTTTGCATTAAATGCTATTTAGCACTACATATCTTTAGATATTACCGTGTCATTAATTATCAA
>NW_006399760.1:6952851-6953948 GCF_000299155.1 Elephantulus edwardii | reverse complement strand
CAATCATGGTAAATGGAGGAAAAAATGAAGTTGTCAATTATTTAATTTTTTTAAGAAATGAAATCATAATCAATACTCTTGGAAGCAGTCAGAAAATCAAGAGTTGCATGGGGGAAAATCTACTGCCAAGAACCTCTTTAAAATATTAAACAGTAAGGATGCCAACTTAAAGACCATCAATCTTGAAAGTGCAACTCATATGCTCCTTAGATGTAAGTATGGTGAAACTTCATATCGCAGTCTTTGAACATGTTTCCTGCTGAGCCCTTTGGAAAGAATTCATGCTTGGAAAAGTTGAAAGGCAAAAAAAAAAAAAATAGACAAAGACACTTAACAAATTGAATTGTCAAAGTCACCAAAACAATGAGCTAAATAAAATATGACAGAGATTTTGAGATTGGCACAGGATCTGGTAGGGTTTTGTTGTGTTGTATGTAGGGTCATTATGAAATTACCTGACTGAAAAGAACCTAAGATCAATAAACTTTATCTACAATGACATTTTGGTTAAATGAGAAAGACTTTGTTCAATTTTCAATTTTACTGTTAATTTAAAAGTATATTTATTGGCAAGATATATGACCTTTAAGCATTAGTTTTCTGATTTTCAAAGTGAAAATTAGAATGACTCCTTCATAGTTTGTTGTGAAAATTAATAAATTAATCTATATAAATAATTTATTATGCTATCTCATCACAATCTACTACTACTATGAGGTTGTGTTGTAAAGACCTTTTTTTTCTTTTTTTGTGGGGGGGAAACATATTGGGGGTACAAGGAGGTGAGGGTTGGGGGCAGAAGGGTGAGGATGGGCCAGGATGCAGATGCAGAGCTGCACAGTTTGGTCGGTGGGGGGAGCAGGTGAAGGAACTGATGAGGGTCCAGTGGGGACAAGATGGTACAGAGGAATGACAAGCATTTTCCAATAGTAGTTAAACCAACTGTCTTATTGATTTGGGAATTGAATGCTGACTCTCTAGCTTCTTCATGCTTAACAGGGGCGTAGATGTAAAGCGGGGAAGGGAGGACGCTTTATCACCTTACTGGTGGTCTTGGGTTACAGCTGCTTGCCTTCTTGCTCTGTTAGAAGATATTT
>NW_006399760.1:6916248-6951401 GCF_000299155.1 Elephantulus edwardii | reverse complement strand
CATCAACTGTTTAAGTGTTCAATTATCAATAAGCCGAAGTCTGTGGAAGGCCATAGAGGCCCTGCTTTAAGTGGTTCGCTGCTCCCACAGCTCACCACGTGGTCTCTGCCTCTGCCGTTCTTGAATCTCCTGTAAAGACCTTTTAAACTAGGTTAAGTAACAAAAGGTCAGAGCAAAACTGGTCTTTCACATGGCTATATAAATTCACTCAATAAGGTATCAGATGTAAAGTAAAATTGTTTAGGAGTCATTAATTACTACCTTAAATAAATGGATGAGAACAGAACTTTCTAAGTTAAATTATAATATAATATTTGTGATTAATTCTACTCAGTAAGGATAAGGATTCCAAATGAAATGCTATATGGAGATAAGATACATGAACAAAGAGACACATTAATAAGGTGTAAGGACAGCTGTGAACAGTTCTTGTGTTCATTGACTTATTGTGGACAATGACTTATTGAATGGATGATCACTTTCCAATGCAGTAATATTGTACTTATATAATCAAGCTTTACTGCTTCAACTATGCATGAGAAAGATGGACAATATCCTTCTATATGATTTACAGTCTTTCAAAACCCACTGGTGTATTTGCTATGAGTTGGGCCCAACTTGATGGCAGATAAAATAAACACCAATTATAGAATGAAGAATTTAGAGCACCGTTCTTTAATTATTTCATTTCTTTACAAGCGACATAGAAGTTTTACAAAGAATAACAAAAATGTTAGGTGTGCAGAACAGTCTGTGAAAAATTGGTCAACAAGAAAAAGAAAAGACAGACCTGGGATGTGGTAATCTGTAGTTATATGAGGCCCAGGAAAGAAATAAAGTTTCTTTTCTTTTCCGTTGTCACTTAATATATCCTTTCCTGTTCAAATTTTGTGCAAATTATATCTTTATGCTCCTTGTGATTTCTAAAGAGCACCACCTGTTCCCCACAGACATCTAAAGAAGATGATTCTGTTCTTTGTCTTTTAGGAACAATTCAATGAAAATGAGCTCTTCTCTTTTTTTTTCCTTTTCCCTGGAATACAATTTACTTTTCTATAGAATGTTAAATCTAGCATTCCTTACACATAATTTTCTTTATAATTGACATAAGTATTTAAATCTGATGTGTGCTTAATAGGTATAGTTCTAGGGTGATACACTTTACATTGTGTTCTTTCTGCAGAATCTAATGCACTACTTTAGGTAGCTTAGATCCAAAGGTCCACCTAACAGTATCACTATTCCATATGTAATACTATATTTACTGTTGTTGTTGTTGTTGTGTGCCATCAAGTCGCCTGTGACACTATGCACAGCAGCTCTGAACCCTGGCCTGTCCTGAGCCAATCTCACTAATTCTGACTAACCAACCTCCACTGTCTCAGTTACTATATCAGCCCACCTCATCTGGGGTCTTTCTCTCCTGTGCTATCCCTCTCCCTTCTGAGCATGATGTCCTTCTCCAAGGACTGCTCTCTCCTGGCCATGTGCCCAAAGTATGTGAGATGAAGTTTCAAAATCTTAGCCTCCACTGAAAAACTTGATTTCACCCTCTCCAAGACAGATCTGTTTGTCCTTTTGGTTGTCCATGGTATGTTGAAGGCTCTTCTTCAGCACCATAATATGAAAACATTGATTATTCTGTCATCCTTAGTCATTGTGCAGCTCTCTGATGCATAGCAAGTAATTGTGAAGATCATGGACTGAATTAGGTGCACCTTAGTCTCTAGGCTGACATTGTTGCTTTTCAGTACTTTAGAGAGGTCTCTGACAGCAGATCTTCCCAATGCAATTTGTCTTTTGATTTCCTGGCTGCTGGTACCAAAAGTGTTTATTGTGGAGCCAAGCAAAATGAAGCTATTAACAAACTTAATCTCGTCACCTTCTATAATGATGCTGCCAATCGGCTCAGTGGTGAGAATCTTGGTCTTCTTGATGTTGAACTTCAATCCATATTGAAAACTATAGTAATTAACCTTCTGCATTAAGTGCTTAAGGTATTCTTCAGTTTCAACAAGCGAGGCTGTGTCATCTGCATAATACAGGTTGTTGATGAGTTTTCCTCCAATCCTGCCACCATCCTCCTCATAAAGCCCTCTTTCCTGAATGATTTGTCAACATATTGGTTGAAAATGTATGGAGACAGGATGCATCCCTGACACACTCCTTTCCTGATTTTGAACCACGTATTGTTTCTCTGCTTTGTTCTGAGGACTACTTCCTGGTACAAGTAGTATAGGTTTCACAAAAGCACCAAGTGTTCTGGTATTCCTATCTCCTCAAGGTTAACCATAATTTGTATGAATATTGGAAAATATAATAATAATCACCATTATTTTTAGTTCTTATTTTTTCCCAGAAATCCATACCATTCTGTTAATTCTGATTCATAGTGACCCATCCATACAATTTCCAAGGCTATAAAACTTACCTGGAGGGATTGCCCATCTTTCTCCAAAGAATAGCTTCACAAAACATTATGGACAGTGTCACCATTGTATGTTTATTAATAATTATTTATCATTATTTTAAACAATGTTGAGTCATATCCCAAACCTAGTTACTGTTTAAAATAGTTTTGAGAATGGTTATAAATTAAAAGAAACTTGATATTAAATGGCCAGTGACCACCTCTAGCTATGTCTTCTCCATGATACCAGAACATCAATGCCCTCAATGAGACTTCCTTTCTTGGAACAAGTAATTAAGTCAAAAGATATTTTATTTACAGCATCCATTATGGATAGCATGAGAAAGATGGGCAATCTCCTGTGCATTTTACTGCTTCTGAAAAGCCACTAAGTGTCAGTTATGAGTCCATCCTAACTCAGTGGTAAACAACAATAACATTATAGATAAGGAAAATTATTGGTGGAATATAGAAAACAGGAAATCAATTGTGGGAAATAGGTCAAATTCCCTTTCTTTGCTTTAAAAGACTCCACTGTTTAGTGAAGGAGGATTGGTAGCTTAGTGGATAAGGAGTTGTGCTGTTAATTCAAAGGGAGGTAGTTTGATTTCATCAGCTACTACATGGGAGAAAAATGGGCATTCTCTTCCCATACAATTTACAGCCTTTGAAAACATGATAAAAGATCAGTTCTAAATTGGTTCCTTCTCAATAGCGTCAGACAACAAGAAGTATATGATGAACAACAGAGACGTGAAAAGAGCTACTAAATGGGCTTTCCTGCTGTTTTCTGGAACTGTTTATTTTTTTTTTTAATTTACTCATTTTTTTTTTTAAGAAAGAAGTACCTTATTGTCATTTTCTCTTAGGGTCCCACAAGTTTAGCTGTTCCTGTGTTCATAGAAGAGTATGAGACTTGGATAAGGCCGATTGCAGTGGAAAATAGTAGGGAAAGGATTGCAGTGGAAAAAAGTAGGGAAAAGAATCTCAACTCTGAACAGAGTTGACTCACTAAGAAACTTCTCCTGGAAATCTGTGAAAACATGCAATTGGAATGATAAAAAGGTATTAGATGAAAGTGAAAAAAATGGTAAAAATTAGAGAAAGAGAAAAAATAGTTTATACAGAGACTCTGCAATGAGCAAGAACGTCGGAATTCATAGTAGTATGTTTTAATTTTAAAGGGAAAGACACAAGAAAGAAGAAAAAGCTGAAGAAGGACTCAGATTATAGAGAACCAAATGAGTCTTGATATAATCTTTACTGTGACAGATGAAGTTACTAGAGGATTTTAGGTCGAAGCTTGATTTGATCAACGTCTAAGTAGGGGAAAATAGGCCATGGGGATACAGGGCCAGGAATGTCTCTCTGAAAGAGGCAGAGGGAGTAGACCATAACACAGCCGCTCACTGCCCCAGAGTAGAAAGCAGATAAAGATCCCGTAGCCCAGGCTCCTGGCTTTTCTAGGGCCACACCAACAGCCAAAGCTCTGTTTATTCTTTGCTGACTTACAGACTCACAGTTGTGGTACCAAAAATAGGAATTATTAAAGAAGGAAGTTAGAATGTGGAGGAGATAAAGAATATCTCACAATACAATTCAGGTTTAGTCCAGTAGTTCCAATCCAGATTAATAGCAAAACACGATTCCTCAATTAGTTCAAGGCAGCTTCTCAGTTAACAAGTGAAAGTCCAGTTCAATTCAACAGCACAAATATATCTCTGGTTTTCTCAGTCATCCACAGAGTTTTGCTTCCAAGCAAACAAGTATCCAGCAAGTTTTAAGCCAGCTTCTTTCTCAAGCATCCGGCAAGAACAGCAAACACTTCTAACTGTGGTCTTTATCTCAAGGCTACTCTGCTTACAACTTGCCACAGTTTTTCCACAACAGTGCCACACTCTCTCTAACGCCATCACAAGGGTCTTCCAACAGAGTCTGCTCCAGGCTCCCTCAAGTTTTGCCACCACATGTCTTGCTTGCCTCACGTCTTGTCATCCACTTGTGTAAACAAACTCTCTTTTTTCTAGTACCAGATCTATTCATGATTTGCAAGACCATAATGATTTGCAAGACTATGTATCTGCAGGTAAAGTAGCTGGAGAACAGACAGAGCTATTTAACATATAATGTCAAGAAGACAAAGATTCTCATCACTGGATCAATTGGCAGCATCAGGATGATGGTGAAGAGATTGAAATTGTTCACAACTTTAGTTTGCTTGGCTCCACAGTCAACACTCTTAGCAACAGTAGCCAGGAAATTAAAAGATGTATTGTCGTGGGAAAGTCTGCTATTAGGGACCTCTCCAAAGTACTGAAGAGCAATGGTGTGTCTCTGGAGACAAAGATGCATCTGATACAGGCCATGGTCTTTGCAATCACTTGTTATGCATCAGAGAGTTGGACAATGACTAGGGAGGATAAATGGAGAATTGATGTCTTTGAGCTGTGGTGCTGGAGAAGAGTATTGAGGGTACCATGGTCTGCTAGGAAAACAAACAAATTCATCCTGGAAAGAGTTAAACCGGACAGCTTCCTGGAAACAAGAATTTTGAGGCTTCGTCTAACATACTTTGGACATGTTGTAAGGAGGGACTGGTCCTTGGGGAGGGACATCATGCTTTGTAGGGTGGAGGGACAGCACAGTAGGGGAGGCGATTTATGAGGTGGATTGATTCAGTGATTGGGGTAATTGGGATGGGAGTGTCAGAGACAGTGCAATTGGCACAGGACAGAGCAGAGTTTGGGGCTCTTGTACATAGGGTTGCTATGAGTTGCAAGTGATTCAACGGCACATAACAACAACAACAACAACAACCTATGTGTGTGTGTGTGTGTGTATATATATATATATATATATATAATTTCGACAGCATGACAGCATTTACCACCACCACCGCCACCATACAGAAAGCTCTGTGGGCCTGGTGGACAAAAAGTTATGCTACCAAGTGAAAGGTGGTTGATTTTAATCTGAGGGCTTGGTTTTAATTGTTTTGGTCAAACATCGTTCTAAATGGTATAGCACTGGTCTATTTGCTGTTTAGAGGTAACTCGTGGTTGCTGTGATGCTAAACACTGTGACACTGATGTGTCAAATGAGATAATGGTTATCCATGGTGGACAGTGTTTAGCGGAGCTCACTGGTTAAAACAAGCTTGGAAGCAGAAGTGGCATCCACTTCTGAAAAAGCGTGCCTCTGGCAATTTTATGAACTTGGAGAAACGATAAAAGTTATGTAAGAGTTCAGGTCTTTTGTTCACTATTAGTCGTCTATGACCCGACCGTACTTAACATAAATATTTATATATACTTACATATATTTATATAAAAATGTTACTTGTTGCATTTTTTAAAAAGCCAGTGAAGCACAGAAATAAGTTAGATATCTTTCACATTAATCTAAAGAACAAAACATGACTTGATCCATGAATATGACAGAAATGCAGAATGTAAGCAACTTCTGGTTGTCATTATTCCTGTGAAAATTGATGAGATAATCAAGGACAATGATCATGTTTACAACTTAAAAAATAGTGGCTATTCATCAAGTTTTCTTACCTATCAATGACAGGATATTAAATAAACTTACTTAGAATATCATAAATTCAATGGTAGAAATGCTGCTTTCATGTTTTATGTGTTCACCTGACAAGCTCTGGGAACATTTGGAGGTACTATACTTGATTATGGGAAATTCTGGTGGCTTAGGAGTGAGAGTCTGTGCTGCATCTCAAAGGAACTTCATTAAAATCCACCAGCTGCTCTGCAGGGGAAGAATGGACAATCTCCTCCCATGAAATGTACTGCCTCTGAAAACCTGCTGGACTCCAAGGAGCATTGTGGCTTCACCCTCTCCAGGACAAGCATGTTTGTTCTTCTAGCAGTCCATGGTATATTCAACACTCTTCTCCAGCACCACAACTCAAAGGCATCAATTCTCTTTCTATCATCCCTAGTCACTGTCCAACTCTACGATGCAAAGCACACAATTGCAAAGACTATACACAAACACACACACACACACACACACACATACATATCCGGTGCACCTTAGTCTCCAGCCTGACATCATTGCTCTTCATTACTCTTGAGAAGTCCCTCACAACTGATTCCCAATGCAATTAATCTCTTGATTTCCTGGCTGCTGTTACCAAGAGTGTTGACCATGGAACCGAGCAAACTAAAACTGTTAACTATCTCAATCTCTTCACCATTCATACTGATGCTGCCAATTGGCCCGGTGGTGAGAATCTTTGTTTTCTTGATGTTGAGCTTCAATCCATATTGAAGACTGCAGTCCTTGACTGCAGGTTTCAGTTTCAGCAAGCAGCATTGTGTCATCTGCATAACACAGGTTGTTGATGATTCTTCCACCAATCTTGATGCCATATTCCTCCTCGTACAGCCCAGCATCTTGGATGATCTGTTCTGCACACAGATTAAAAATATGTGGAGACAAAATATATCCCTGGTGGACCCCTTTCTTGATTTTGAACCATCCAGTGGCTCCCTGCTCTGTTCTGATGACTGCTTCTTGGTCCAAGTATAGGTTTCGCATTAGCACAATCAAATGTTCTGGGATTCCCCTTCTTCTCAGAGTCAGCCTCAGCTTGTTGTGATCCACACAGTCAAAAGCCTTTGCATAGTCAGTGAAGCACAGACAGACATTCTCCTGGTATTCTTGGCTTTCTGTTAGGATCCATCTAACATTAGCTATAATATCCCTAGTACCACGACCTCTTCTAAATCCAGCCTGCACATCTGGCAATTCTCTATTGACATATTGTTCCAACCATTTTTGGATAATTTTCAGCAGAATCTTGCTAGCATGTGGTTATCAATGATACTGTTCAATAACTAGCTAAATCATATTAATATTTAGACAGTATGTTCTTCTTCTCACCCCAACTCTATGTTTCATGCTACTGTATCTCACATAGAAACTCTTTATAAGAGAAGTGAGGAATCCTAGCTTCCTTCATACAAAATGAATTGATAAGCACACCATTTTATTTTGTATGATGAAAGCCAGGAGGTGAGGGCAAATTTATTTTAGTGAATTACTTATTTTCATTTTACTAGTAAAACATGACCTTGAGAGCATCCCATCAGAATTTATAGTCCATTTCAAGAATAAATTTGACACATTGAGCATTAATTACTGAAGACTAGTTGAGTAGGATGACATCAAGGAGATTGTATATGAAGAAAGCCGAAGTCTTTAAAAGGTAAAGATATAAGAGTTAAAAATGGGTGTTAGAAGAAACTCTGAAACTTACTGCAAATATTGTTGTCTTCCAGTCGAGCATGACTCATAAGACCCTATGAACAAAAGGCCTGAAGCCTCTCTACAACTATTGACGTTTATCAAAGTTCATAGAATTTCCAGAGGCATGTTATTTAGGAAGTGGATGCCACTAGGCTTCCAAAGCTGTCATAGTACATTATTGTTTTTATGTGCCATTCAGTCACCAGTGATGCATAGTGATTTTATGTACAGTAGCTCTGAACCCTTCCCTGTCCTTTTTCTGGAGCTTGGATTTATAGTACAGCCTCAAGCAAAAATCTTTCTCTGTAGTTGGTACATGGGATTCGGAGTTACATCCTCCTAAGCTAGAGATGGACAACACCATGCGAAATCAGTGTGCAAGGCATCACAGAAGTGACCATATTGAGAGGGGACTAGGGAAAGGAGGGTTTGACCAGGTAGCCCAGTGTGCAAGGAATGGGGATGTAGCAGGGAAAGGGTAGAGACAAGTCACACATGCCTGGGGTGGGTGGGCAGTGAATGTAAGGGTTATGTAAGGGAAGTGTCTTTCACCTGCTAGGTAAAAATACTTGTCTGTCAGATATTCTTCTAACAGTGAACATTCAAATTAAAACAGACTAGGAAAAAAGATTGGCCATCCACTTCTGAAATATAACTGGCCTTTGAAAACCCTATGTACTGCAAATACAGAGAAATTAAAATGAATGTAAGAAAAGTAACAATGGATAAATTATGATATCTACTAATACTACTTGCAGCAATTATTTCAAAAACCGTAGTTTCTGTAATGATGATCTGGGACTGAGTTTGGTTTTGGTTTGGTTGTTTTTTTTTCAGGTTTACATAAGGTCGCTATGGCTCAAAGGGACCTAATAAAATAAGAGAATTTAATATTTCAAATCACATTTGACATATAGTCAATGCCAAAATTAAGAAATAATTACTATTCCATCAGTTTTAGGCTCAAATATAATCATGAGACATGCAAAGATAACAGTAAAATTCTTATTTACTTACAATTATCCAAATCTACTCTGCTTTCATCTTTATAATATTTCAGTATTTCTTAATTGGCTTATGGTTGACTCCTATTTTATTCAATTCTCTTTCATCAAAATTGGGTTATATAATTGAAATACAGGCTAGTATTGATAAAAAGTAGACTCTTCAATGGGCAATTTATTTATAATTTTAATTACATCTATGAATGCATGCATGTAATCCTTTTCCTGGATTAAGCATATTACTCCTTGTAAAAATACAATTAACTTGAACATATGGGACACTTGTACCACAGCATGGACTAAAAATTTCAAAGGGACATAATTAGTTGGAATACCGAGACACAGCATGATTGTACAAGCATTGTAAAATACAAGGTGATAATTTTAGATTAATTGAAGTTCTAAATATTTGAAAGATGGCGATCTGAAAAAAAATGATAATTCAAACTTTTGTCTTCAAGCAATATATTTAAATTAATTGATATGGAAATTCTTATAAATGCATATATCAAAAGTTTAAATGTGAAAGAATGTGACTAATGACAGAAATTTTAATTATTTCTTTCATATCATTAATATATTTACTTTTTGAGAAACATACAGCTTTTTAAAAATAGAAGTTTTTCAAGTGTCGTTAAGAATAAATAATGTCTTATTTTTTCCTATATTTTATATTTCTTGGAAACGCCAGAATTGTTATAGAAAATGCATACTTCTGTTTTTATAATGTATAAAAGAATATTTTAGCTTTATTTAAAGAGATGTCAGTTGATTGGTGCCTTTATTATTTCTAAAAGAGATATCTATAAGAAGTTAAAGCTCTTATGGCTTAACCTTTATAATAGATTAGATTAGATTAAACCATTTTCTTAATTGAAGTATTGTATATAATGGAAAAATATGTATTTCCCAAATTAGAGTCATTCACAAAATTAAAAAAGGAAAAATTTTCATGCATGTTTAAATTTTAAATCAGATTATTGAAGATTTTGAACCATTTAACATTTTTCTAAGGAACTTTGAAAGCATGCTGTCAACTAAAATGTCAACAATTTGAATATACCATCATCCCTGCCTGGGAAAGATAAGCAGTATCTTCCCATTGAGATGTATATCCTTGGAAGCCAAATGGACAGACTTCCTGGGACAGAATTGATTGAATAGAGGTGTAACTTATCTTTTATGTTATTGTAACTCTTTTTCTTTAAATAATATCCTTGCTACACAGTGAAAGTAAGCAATTCTGTGTGTATATATTTGTGTGTGTATGTGTGTGTGTGTGCGTTTCCGATTGATGCACACTGAAGAATGCACGTCAGATATGCATTTGTTATTCATGGACACAGATTATTTTTAACCTTTTCTAGATATCCCAAACATGATTATTTGTATTTTTGTGTAGCAGTATGATTAATTAAATACAGGATGGACATTTAAAGCAGACTGACCAAAACTAGATTATTATACTATATTTTTGCTAGCTTATCTGTTTTAGACCTATCCTTTCTGATTTTTCTTAGTTGTGTAAAAGGGAATACACTCCTGAGTAAATAATATTGTATGGAATTGTGATGATTTATTCTAACCACATAGCACTGTATCAAATTATACATTTTATATGCATGTACAGACTAGCTACAAATGTCAATCAGACAGTTGTAAACAATAAGAAAATGTAGTATTTCTAACTCTTGCTATTATTTGAGGAAATTTTTAAGGAAAGGCTAGGTTACAAACAGAACAAATGACACATGTTTAATACCTATAGTAATTGTGATTTTATCATTTTGCCCTGAGAACTAGCTCTTAAAAGAGAAAGAATAAGAAATTATCAAATGCCAGGCATTATATTGAACTATATGTGTTCCAATAATAATTTGGATAAAGAGAGTTGTTGTTGTTGTTGTTGTTATTGTTTATTGTTACGTGCCATTGAGTCACCTGCGACTCATAATACCCCTGTGTACAACAGCCCTAATACCTGTGCCAATGTCACTGTATCCGATACACCTACCCTGATTACCCCAGTCACTGAATCAATCCATCTCATCGAGAGTCTTCCTCTCCTGCGCTGTTCCTCCACCCTCCAAAGCATGATGTCTCTTTCCAATGACTGGTTCCTCCTTGCAACATGCCCAAAGTATGTCAGATAAAGCTCCAGAATCCTTGCCTCCAATGAGCAGCCCGGCTTCATCATCTCCAGAATAAACCTGTTCATTTTCTTAGCAGTCCATTTCTCAGCACTTGGTATATTCAATACTCTTTTCAGCACTACAGCTCAATGTCAACAATTCTTCTATCATCCCTAGATTAACATTTTATTAATAATGTTTAATTCTAGGAGATTAATATTTTAATACTAGCTCTAGTGGCCTAGGCCATAAAGAGTTGTTCTGCTAATCCAAAGGCCATGCCTCTCTGGTGATGCCAATCTATCAGCAGGACTGTGAGAAAGAGGTGCAATCTCGTTCCATGTGATTTACAACTTTGAAATTCCAATGAAGAGTCAACTATGAGTAGGTTCTAACTTGAAGGTGAGGGGGGAGGGAAAGGCAGATGGTGGATAGGGAGGAAGGGAGGAAGGGAGAAAGAGATAAATAGATAAAGGAAAGAGTATTTACTAGCCATGTTTTCTACGGCTTCTAGTTAGGAGCACTTTTTTTTTGGGGGGGGCGGGGAAGGATACATAGATGTATGACATTTTGTGCTTGTGTTCTAGAATATAAAAAATTAGCCAAACTCAATGTATTGGAATTAATAGCTGACTGTATTTTGAAGTCAGATTACATGGGTTAAAGTTCTGACAAAACTGCTGATTATTTGACTGTCCATAAATTTTTGCCTCAGATTCCTTACTTAAAAACTAGATTATATGTTTTCACTTTCATAGTTTTTGTGAGGATTCAATAATAACTTCTGACCTCATACTGCTTTTGCTCAGACACATGTAGCGCTATTTCCTACTGATTTGATTTTGGAAAAACTATGTAACGTATATGAGATAAAACATTTTGTTTTTAAAATTTTTGTCATTGGGACTTTAAGATAATGTATCTTTTAGATTTCTTATAATGATTAAATTAATATATACAGAGTTCTTATGCTGTCATTCGGCACACATTCAGTACTCAGTAAATATTCATTTTTATTAGTAGTACTATAAACATAGAGTACATACTATATGTATAAAATACATGATTGAGACTACTTTTCTGTATGTGTGTCTGAGTGACATTATGCATAAGTATATACATATATTTGATCTTGAAATAAATATAACAGAAAAAAAATGAAAGGCAAATAGCTAGCATTTTTAGGACTATGCATCATAGTGTTTTGTAGATAATTTGTGGAGTACACAGAGGTCAAGTGACTATATTTTAAAAAGCCTAAATTCCTGAAACTTGTATTGATCATGCTTTAGTTCTCTAAACCATAAGGTGTAGATATGCCAGTTCAGTTCTATACCAAAGGTATGGAACTATTGAAATTTAATTGGGAGAATTGATCCTTTCAGATTGTCTTCCACCCTATGGAACTGACAAAATGCTTCACATAGAAAAAGCTATTTCCTGGTCTACATTTCAAGGGCAGAAATAAGATAAAATTTTAGGAAATGAAATTGAAACAATAGAACAGGAATATTTTGCCATAAATCTGTTGAAACTCTAATGCTAAAAAACAACCAAAAATCCAATTGGATATGGTTGAAAAATATCGTAATTCCTTTCCCTGTAAATTATAAAATTAAAGCATTTCTTTGTAGTAAAATAAATAATAATGTTGTGAACTTATCCTTTTTACACATTATGGAACCATCCATTTATGTTTAAAATGAAGATAAAAATATTGGTTAGTTTACTAGTTTAAAAAATAATTGCAAAATTTAATAGATAATGGCTGTAAAAATAAGACCTCTTTGTAGAGAAGATAACCCATTAATTTTTTCTAAACAACCTTGGATTTGTGAGCATATTAATGAATATGACATCCTTTAGTATTGCAAATTAGGTATGAAGTCCAGGAGTGAATGACATTGAATGTGTCCTCCATTTGCTCACAACTTAAACATTTGGACAGATAGTTAGAATAGGCATATCTTAGATATATTGCAGCATTTGCTTGTAGAAGAAATTAATTAAACAAATATCACTATAAAATGAGCTACACAATTTTCCCCCAGCCAGTATCAGATGTATTTAAACTGTGTAGTAGTACATTAAGTATGTAACAGGATTATAAAAATATTTGAAATATAGTGAGAATTATCAAATTGCAACATAAAGACATAAAGTGAACACATGCTGTTGGAGAGATTGTGTCAATATACTGGCTTGAGCCAGGGTTGCCACAAACCTTAAAAAAATATCTTAATAATAATGATAAGCATGGTGAATAAAATTGAAATTAAGTGTAATTGCATTCATTTAATCAAATGTACATTGTGAGTTATTATTCTCTTTTTAACAACCAGCACTTTATATTATAAAGGTAATTATTTTCAATGAAGCTGTAAAGCCTTAAGATTAGAAGAGAAACAAGTGACATAGAAGGCAATCTGTGAGTTTTTTAAAAAGTAGCCTATAATCCCATCAAGTTGTGCCAAGGAAACTGGAGGAAAACCACCGGCCAACTTAGTGGAAGAAATCTATATTTGTTCCCATTCCAAAGACAGGTGACCGTACAATGTGGAAATTATTGAACAATATCATTAATATCACATATAAACAAGGTTCTGCTGAAAATTATCAAAAAATGACTGGAACAGCACATCAACAGAGAACTTCCAGACATGCAGGCTATGTTTAGAAGAGGCCATGGTACTAGGGATGTTATAATTAATGTTAGATAGATCTTGGCTGAAAGCAAGGAGTACCAGAGAAATGTCTATCTGTATTTCATTAACTATGCAAAGGTATTTGTGTGGATCACAACTAACTGTGGCTTATTCTGAGAAGAATGTGAATCCCAGAACACTTGATCATGCTTATGAGAAACCTATACTTTGGCCAGGAGGCAGCTGGCAGAACAGAGCAAGGAAACAATGTGTGGTTCAAATTTGGAAAGGGTGTATGCCAGGCATGTGTCCTATCTCTATAACTTTTCAATCTATATGCAGAACAGATTATCCAGGAGGCTGGCCTGTATGAGGAAATATGTGGCATCAGGATTCAAAGAAGACTCATCAACAATCTAGGTTATGCAGATGACACATCCCTGTTTGCTGAAACAGAGGAAGACTGGAAGCACTTGCTGCAGAAGGTCAGCGATTAAAACCTCAAATATGGATTGAAGCTCAAATCAAGAAAACCAAGATTGTCACCACTGGGTCGATTGACAACATCATAATAGATGGTGAAAATATTGAGGTTGTTAACAGCTTTGGTTTGCTTGACTCCATAATCAACACTCTTGGTATCAGCATTCAGGAAATTAAAAGATGCATTGCATTTTGGGAAGTCTGCTGCTAGAGACCTCTCCAAAGTACTGAAGGTCAACGATGCCAGTCTGGAGACTAAGGTGAACTTGATCCAGGCCATAGTCTTTAAAATTACTTGCTATGCATCAGAGAACTAGACAATGACTAGGGATGATAGATAGGTAATTGAGGCCTTTGAGCTGTGGTACTGGAGAAGAGAGTTAAATATATTATGAAATGCTAGTAGAACAAACAGATTCATCGTCTTAGAGAGGGTAAGACCAGGCTGCTCCTTGGAGGCAAGGATTCTGAAGCTTCATCTGATGTACTTTTGACATGTTGCAAGGCAAGACCAGTCCTTAGAGACGGATGTCATACTTGGGAAGGTGGAGGGACAGCACAAGAGAGGAAGACACTCATTGAGATGGATTGATTCAGTAACTGGGGCAATGCGGGTAAGTGTGTCAACAACAATAAAGTTGGGTCAGGATAGCAGGTTTAGGGCTGTTGTACTTAGTGTCAGAGTTGCAGGTGACTCAACTGCACATAACAATAACAGCAACATAGCTTACATGGTCGGTGAAGGAGAGGAAGACTCTTTATGAGACTGACACAATGACTGTAACAATGAGCTAATGCAAAGCAGGTATTATGAGAATGGCACAGGATTAGGCAATGTGCTCTTCTGTTGTGCCTCGTTGTTAGATTTTGTTGAGTTGCTTATAGTTCATAGCAAACTTATAAACAACAGATCTGAGCCTTGTCCTACCCTCACCATCTTCACAGTCTTCATTATACTCAAAGCCTATTGTTGTAGTCACTTGGTAAGTTCATATTGTTAAAGGCTTTCTTCTAGTTTTCTGACCCTCTAACTTTCCCAAGGCAGGGAGTAGCTTCTTTCTCCAAAGACTAATTCTTCCTGAAAATATTCCCAAGTAAGGGGGTAGAAGTTTCACTATCTTTTGTCTCTAATGAGCACACTGGTTATAATTCCTTCAATGGCAAGGATTTTCGCTTTCTTAATTTTGAAGAATAATTAATTATAAGGACTGTAATCTTTGCTCTTCTTCAGTAAGTTCTTCAGTTTTTCTTCATAGAATTGTATAAACAGAGTGCAACGAATATGGGAGTGGCCATGTCTGATCTTCTGAAGAGGAAACAGTCCTCATTTACAGCATCCATAATAAAAACAAATTCTCCTGAATGTTAGTTGTGCCTCTTTTCTCCTGTACTTACTTTTATTATATCTGACATCCACTCTCCCTCCCAGGGCTCTTGATATACTGCAACTGGGTCTGCTAATTTGTTGCAATGGCCAAACAGAACTCACAAAATCACACTCATTATTATAAAGCTTATTAGCAAAGTTAACAGGTTACAGTTCAGGTTGGAAATAGAACACAGGTCTTCAATCAAGACAATTTTAGTGTGTTAATAGGCCCTTTGACCCTCAATCTCATCGCTTTAGACCAGTGTTACAAAGCCATCTTAAATCTGTCAATTATTATGCCACCACCAACTCTCTACCAAATCCTTTGGTATATTTGAGTCAAGGCTCCTACTTCTTGCTCTATGGTGCAGAAGATCCATTTCAGCTTTGTCTCACATCATTCTCTGGTTTTCAACTGCTGCTGCTGAAGTGTCTTAATCTCTTTCTATCCACTTCTGATGCAAGACTCTCTTGCCCCCCAAAAATGTGCTTGATATTGCATATTTCTTTCTTGCTAGTAGCAAAATTCTCATCTTCTGCCTCTACACTTTCTAAATTCAATCCTCATGAAATGGTAAAACTGACCAATCTCTTCATTATTTTATGGTTATGTGCACTTGAGTTGGAAATGACATATAGTTGACCCTCCAATGGATTTTCAGTAACTGTTAATCACATGGGAGAAGGTAGTCTATCTTTATCCCACAGAGCAGCTTGTGGATCCAAACCATGTGCCTTTGGTAGTACAGTTCTTTACTACTAGGGAACCATAGTACTCAATTTGTATTTTTTCATGTAGATGTATAACTGAAGTCAAAGACAATGGCATAGGGAAGCCATTTTGAACAATAAACCCACTCTATCCCAGATTGCTATGAGTTAAAATCCACTTACCAAAAACAAGTCTATTAGAATGTTCCTGAACCTCCCTGTAGCACACTGATGATATTTGCATCATAGGTAATTGTAAGAATGAGCAATAAAGGATATAAATAGGACATCCCAGTCTCTGGGTTATGAAAGTAGTCTTTAATATATATGAATAATTATAATACTTTAAACTGATGTGTTATAATCATTTAATATGTATTTTCTTTTTTTCCAGTTATTATCACTATAGCATGGCATATGTTACACATTATGTTATATAGTTAAAACTTCTGGTATTTATATTTAAACAGTAGTTAGAAAGGGCAATCTTCTCCTTTGCAATTAACTGCCTCTGAAAACCCACCAGAACGTCATTTAGGGGTCAGTATGATACACAACAACAGTTAAAATAGTATTTCCAGGTTCTAAAAGTTGGTGTACAACATTATTGCAATACCAGGTTTTTAAGAAAAATATATAGTTACAACAAAAATCACCTTGTGATTTTTTTTAATGGTTCATAGTCACTGAAAAGGTAATGGGTTGAGGGTTTTTCCCCTTTTTAAATTCTGGTGAACTTTTTTAAATCTTTATATTTTATATATTTTAGATAAATATACCAATGCATCATTCCATATTTATTTTTGATGGTAAGCCTTTGTACTAAGATAAGTGCAATGTCTGTCCTTGATCATTTCCCTATACTGTCCTGATAAGTAGAGTACACCAGATGTCATGTTTGTCAACATTTTAGAATGTCAACACCCTATAGAACCCAAAAGAGACAGAGACAGATTCTTTCCTGAATCTTCCAGAATGAACTATTTCATTTTATGCCTTGAAATAGGAAGCTAAAACAATGTATTGCTCCTTGATCCCAACTTTTTTGAAAAAAATATTACTCTCCATGGCTTTTTGGCATAGTTCTCCAATAACTATTCCTGTTAGCACATTACCTTTTCCTTCTGACCTTTGTGCTCTTCAAAACTCTCCCAACACTTGTTCATTAGTCAACTCTAAAAAGACTGCAACACCTTTAGTAATGTTACACCAGTGTCCTACTTTCAGGCATCAAAATTTTTATTAGTTTCCTGCCACCAGAGTCTAAAAATTGAGGAGTGATTGCTTTTATAAATACCAGGGGAGAATCTATTCTTTGTGTCTTAGTTTCTAAAGGTTACTAGAAGTTTGTGTATTTCAGTTTTATCACACATGCAGAATAACCAAAATACATTTAGCTCTGAAATACATTTAAGTAGAAAATATATACCAGCAGATAAAGTTTCAACTTATTGCAGAAAGAACCAAACCAAAACCAAATGAAAACAAAACAAAACAACAACAAAATCCCAAACAACCTAGCAGTCACCACAAAGGTAAAATTTGCCAATGTTCTTATAATATAGTTCAAATAATAAAGAGATCTTTAAACACAAAAATCACCCTATGACTTCACATTTAAAACAGTTTCACATTGTCTCCAGGGACAGAGAGTTGTTCTTCTATTTTATGTCTCTCTCATTAGATAAATTATCCAATCAACTGAGTTATGTGAGAATATTTTCCTATCCCAAAACCACTAGGCATGTTGTATTCAATTATACTTACCATTTTAAAAGGACACGTGTACTTGAAAAGTTCCTTAATCATTTAATGTCCTTCCAGCATTGGCTTTGAGCCTGCTTATGTGAAGGTTGAGAGAAAGTTCTATACCTTCTATGAGAAAAAGTTCACAAAATATACTGCAGCAGAGGTATTTTATGAAAGGTAATATTATTAGAGCTGAGCCAAAATAGAACCTCTGTTTTAATAGAGTATTAAGTTATTTTTTTAATACTTCATTTAATCTCTGAATGTCAGGTCAGTTGGTGCTATTACATATAAACAGGATAATTAAAAGACGAATTGCTTAACACTTAATAGTCCATTTTAGCCTTTGATTTTCCTGACATTATCTCTCATTTTTTTTTAATTGCTCTACTAGATTAAATGGTGCTTACAAGCAATGCTAGTTAAAAAGGAGTGTGGGCTAGAAAATTTAATACACTAACATTTTCCCTCTTTCTCGACCCAATCTATCTCCATTCTAGTTCATCTTATCTCCATTTGTCTCAGGGGATTATATCCCAAACTTCAAGGATCCCCAGTGTTATTAAAGCACCAGCTTGAACACATAACTTTTCTTCTTTATCTTCTGTTGTTTTTTTTTTCCACCCTGATTTTGACTTCTACCCACTTTTGTCCTAAATTTTGTGTGTCTCAAAACATTAAAGGAAGCAACATTGTTAAACGAACACCAGCATTGAGAGTACAAAAAAAAAATGATGTCAAAGAGAGGCTGTTAATCCTTCATACAGCCTGGCCACCTTGGAGACATTTTTCACTGTGTAGACAAAATTTGGAAATAGCTATGAATTTACTGGAATTCTTCCTTTCCAAATTCTATTGAAGAAGTTTGGCAGGCTTAAAATAGTAGGATTTGAGATATATTAAAATTCAATCCACTGCTTTTGTAGATGAGGAATCACAGAAGAAATCAGAGACTTCCACAAGGTAAGAGCCAGGACTGGAATTTGAGCTTAATGACTTAATTGTGAGTTCTTTCCTCTTTGCCACAATACAAACCCTCAGTAAAGTCAGAATAAAATAAATTTTGTTCTGACTCATCTCCTTGATATACTGAATTATTTCCTTCCAGTTTTTACAGATATCAGATTTAAAAAAAGAAAACATTCAGTGATAAATTTTATTTGTCTAATTAAAAGTATATAAAATAGAATATGTAGGTACATGAAATGGTTAAGTAACATAAATAAGACAGCAAAACAGAATGTCATAGGCTATGCTCAGCCTATTCTTCAGAATAAGACCTTGTTATTGTTGTTGTGTACCATCAAGTTGGACAGGCACATAGCTGACCTTCTAGCAGGTTTTCAGAGGCAGTAAATCCTAAAGGAGAAGATCATACATTTCTCTTTTCTCAGAGCAGCCTGTGGATTTGAACCATGTGTCTTTTTATTGGCATTGCAATTTCTAGTGATAAAAAGCTGTGCTTCAATCACAAAGGATTGTGGTTCAAATCTACCAGCTGCTCTGTGGGGAAGAATGGACAGTCTCCTCCTGTGTGATTTACTGACTCTGTAAACTTGCTAAAGGGTCAACTGTAGGTCAGTTCTGAGTCAAAGGCACAAAATAGTGACAACAAAATAGAATACAATGGGAGGGGGGAAATGTTGACTAGGAAAATAATAAGTAATAAAACATCTAGGATTTTTTTAATGGTTAGTCTAGAAAACTATAGGGTTCATCTGTTGTTATTATTATATTAGCCAAATGATCAGGATTGCATAAGTAATTTTCTTTTTATTTTGGCTTTTCTTAACTAACGAGGAAAGTTCACAACACACTGAAACAATATTTTGTTGGATTACTTAAGTCCACCCTTTATATTAGATGCATTTGAGTGTGGTGAAAAATACAAAGTATTGTTTTCTTACAGTTAGGCTTAATAATTAAATATTTCGTGGCCTAGTGGCAAGAAGGTGTGCTCCAATACCAAGGGCATGCAGTTTGAGGCTACCATGTGCTTCACAGGAGAAAGGTAGGGAATCACCTCATTAACTGCCTCTGTTAACCCACTGGAGGGCCAGCTATTGGTCATTTCCAACTCTACAATACACAATAATAATAACAACAGTTTAAAATCACAGTGTGTGAGAAATATCAATCCAATTTTTGCCAATAAGGAAAGTAAAAATAATTTAGACAATGATCCATTTTAGAGAGCTCTGGTGGCCTAGTGGTAAGAAGCTGCACGATTTACTGCCTCTGAAAGCCCATGGGAGGGTTATCTAGAAAGATGTTCTCACTCGATGGCACACAACAACAACAACAACAATTCTTTACCTACCTTCTACCTGTATTATTTTTGTGAACTGTTTGACAGATTGAAATCAATATGGCGGAATACTATAACTTCATAGAAATCTTGTCAATTTTTCTCTACTGATGTCTTAGCCTCATTCTTGAAAAACTGTTTCTAAGTCTCTCTACTGCTCAAGGCACAAACGTCCCTTTTTGATCTTTTCATTTTCATGGACATATCTTAGGTTTCCAATTTATCATAAAGTCAAAAGAGAAAAAATATGATTTCATGTATCACAGCTTGTGCTGTTTCTTCATTTTGTGGTACAGAAAGAGGAAAAAATTGTCCTGCTGCATTCTAACTTTTATTTATTTTTCCTCTTAGAGGGCATTGCTATTTGTCTCCTTTATTTAATAGTTTTTCAATCCAATTTAGGCCATTTCCATTATTAATCATACATTATATAATCTTTCTAAAAACTAATATAAAGATAATAAAAGAACCACCTCTCTTGAGCTCATAAAAATTTTAGCTATCTTTAATGTTCCTCTCTCTTTTATAACTTCTTAAAAATATTTTATACAAATAGGGCCTACCCAATTTCTAGTCACAATTTTAACATATTTTACATGATAGATGTAAGCAACCACTAACTCAACATCCTATTTAAAACTTTTAATATTAATATTTCAAATATAAAAATTAATTAATGTTAATATAGTACCATATTTGCTTTGCCTTCTGCAAAGAAGTAGTAATGTGTGTACTGTCCAGTTGGAATCAATTCTTAGCTGATCAATTATCCAGTGACTATTCAGAGGCAAAATTCCCATAAAAGGAGATTGCTCATTTTTCTAACATGAAGTAGCTGGTGTATTTAAATTGCATACCTTGGGTTGGAAGCCCTATTCTTTATTATTAAGACATCAGAGCTCCTTAAAGAAGTTTTTGTTAGGTGGTGTGGTGTCAAGTACGACCCATAGTGACCCTATAAACAGCATATCTGAACCTTGTCCTCTCTTGTGCCATCTTCACACTTCATGACATACTAAAAGCCCATTTTGGCAGTGACCATGTCAATCCACCTGGTTGAGGATCTTCCTCTTCTTTGCCAGCCCTCCACCTTTCTGAGCATCATGTCCCTTTCTAAGGAACAGCCCATTCTAGCAAAATGTCCAAATTCTGTGAGGTGAACATACATCATCCATTCTTCCAAAGAGCAATCTGCCTGCTCCCTCTCCAAGACATATTTGTTCTTTTAGCCGTCGATGGGATGTTCAGTACACTTCTTCAACATCACAGATCAAATACATCAATTTTTCTTCTGTCATCGTTATTCATTGTTCAATTCTCATATCCAGCAAGTGATTGGAATGTCTGTGGCCTAAATGAAAACATCTTAGTCCTCAAACTGACATCATTTTTCCTCAATAATTTGGAGAGGTCCTTGACTGCAGACTTGCCCAGTGCAATACATTTTCTAACTTCCTGACTGCTGTTAATTGTGGATCCAAGTAAGATGAAGTTTTTGATCATTTCAATCTTTTTTTCTGTCTATCCTGATGGGGTTTTTTTGTTTGTTTGTTTGTTTTTTAACACAGAAAAGTTTCTTTACAAAGGTAAACTAAAGGAATCGACAATTTTAACAGGAATAGTGAAATTGTTTTACAAAGATGATGACAGTTTGCAGTCTCCTCAGTTGTGTGTGTGTATATATATATATATATATATATATATATATTTCATTTATTTCTCATCCTTAACACCTATTATTTTGATCATAATTTCATATTTGTTTGCTTATTTGATGAATATGTTATTTCTCTAATTGTTATATGTGACTGTATATTACATTGTTCCAAAAGTTCAGGACTTAAAACAAGTATTGAACTATTTGTTTCTCTTAGTTATTAATACATGCCTTCTCTGGCTAATTTTTATCCACATTCTTTGAGATCTCAGTCAATGTATTCTTTCACAACGTGTTAAATCCTAAGGCCCAGTATGAAGACTTACTGCTAAACTTAACTCAGGTTTATTTTAAGACTTCTGTTACTTATGTGCCACTGTAATAAGGACCCCCCCCAAACTTCAATGAAATCAGGCCAGGTCAACTCACAAGGTGGCAGCTGCTTTTACTCTCCCCATACAAGAGAGTTAAAAAGTATGAGAGAGATGAAATTTACAATCTTTCTGTAACCTTACCTCAGAAAGGGACACCTCATCACTTTTATCATATTTTAATCTTCAAACGAAGAACATTAAGTCCAGCCCACTCTAAGAGGTGAAGGAGTACACAAAAGCTTTAATAGTATGAGGCATATATCAATGACGGCCATTTGCAAGGTGCTCACCATACCATTTCACTGTAATGTAAGGTCAAATCTTCCAGTTTATCAGTTAAACATCTTGTGTTTTGACCTTTAAGGATTCCTACTTTGTGAATTACCTTTATATATTTCCCTCACTTTTATTTAGTTACATGATGTTTTAATTATCCATATGCAGTTGCTATTTCTATGTTCTAGATTCTGATTGCTGGTCCATTTCATGACTTGGACCTAGTTTGTTGTTTAACCACTTTAATATCTTTTCTCATTTATTTCCCCTACTTCACTACATCTACTCTGCTAAAGTAATCATTTGTATTCTTATTGCTAAATTCAATAAATTATTTTAGCACCTATCTTAATTGATTTGTTGGCAGCATTCAATACTGATAAGTAGTTCCATTCATTTATCTTAAAATATTATTTTGAATCCAACTATATGTCAGATACACCACTTGCTTTTTACTTTTATTACAGTATTGTATTTGATTTTTACTTTGCAAGGTCTACTTCACTGTTCATCCTATCTCTATTTGACCTTATATTGTGAGAACACACAAGAAGTATTCCTGAGACTTCTCTATTTTGATCTTATTCAAACTTGTGGATTTGCATGTCCTATAATGCCACATAGTCTAAAGTTTTTGTCCATAAAATTATAATGTCTATCTTTTTTAATCTCTTCATTTTGTTAATATTGTTAACTATATCATTTACTTCTTCACTTAGCTTTCTCACAGGTCTCCCAAACTATATAGATCAAAGTCTCAAAGCTTGTTTAATCTTCCTCCTTAGTTATATATGTATTTTTGTATCTATCTATCTTTCTATCTACCTATCTATCTATCTATCTATCTATCTATCTATCTACCTACCTACCTACCTATCTACCTACCTACCTATCTATGCATTATACTGATGACACAACTCTGCCTGCTGAAACTGAGGAGGACCTGAAGCGCTTGCTAAAGAGGGTCAAGGACTGCAGCCTTCAGTATTGATTGAGGCTCAATGTCAAGAAGACAAAGATTCTCACCACCGGGCCAATTGGCAGCATCAGGATGGATGGTGAAGAGATTGAGATAGTTAACAGTTTTAGTTTGCTCGGTTCCATGGTCAACACTCTTGGTACCAGCAGCCAGGAAATTAAAAGATGTATTGAAATGGGAAAGTCTGCTGTTAGGGACCTCTCCAAAGTACTGAAGAGTAATGGTGTCACTCTGGAGACTAAGGTGCGTCTGATACAGGCCATGGTCTTTGCTATCACTTGTCATGCATCAGAGAGTTGGACAATGACTAGGGAGGATAGAAGGAGAATTGATGCATTTGAGCTGTGGTGCTGGAAAAGAGTTTTGAATAAACCATGGACTGCTAAGAGAACAAACAGGTTCATCTTGGAGAGGGTGAAAACACGTTGCTCTTTTGAGGCAAGGATTCTGAGGCTTCATCTGACATACTTTGGACATATTGGACATCATGCTTGGGAACGTGGAGGGACAGTGCAGGAAGGGAAGGTCCTCTATGAGGTAGATTGATTCAGTGACTGGGATAATTGGGATGGGTATGTCATAGGCAGTGCAATTGGCACAAGATAGAGCAGGGTTTAGGGATGTTGTACATAGGGTCGCTATGAGTCACAAGCGACTCCACAGCACATAACAACAATAACATCTATCTATCTATTATCTATCTATATCTATCTATCTATCTATCTATCTATCTATCTATCTATCTATCTATCATCTATCTATCTTTCTTATCCTGAGAAGCACAATTATCACTTATGGCACAGTACTGTATATACCTTTTTGAAGTCTGGTTTTTTGTTGTTCAAGTGTTCAAGTGTTGAGGCTAACTCTAAAAATCAATACATTTCATTTTATAACTTCTATTTTACTCCAATTTATGACTGTACTACTGACTTGCATTTCTTCTGTTTGTCGATAGGGAGCACACTAAAATCCAAGCTGTTTCTTATCTCTCCAGTGTTAACTATTGGGATCCTGTATAAGGAGCCAACCCAACATGGGGATGTCCAAGTATGATTTCTCCCTATTTCATAAAGGAAAATAGTTGCCATTAATAACATCCATAGCACCATACAAATAGCCACATAATTAGACATGCCACTCTACGTGCTCCTGTACCTATTTCCACCAAAGATTTGGGAGCAATGTTCATTGCAACTTGAAGGACAGACTTTACTCACAGTTGTGAAATACATGAGGGAAATGGATTGAGAAAGGGGGGTGGGGGGAGACAAAGAATATCAGACAACCTAAGTCCCGGTTTAGTCCAGTAGTCATAGGCAAAATGAGCAAGGGACAATTCCTCAATTAGTAGAAGTCTAGGTTCAGTTCACCAACATCTGTGGTTTCCTCAGTCATTTAGAAAACTTTATATTGGAGCAGTTACAAGCCAGCTTTTCCTTCAATCTTCTGGCAAGCAAAATCTTTAACTATCACTCCATTTCCAAGGTTTCTTTGTTTATACCTTGCCACAGTCTTTTCTTAACAAGGCCATAGTCACTTCACCATTGTTTTTCACAGTGTGGACAGCTCTCTCTTATAGTTGTCCCACAGCTGTGGATGATTTGGAAGACCATGCGTTCACAGGGGCTAACACAATGGAGAATGGAGAGAAAAGCCAATTTTCGAGGTTTCTGACACCACATGTCTCATGTTCACAATTCTTACATGTTTTCCCATATTTTTAAAGAATAAAATATGTAGTTTATTTATTGTATTAATTATAATAATTATATAATTATTATAATTATATCTTTTTTTCTTGCCTGTAAAAACTTTCCAAAGACATTTATAACAGTAAAAAAAATACAAGTTATCAGTTATAAACTTTTAACAATATTACCTACCCTTGCCTTTCTGCTTTATCCATCCACATGTTCCCATTTATTATGTTGCTCCAGATATAATAGATTTCTAACTTCTCTCCAAATGTCAAAATACTTTGACTTCGGGGTCATTGAGCTAAAAAGTTTCTTTAGAAACTAATTTTCTAGCCTTCCTTATGCTCATAGTCTTCATATTTCAATTGAAATGTCACTTTGCAGCAAATTATTCCTTATTTTTATTGCCTAGTTCAAGAGTAGTGTCTAGACATAGTATTATGTAAGTTTTCTTCATAACACTTGACATAGTTTTAACTATGCAATTATAGACAAATATCTTTTAAATGTTTGGTTAATTTTATATCATAGAGTTCAAGCTCAAGCTTCAAACTCATTGCAATCCAGGTGGAAATGACTCAAAACTGACTCTTCAGAAGATGTTCAGAGGTTTGCACAAGAGGAAACTGCTAATATTTCTCCCCCAGATCCACTGATGGATTTGAACTGCTGTACAGGGGAGTCACCTTTGTGTTATCAGCACAACTCCCTATTCACTAGGATACCAGAATATGATTATATAAAGCAAGACACATATCTCTAATAATTTTGCATTCTAGTAGATTCTAGAATATTGTATGACCCACGGGTGGCACTTAATTAAGTTTATTCAATTAATTGCTGAACCTACTGCTAGTTATAGCTCCAGTGGAGCTTTATGTCCCATTGGTACAAAATTAAAGAGAAATACAAAACAGAAAACTAAAATGTGAGCCATGGTCATTAAGAATACTCAGAGGAAAAATTTCATAACCTCACAATCCATTCGTTTCCTCATTAGTAAATGAAAAGCTTAACCTAGATCAAGTCTAAGATCATTTTCACCTTTAAAATTAAACAATTCTAACTGCTGCCTCAGGAAAAAGGAGAAATCAATATGCTCCCAAGTAGTCAACAGAAACTGTAAAGATACACTTTAGATGGTAATGGGCTATTTAATATGTGGAGAAATAAATGTTAACAAAAGGATACTGAGACAGTGAGATGAACCAGCTGCCCAGAATACAGAAATTTTTGGGACTGGTATGAGAGATTATTTGCTTCAATATTTTTGGTTTTGTTTTGTTTTAGTATTGTAGGGGGTTTTGGGGAAAGGTTATTTTTGGGTGTGTCTTTTTTTATGACACTTTAAAATGAGAGCAGAGATTTGCAAGTGATGTTGTGAATAGCCAGACTCCACTGTGGAGCTTTGAACTGTGGACTAATATGATTACGTATTATTTTAAAAATTACATTATACTAACTGAAATTAGCTGGTATATTTCTTATTTTGTGGTGGAAAGTATTGTTAACTATAGTTCATTGAGTTGGAATCCACTCACAGATAAACTTTGAGTGGGTTATCAGAGGCTTTAGATCATAAAAAAAGGGGATTGCCCATTTTGTTCCCTCTGAGAAGCTGGTAGATTTGATTATTTACTGTGGGTTGACAATACAACTCCTTAACTATTAGACAAAATGCTTCTAATTAGGCATTGTTCTTGGCTGTATAAGCAATATAAAATGGATAACAGAATTAAAGAAATAATTGCCAAAGAGAATGTATAAAAGGTACATAGCCACAAAGTTGCCTATCACAACACAGCTTTGGATTATTGAAGGAACATATTTAGTGTGCATACCTTTTAAAGAAGGTAGTCAATTCTCAGATTATCAAAGAAAGGCAGGTGTAAACGTAATCATTTGTCATTTGAGTAACTTTAACTTCTTTTATCATCTCTCTGAGCCTCATTCTCTTAATTTACTTTACAAAAATAAGAATAGTGCAAAAATTAGATGCATGGTTATCACAAAAACTCTGGATAGAATCTGAATAGCTAAAAGTATCAGTAAGAAATTGGTACTAACTTTAGTCAAAGGGTTAGTTTCGATTCTCATTTTGGAAAAAATAAATCTCAAATTTCTACTAAAGTATGTAAGCACTTTGATATGTTGTTAGGTGCCATCGAGTCAAGCACAACCCATAACAACCCTATGAATTACTGGTCTGAACTCTGTCCTATCCTGTGCCATCCTTACACCTCCTGACACACAAGATCCCATGGCATCAGTCACTGTGTCAATCCACCTGGATGAGGATCTTCCTTTTCTTTGTCAACCTTCCACCTTTCTCAGCATTGTGTCCCACTCCAAGGAATAACTGCACCTAGCAACATCTCCAAAGAATTTGAGGTGAAGCCTCATTATCCTTGCCTCCAAAGAGCATTCTGGCTGAAACCTCTACAAGTCATACTTGTTTGTTCTTTTAGCAGTCCATGGGATGTTCAGTGCTCTTCTCCAACACCACAACTCAGACATTGATTCTTCTTCTGTTATCCTTACTCAATTCTCAGATGCGTAGCAAGTGATCAGAAAGATCCTCAAACTGACATCATTGCTCCTCAATAATTTTGAGAGATCCCTAACTGCAGACTTTCTCACTTTCCAATTATATCTCCTGATTTCCTGACTGCTAGTACCAAAGGTGTTAATTGTGGATCCAAGTAAAATGAAGCTGTTGACAGTTTAAATCTCTTCTCCTTCTATCATGATATTGCCTATCAACACTGGTAAAAAGTTACGTCTTTTTGACATTGAGACGCAGCTCATATTGAAGGCTGTATTATTTAATCCTTTGCAACAAGTGCTTCAAGTTCTACTAATTTTCAGCAAGCAATGTTGTGTTATCTATGTACACAGGTTATTAATTAATTTCCTTCTGATTTTGATGCCATGTTTTTCTTCATAGGATCCAGCTTCTCAAATAATTTGCTCAGCATAAAAACTGAATAAGTATGTAGAGAGAATACAACCCTGACATACTCACTTCCTAATTTTAAACCATGTAGTGCTCCTTTGCTCTGTTCCCACAACAGCCTCCTGGTCTAGGTATAGGTTTCTCATGAGCACATGTAAGTACTCTGGGATTCCCATTCTTCTCAATGTTAGCCATTGTTAGGATCCGCACAGTCAAATGCCTATGTCAATGAATAGTAAATTGACATTTTTTTGGTCTTCATTACTTTCAGCCAGGGTACTTTGACATCAGCAATGATATGTCTGGTAGAACGACCTCTTCTACATCCTGCTTGAATATCTGGAAGTTTCTAGCCATTTTTGAATGATCTTCAGCAGTATTTTGCTTGCATGTGGTATTATTTTGTTTGACAGTTTCCACATTCTGTTGGGTTGCCTTTCTTGGAATTGGGAACAAATATGGACTTTTTCCAATCCATTGGCCAGACAGCTGTCCTTCTAATTTCCTAGTATATAGACTTTTGAGCACATCCAGGGTTGCATTTGTGAATTGAAACAATCAATTGCTATCCCATTGATTCCTGGGGTCTTATTTTTTGACAATGCTTCAATCAATATACCTTCTACTTCCTACTTCAATACCATTGGCTCCTGCTCATATGGTACTCCTGGAAATTACTTAGTGTCTGTTGGTTTTTTTGGTTCAGTAACTCTGTCTATTCCCTCTTTTTTCTTTTGTGGCTTCCTAGGTCATTCAATATATTGCCCATAGCATCTTTTGATAATGAAATTTGAGGTCTAAATTTGTTTTTCCGTTCTCTCAGCTTGAGAAAAGCAGAGCATTCACCAATTTCATCTCTCTATACAAGGAATTATATAAGCACTAGGTTAACTTAAAATGTTGTTGTTGTTATGTGCTATCAAGTTTCCTGCAACTCATAGCAACTCTATGTATAATTGTTTTGAACTCTGCTCTGCCAGCTCCATTGACTCTGACATTCCTACTCCCAGTGCCCCAGTTACTGTGTCAATCAATATCATCATGTATGTTCCTTTCTATGCTGCCTCCACTCTTCCAGCATGCTGTCTTTCTCTGAGGACTGGTCCTTTCTGGCTACGAACACAAAGCATGTGAAATGGAGCTTCAAAAATCTTGCCTCCAAGGAGAAACTTGGTAACTTAAAATACTGGATATGTATTATTTTAGTAATTGCTAGGTCAAGTATTGTTTTTAATTGCACCACATATATTAACCTGAGTCATTCTTTCCACATAAGTATGAATGAAGTAGTGTTATTAACTATTTTTTGCACAATAGTAAGTAACTGAAACTCTAAGAGTTTAAAGAACTTGTTCAAGGTTACCTAAGTTATTGTATTTTAAACCCAAAGATTCTGGCCCATGAGATTGATTCCTTAATACTATGTTCTACAGCCTTTACAAAGATTGGATTAAAGGCTACAGAGTTTGGATTAAAGATGTAACCTTCTAAATGATCATACCTATGAGGTAAAAACCTGTAAAATACCAAATAAATCTCTCATTAATTCACCAAAAGAGGTATAAATATATTTCAAGAAATAATTTTTGAAAAAAATGCCATTGATAAAATGTTAATTGTAATCAGTTATATAGTTTACTAACATATATTACTGTTATTTTAATATAGTAATTTGTACTTTGCAGAATGAGATACGATTTCTAATAACTATGAAAACGTTAATGTACCTTTTTTTGAGGAAGATAATACTTTTTAAGTCTTCCTACTCAATCTAGTAGTAAAAAGTTTTAGTTTCAAACAAATTTAACTCATTCTGTTTTGCTACTATACCATTATTCTATATGTGATCTAAAGAAGCTTATCATTTTCATGAGCCTCATTACTAATTTTAAAACAAGATAGTAACAGAAAAAATATTCCACATATTTTACTATACATTAAAGAAAACCATGCATCTAAAGCAATTAACACATTTTAGGAGTTGATAAGTGTAACAATGATTACTATTAATCATGCTATGGCTCTATCTTGGGTATGAATTAATAACTATACTGCTGTTAATAATATTATACAATTGTAGTTTCTTTTAATGATATTAAATTCAATCTTGAAATTACTACACTTTCCTGTTTAATTTCTTTCTTTCCTTTTTCCCTCTAATTCTAGCACTTTTGTTTGTCTATAACTTAAATTCCTAATGGATAGTTACTGTTGTTAAACTTGATGTAAAAACAAAAACAAAAATAAAAAAAACCCCGAAACACTACTTAGCCCAGCACTTTCTTCAATATTTGTTTTGCTTGAGCTTGGTGATGCCATTGTGTTAATCCATTCCCTTGAGAGGTTTTCTCTTTTTCAGTTGCCCTCTAGTTTACCAACCATTATGTCTTTCTCCAAACAGTGACTCCTGATAGCACGCCAAGAATATGAGAAATTAATTTACCCTGTCTCCAACAACTAATCTATCTTCACATCTTTCAAGATATATTTTTTTCTTCTCTGGCAGTCCATGTTCTTTCATTTTTATTTGCTATATTTCAAAGGTATCTTTGGTCTTCTTTGTCCAACTTACATATTTACATGAGAAACTAAAAATATCATGGCTTGAGTTAAGCATACTTTAGTCTTCAAAGTTATATCCTTGCTTTTCAATAATTTAAAGAAGTGTTTTCTAACAATATTGTATTATTCAAAATGTCATTTGATTTCTTGACTATTGTCTCCAAGGTGCTTAGTGTTGGTTTTAAGTAAAATAAAACTTTTATCCAATTAAATATTTTTTCCATTTGTTGTTATTATTATGTGCCAATAAATTGCCTGCAACTCATAGTAACCCTATGTATTACAGCTCTGAAATTTGCCCTATCCTGAGCCAGTCTAACTGTGCCAAAGACATCTATATGCATTACCTCAGTCATTGTGTCATTCTATTTCAAGATCTTTCTTTCCTGTGCTATCCTTTCAACCATTCTAAGCATGATGTCCTTCTCCAAAGTCTAGTCCCTCCTGGAACCATATTCAAAGTATGTGAGATGATGCTTCAAAATTCTTGCCCACAAGGAGCAGCCTGGTATCACCCTCCCCAAGACAGACCTATTTGTTTTTCTGGTCCACAGTATTTTCAGTACTCTTCTCCAGCACCACAGCTCAAAGACATTGATTCTTCTGTCATCCTTAGTCATTTTCCAGCTCTTTGATGCATAATAAGTAATTATGAAGACTGTAGCTTGAATCAGGTGTGCCTTGGTCTCCAGATTGACATTATTGCTCTTTAGAACTTTAGAGAAGTCTCTGAAAACATATTTCCCCAATGCAATAAATCTTTTTAATTTCTGACTGCTGGTGTCAAACATGTTGATTGTGGATTGGAGCAAGCTGAAATTGTTAACAAGCTCAATCTTTTCTCCATCTATCATGGTTACACCAATTGGACCAGTAGTAAGAATCTTTGCCTTCTTGATGTTGAGCTTCAATCCATATTGAAGACTACAGTCCTTGAACTTCTGCAGCAAACACTTCAGTTTCTCCTTAGTTTCATCAAGCAAGTATGTGTCATTTGAATAACGTAGATTGTTGATACATCTTATAGTGACACTATCAACAACAGTTCTAAGCCCTCCCCTAACCTGAACTATCCTCACATTGTGCAATGTGCTCAAACCCATTGTCACATTCATTGTGTCACTCCATCTCATTGAATGTCTTCCTCTCTCTTTCTGATCCTACACTCTTCCCAGTATGATGTGTTTTTTTCAAGAACTGGTCCTTCCTGACACCAAGCTCAAAGCGTGAGATGAAGTTTCCTCATCTTTGCTGAAAGAGCATGCAGGCTAAACTTCCTCTTAGAGAGACTTGTTTGGTTTTTTTGTGGTCTTTGGAATATTCAGCAACTTTTTCCAGTATCCCAATTAAATAACACATATTATTATTTTATTATCCTTACTTATTGCTCAACTTCCAGATATATAGGAAGTAACTTTAAAAAATCATGTCTTAGATCAGTTGCACTTTAGTTTTTATTTTTTAGTTTTATTAATTTTAATGAACATTTACAGAGATTCTGGATTTCCATTCATTCAGTGTTGCACTATTTTCTCTCCCCCCCATTTCGTTCCTCTCATTTTTTTTCTTAAAAGTCCATTTTAATTGTCCCATTGCCAAAGTGCTTCTCAAAACCAGTTCTGATTAATCTCCATTGTCAGTGTGCCCTTTGCCATTCCCTATCACTCCTCCCTGAGAGAGATTTCACCCTGATTCATAAGGAAAAGGGGATGGCGTATTCTCTTAACTACTTCCTGCTGAAAAGGGACTGAAACAGATGAGGGAGAAAACTATTTAAAAGGGATATTTGATTAGGTACTTTTGTCATGACAGGAGTCTAGAGCAAAGGCTACATGGTGGAGTGGATCTGGGGGAGGGTTTGTAAAACAATGAAAGAATTTTACTTTTGCTAGAGGGTAGTGTTCTGGGGGGGAGGGTTGGGAGGGGAGAAATGTGCAGCAGTAAATGAATGGAAATCCAAAGTCTCTGCAAATTTTTACTGAAATTAATAATAAATTTAAATTAAAAAAAATTTAAGTTAGAGTAAGGAAGGCAATGGATTTATAACTGCTCATGCTAATAATACTGTATTGTGACATAGAGGAGGAATAGTGGAACTGTATCCACATTTACAATATTCTTCTTACCAAAACCATTTATGGAAAGTAGGAACTGCATTGTTCATCTTTCTGAGGAAATGCCAAACTGCCTTTCAGAGTTTTTGTACCATTTTAAAATCCCACCAACAATGTATAAGATTTCCTATCTTGCCATATCCTTTTCAACATTATTTGCTTTCCTGTTAAACTCTGCCACTTCTACTGGAGTGAGATGGTTTTGATTTGCATCTTTCTTATAGCCAGTAATTTAGAACATATCTTCATGTGTCTTTCAGCCATTCGAATATCTTCCTCTATCAAAATTCTATGAATTTTGTCCATTTTTTAAATTGTATTTTTAATTTTTTAATTATATTTTTAAGTTTTTGATTGTTTTCTTTTTCTTGTGGAGGCCCTGTAGCCAATACAACAAGTCTTGATTTCTTTAATACTGTCCCATGGGTGTTGATAGAAGATCAAGTAGATTAAATAATTGACAACCTCACAGTTTTCTCCATTTATCATGATGTTGTCTATTAGTCTAATGGGGAAGTTTATTTTCCGATATTGAAATGTAATACATATTGAAGGTTCTAGCCTTTGATCTTCTCTAACAAGTATTACCATGTTGTTAAAGAATTTTCCTCGACTTTTGTTGCTGTATCACTCTTCATATTGTATAATTTATTGGATTATTTCCTCAATATAGATATTGAACAGATATGTGACAAAGGCTCAAATATCTGCCGATTTTGTTCTGACAAACAAAATTGAATTGTGAAACACAGGTTGGGAAATATCTAAAAACTACATGGAAGTAGAATCAAAATTAGAATTCATGTTCTCATAATTAAAAGTATGCACTATTTGGTGACTTTTGTTTTGGTTTAAAATTCACAGAAATTTATGATTGGGTATTATGGTCATGACAAGCGTCCAGAATGAAGATTGCATAGTGAAGTGTATGGAGGTTGGGTGGGGGGAGATTGTGTACCAATGAATTTTTTTTTCTTTACTTTTTCGGGGTGGGCAGGGAGAAAAATGCAACAATGAATGAATAGAAATGCAAAGTCTCTGTAAATGTTCATTAAAAAAATTCACAGAACTACAAGTATTTAAACTGACTATAAGCAACATGTTTTCAGAACTCTGAGGAGAGAGTTGGATTAAATGGATTATACAATTTCTTCTATGAAAAGAAACATGGAAAATGAGTATAATACTAGTCTTGAATGACTTCTAGGTCAAATTTATTCTGATATTTGCCAGTATTCTAAGGAAATTTTAATTTACATTATAGGACAAGATGGTTTGTAGTGGAGTAGAGATTTCATTCCTATTACCAAAAAGGAGAGGTTTTCATTAACACCTTGAAAACAAAGGAAAATACAGGTAGAGTGATAAAGTAGCTCTATGCAACCTAGATGAGAAAAGGAATTTTAGGTACCTCATCATTCCTGATGAATTCCAATTTTTCTAGTGTTATGTCTCCAGTTACATTTCTAAAGTCCTGTTTATCTGCTTATTTGGTAATTCATGAATACAAACATCTTAGAATCACAGGGCACAAAATTATCTTTATGACTGAACTTACTATTATATTCTCATCATCTTCTGTTTTTATAGAGTTTGTCCTGGTCATTCCATTTGTTCTATTCTCTGTGTAAAAACCTTTCTCTTGCAGAACTCTGTGAGATTTAGAATGAGTAGAATTGTGTCTGACTCTGAATGTATTTAAAAATCTGATTGCATAAATTTAGACACAAGATTTTCATGAGACCCAAACATTGATATTTCAGTTTAAGAGAATTTGTCCTTTTTGATTTTTTAACTCATGTTTCAGAAAGGAATTTAGAAGGCTAGAAACCATATTATAAAATAGGTTGTATTTGAACCTCAAGCACTTATCATCTATCTTATGAGACCCTTGTGTTCTTTTGTAGACACTTTGTACCACCTCCTACCCTTGGTAGACATTTCCCCCTATGTGAGGAACACTACTGAATGGTTACTGTGATAGGAAGTGAAATTGTCTCAAGTAAAGACTTTTCTTCTCCAAAAAAGTACTAGTTGCTGTTATATAATAAAGTATATCAAAATCTTCATCGGATCCTTAAACATTTAGATATCTTAAAATTTAAAGTTGATATATTAGCATTATTTACTAGAATCTCTTCTCATATTACCCTAAGGAAAATATAATCTGACTTCATCGCATACTCAAATTCTATACTTTTCATTCTTAGCACTCAGTCACACACATATGTGTTTCTCTAATTATTTATAAAAATGTAGTATAATATTAGTATTCCTTGAAAAAATAATAAAGAGAGAGAGAGAATGCATCTGTCTTATCTAGTATTAGAAATCAAAGACTTGGCCCAGTGCTTTAGATATAGGATATATTCAATGGTTATTTAATAAAGAAATGAAAAATATACATTGATTGAAATAAGGAAATATCTTTATGTTTACTGATTTCATTCAGT
>NW_006399760.1:6913645-6914901 GCF_000299155.1 Elephantulus edwardii | reverse complement strand
ATAGGTAATTGTCCTCTTTGGTCTGTCCAATGCATAGGTAATCATCCTCTTTGGCCTTTCCAATGCATAGGTAATCATCTTCTTTGGCCTGTCCAAGGAAACCCAAACCTGCAGATGGCGGGCATGTATCCCATCCCCCACCTCCTACGCAGGCGGCCAGCAGGGTGAGCGCCCCCCCCCCCAGCGTGGGCAGCCGTTGTGGGTGCGCCCCCCAACTCCTCCACACAGGTGCTCAGCGGGTGTGCGGCCCCTCTTGCGTGGGCGGCCGGAGGCACCCGCTTTCCCCACGGCCGCCGTTCAGGCTCCAAGAATTCTCTCCAGTACAGGACCACCTTGCGACAGTGTGGCAGCTTCACTGTACCAGTCTTGAGGAGGGCTGGTGCCCAGCATCCATCCTGGATGAGGGAATCCATTCGTTCAGGCTGTGGAAGCCTCATGGAGCTGCAGCAGCTGTTCAGGCGCAGCACGGCTCGGGGGGGGGGGGGGAGCCACGAGACTCACCCATTTCTCCTTGGGAATCCTTGAATTCCTGTTGTTGAGCTTCAATCTTCACTGAGGGCCAGTCATCAACTGTTTAAGTGTTCAATTATCAATAAGCCGAAGTCTGTGGAAGGCCATAATGGTCCTGCTTTAAGTGGTTCGCTACTACCGCAGCTCACCACATGGTCTCTGCCTCTGCCGCCATCTTGGATCTCCGACTGATAGGTCTGATTATATATTTTTGTTACCTATTTTTATACCAGGCACTGTAATGAATGCTAGGAATACAAAATTATATTGCATTATCTTGCATGTTTCTTTTTAGAGTGATGGATTCAATTCTAGTTTAATATCAGAGAGAATCTTGGAGAAGGGTAATAATAGAAAAGCTACCCATGATATTTTTAGGAAGGGCTGGTGGCCTAGTGCTAGGGAGTTATACTGCCAACTCAAAAGCAGGTTATTCAAATTCACCAGCTGCTCTGTAGGAGAAAGATGGATAATATACCCCATGTGGAATTACTGCCTCTGAGAACCTCCTCGAGGTCAGCTTTCAGTCTGTTCCCAAGCTGTGAGAAATAACAACAAAAATTACATTTTTAATCCTATAGCATCCATAAATTTTTCTTTTTCTTTCTGTCCTTACCTGTAGAGTCCCTCAGCTCCTTTAATAACCAATAACAATACACTTCCGGTATCTTAAAAGCAAAAGGCAAGCAAACCAAACCCAATGTTGTTGTTGTTGTTATGTGCCATCGAGTCGTTTCCAACTTATA
>NW_006399760.1:6910105-6912438 GCF_000299155.1 Elephantulus edwardii | reverse complement strand
ATCTTCAGTAGAATCTTGCTTGCATGTGAAATCAATGACACTGTTCTGTAGTTTCCACACTTAGTTGGGTCACTTTTCTTTGGAATGGGAACCCAATGTACTGTTGAATATATCCCAATTCATGACAACTGGCCAATCAATTTCTAAGTATGAAAATCTTAACAGAAAGAGATTACCTCATCCTTATGTCAAGGAATCACATGGAAGGAGATTGCCCATCTTGCTCCCTTAGAGCAAGTGGAAATGGTAGATTTGAATCTTGTGCTTTTCAGATCGCAGTGCAGCTTCTTACCTTTAAGCCACTCTAATTTTATCAAAATGGCTCATTCTTCACCCAAAATACAAAAGACTTTCATATTAAGGTCACACATTGGAAGGGTTCTTTCAATCCATCAGCTTTACACTTCCTTATTTGTCTTCACTCACCCCATTGCCTACAGCTTATGTCTAGTGGAAATCATTTGAAAT
This sequence comes from Elephantulus edwardii, assembly GCF_000299155.1. NCBI lineage: Eukaryota > Metazoa > Chordata > Mammalia > Macroscelidea > Macroscelididae > Elephantulus > Elephantulus edwardii. Next base: position 6,911,970 of record NW_006399760.1, on the reverse strand, counting down.
CTTTGTCATGAGATTTCAAATATTTATGTGAGAAATATGTCTCCTATTCTTTGTGCATTATAAAAGATATGTCCACATTTTAAAAGGAATATTTTGCTTTCTATACACAATCTACATGAAAAATTAAAATTAATAATTTGTTCATTTATTGATTGATTCTATAACAAATAGTGTTGAGCCCTTACTATACGCAGGGGCTATGCCAGATGCTAGTCTAAAGTTATTGACTTGAATATAATGTTTGTTTTCAAGGACCTCAATTATTAAAGGAATTTGAGACTGTTGTGGCAAAAAGCTAAACAAAGACTAAATCAGGAAAGAGAAAAATGTTTGCAGACCAAATATGTTACTTATTCACTGAAAAGAAACGTTGATATTTATTCTAATTTAATTTATTAATATTAGGTAAAGAAACATAGTGAAATAAAACATTTTATTAACCATCAAGGGATGAATGAACAAATTAAATGTCATAAATGCATTCATGGAATAATGTTCAACAGAAGAAATGATTCCTTGCTACATTGCCATTTCAGCATGTTTATTTTGTTTTAAAATAAACTTTTATTTTACATATATATGTGTGTCTGTGTGTGTGTGTGTGTGTGTGTGTGTGTGTCTGTGTGTTTATGTTGTGTACTATGAAGCTGGAATCAACCCATAGCTGACCATCCAGTCAGTTTTCAGAGATAGTTAATTGCATAGGAGAAGATTGCACATTCTTCTCCTGTGGAGCAGCTGGTAACCTCAAACTGTGCCTTTGGGACTGCAGCACAGCTTCTTGCCAGTAGGCCACCAGAGCCAGGGATGTATTTTGTCTCCATCCTTTTTAAATCTGTATGCAGGACAGATCATCTAGGATGCTGGGCTGTACAAGAAGGAATGTGACATCGAGATTGGAGGAAGATTCGTCAATGACACAATCCTGCTTACTAAAACTGAGGAGGACCTGAAGTGCTTCCTGCAGAAGGTCAAGGACTTCCCCTCCAATATGGATTGAACCTCAACATCAAGAAAACAATGATTCTCACCACTGGGCCAACTGGCAGCATCATTAGGGATGGTGAAGAGATTGAGATTGTTAACAGTTTTAGTTTGCTTTATTACACAATCAACACTCTTGTTACCAGCAGCCAAGAAACCAAGAGATGAACTGTATTGGGAAAGTCAGCTGTCAGGGACCTCTTCAAAGAGAAAGAGCAATGATATCAGTATAGAGATTAAAGTGTGCCTGCTTCTGGCCATAGTCTTCCAAATTTCATGCTATACATCATAGAGCTGTACCGTGACTAAGGATAATTTACAGAGAATTGAAGCCTTTGAGCTGCGGTTCTGGAAAAGAGTGTTGAATATACCATGGACTGCTAAAAGAACAAACAGGTTTGTCCTGAAAGGCATGAAACTGGGATGCTCCTCAGAGTCAAGGATTCTGAAGCTTCATCCAACATATTTTGGGCATGTTGCAAGGAGGTGCCAGTTCTTGGAGATAGACATCATATTTGGGAGAGTGGAGGGACAGCACAGGAGATGAAGACCCTCAGTGAGATGGATTGATTCAGTGATTGGGTTAGTGCCACAGTTTCTTCACAGCAATGCCACAGTCTCTCCACAACCATCATCAGGGTCTCATCACCAGAGTCTAGTTCTCAACAAGGCCTTGCTTCAGTGTCCTTCAAGTCTTTCCCTCCTCAAATCTTGTTTCTCATTGTAGAAAGCACTCTTTTTCTTATCCTAGTCCCACAGCTGTAGATTATTTGTAAGACCATGGATTTGCATTTACATGGTGGAGTGGACCTGGGGGAGGGTTTGTAAAATAATGAAAGAATCTTTTCTTTTACTTTTCCAAGGGGGTAATGTCTGGTGGG
>NW_006399760.1:6905928-6909741 GCF_000299155.1 Elephantulus edwardii | reverse complement strand
TGCCAAAGGGGCCCTTTAGAGTAGTGAGAGAAGACCTTCACCCTGAAACCTACAGCGTCCCTTTTTAGCAGGAAGTAGCTAAGAGAATACACCGTCCACTTTTCCTTATGAATCAGGGTGAAGTCTCTCTCAGGGAGGAGTGTTACGGAATGGCAAGGGACACACTGACAAAGGAGATTAATCAGAACTGGGTTTTACAAGCACTGTGGCAATTGCACAATTAAAACAGACATTGGAGGGGGAGGGAAGAAGAATGAACTGGGGAGGAGGGTGGAGAAAACAGTGCAATAATGAATGAATGAAAACCCAAAATCTCTGTAAATTTTCATTAAAACTAATAAAATTTAATTAAAAAAAAGATAGCTGGAGATCAATGAGGGCCAGATAATGGCTGAAAAAAGCTAACTTTAGGGTAACATCACATTGATCTGTTTTCATAAAATTTACAGCTCTATCTGCATTTCTTTTATGACACACGGTTCTGCCATGAATCAGGGGAAAATTTGATGGTGACCAGTAATAACTATATGTATATGTGTGTGTGGTGTTGTTGTTTTGTATCCTTAAGTCAGAATCTACTCATAGTTGAACCTCCAGTGGGTTTTCAGAGATCATAAAATGCATAGAAGGAGATTGTCTTTCTCCCACAGAGAAGCTAATAGATTTAAAAAGCCTCCCTATAGGTTGACAGGATAACTCCTTATTCTCTAGGCCACTAGAGCTCCCTTAAATTCATATAAAAAATTTCCAGTTTATTTTTCCTTAATTTGGATGAAGAAACAAAACTATGAAGGTTTAGCTCATTTATATATTTAATCATTCATTATACATTTGTTTGATGCCTCCTGTGTGGTTCTAAGAGCATCCAGAAATCACTGCTATTGGGTCCATTCCAAAGTATGGCAACTAATATTAATGGGATCAGACTCCCTTATCTTTCTCTCTTAGAAAGAGAGAAGGTAGAGACTGTGGATGTAACTGCCCACTTTTGTGTTTGTGCAGGTCTACATATAGCATACATTGCTAACAAGATCCCTTAAAAGAATGAACAAAATATTTATAAAGTAGTATCCAGTATACAAATGAGATTCTTCCTAGCTCTTTTATATTTAATAGGTAAGTCTTAGCAGGTTTATGACATTATTACTTTGTCTTACATGACAACAAGTAGAGACAATGCATTTCCAGGATTTTTAAAGTTGCACATGCATTAAGTAAAAGTTATTGTGATGATGAATTATTTCAAGTTAGGGCTGGTTCTGCCATTTCAAAGTGAGACAAATTAACAGATATCAAAAGGGTAACTAGGAGTTCTCCTTTGTTTGTTATAGTTGTTATCTTCTATCGAGTCACCTATGACTCATAACAACCCTATGTGCAACATCCCTAAACCCTATTCTATCCGGTGCCAATTCCACTGTCTCCAACACACCTACCCTAATTACCCCAGTCACTGAATCAATCCACCTCATAGAGGGCCTTCCCCTCCTGTGCTGTCCCTCCACTGTCCCAAGCATGATGTCTCTCTCTAAGGACCAGTACCTCCTTACAATATGTCCAAAGTATGTCAGATGAAGCCTCAGAATTCTTGCCTCCAAGGAGCAGTTTGGTTTAATCCTTTGTAGGATGACTCTGTTTTCTTAGTAGTCCATGGTACCCTCAACATTCTTATCCAGCACCACAGCTAAAAGGCATCAACTCTCCTTCTATCGCCCCTAGTCATTGTCCAACTCTCTGATGCATAATGAGTGATTGCAAAGACCATGGCCTGTATCAGATGCACCTTAGTCTCCAGAGACACACCATTACTCTTCAGTATTTTTGAGAGATCCCTAACAGCTGACTTTCCCATCTCAATACATCTTTTAATCTCCTGGCTGCTGGTACCAAGAGTGTTGACTGTGGAGCCAAGCAAACTAAAGCTGTTAACAATCTCAATCTCTTCACCATTTATGATGATGTTGCCAATTGATCAGTATGGATTGATACTCAATATGGAGTTCTTCTTAAGGCAGATATTTTTACCTGCAGACTGTCTCTATCACTGTCCTCACAAAGTGAAAGACTAAGACTAAATAATCTATTTTTGTTAGTCAGCATGAGTGAGTTCTAACAAATAAAGACAGAAAAATAGAGACATTGTTCAATCCCAAAGTATCATCCAGTTCTTTATGGTGGCATCTGTGTATTTTAAGTGCCTTTCAATGAGGGGCCTAATCAACATTATATCCAGCGTTATTCTACTGTGATTAATAGGGCATTTTCTGTGAAGATTCGTCAACAACCTACATTATGTAGATGACACAACCTTGTTTTCAGTGTGGATTGAAGCCTAACAAGAAGATAAAGATTCTCACCACTGGGCCAATTTTCAGCACCATGATAGATGGAGAAGAAATTGAAGTTATTAGCAGTTTTAGTTTGCTCAACTCCACAATCAATACTCTTGGCATGCACCAGCAGTCAAGAAATTAAAAGATGATTTGGGGAGGGCTGCTGACAGGGTACTCTCTAAAGTGCTGAAGAAAAATGATGTTAGTTTGGAGACTAAGGTATATCTGATTAAGGCCATGAACAATTACTTGTTATGCATCAGAGAACTGGACAGTGACAAAGCATGAAAGAAGAAAAAATTGATGTCTTTGAGTTGTGATGCTGAAGAAGAGTATTGAATATGGCAGTCTGACTGCCAAGAGAACAAGTTCACCCTAGAGAGAGTATAACCAGGCTGCTCCTTAGAGGCAAGAGTTTTGAAGCTCTGTCTCAAATACTTTGGGTATGTGGCCAGGTGGTATGAGTCCCTAGAGAAGGACATCATACTTGGAAAGGTGGAAAAAGAGCACAAGAGAGAAAGACCCTGGATGAGTTGGAGTTATGCTACATAGTAACTGGGATAATGGGGCTAGGTGTGTCAAAGACATACTGGTTCAAGATAGAGCAGAGCTCAGAGCTATTGTACATAGGGTTTCTGTGAGCCACAGGTGACTCAAAGGCACATAACAATAACAACAACAACAATTTGAACATAAAACTTACATTTAAGCTGAAGTTTACCTGGCCATAGAGTCTGTGTCCCTTCTTTAATGCAATGCCACTTCTCTATCTATAGGAAAGATTTCTACAAGTATGGTAGACTTTTCTTTCAAAGATGGGAGCATGTATCATGTGTAGGAATTACAGGGAATAATAGAAACCTTATCTTTTATGGTGCACATTCAATGTTTATCCTATTTATGTAGGTGATACTACATTCTAGTCCGATTTGATATTGAAATATATATATATATTTAAGGGAAAAGAGTGATCATATTTTAAAAACATATCAAATAATGAGCAAATTAATTTTTTATGTATTAAAAATATATGATATATAATAAATATCCTAAATGAAATTCAGAACTCTTTTCCTACGTTTTGTATGTGCTTGTTCTCATTCTGATTATTGCGTGTTCTGATTCCCAGAATAGAACTATTGGTACTGACCCAGTGAACACTTGGTAAATACAGTCTGTTAGTTTATTAAAATGTAAATTATGTTAAGTGCTTCAGAAATATGCAGAGAATATGTAAATAATAAAGAACAATTAGAAGCAATCTCTTTCCCTCAGGAGGTTTGTTTCTGTAATAGTTTGAAATTTTTCCATAGTCACAAATGTTGTTGTTGTTGTTGTTATGTGCCATCAAGTCATTTGCAACTCATAGCGACCCTATCCACAAGAGCCCTAAACCCTGCTCTATCCTGCGCCAATTGCACCGCCTCTGACACACCCATCCCGATTACCCCAGTCACCGAATCAATCCATCTCATAGAGG
>NW_006399760.1:6901734-6904893 GCF_000299155.1 Elephantulus edwardii | reverse complement strand
TTGCTTGCATGTGAAATCAATGACACTGTTCTGTAGTTTCCACACTCAGTTGGGTCACCTTTCTTTGGAATGGGAACAAATATAGATCTATTCCAGTCAGTTGGCCAAGTGGTAGTCATGAATGTAGTTAGGAAAAACTCTCAGTTAAAAAAATACACCCCAAAAATCCAGACATGAATGAATTGAGGACAACAAGGTGAAACTTCAAATGACAATATGGTTAAGGGATACTATTGTATTTGATGATGGAAACTGTACCAGGATTGTGTGGTTTCAGTGTTTATCCCTAATTGTATTATGTGGCATAATAGATCATTCTACTCTTCTCAAGATATATGCTATAGGGACAGATCTGTTCAAATGACAGAAGCCTAAACTCACTCCTTGCTAGGTCAGAACTGACTCATCCTGCATGGGCAGCTCAACTTCTTACCATTGTTGTTGTTGTTGTTATGTGCCATCGAGTCCCTTGCGACTCATAGTGACCCTATGTACAACAGCCCTAAACTCTGCTCTGTCCTGTGCCAATTGCACTGTCTCCGATACACCCATCCCGATTACCCCAATCACTGAATCAACCCACCTCATAGGGGGCCTTCCCCTTCTGTGCTGTCCCTCCACCCTCCCAAGCATGATATCCTTCTCCAAGAACTGGTCCCTCCTTACAACATGTCCAAAGTATTAGATGGAGCCTCAGAATCTTTGCCTCCAAGGAGTAGCCTGGTTTAACCCTCTCCAGGATGAATCTGTCTGTTTTCCTGGTAGTCCATGTTACCCTCAATACTCTTATCCAGCACCACAGCTCAAAGATATCAATTCTCCTTCTATCCTCCTTAGTGACTATCCAACTCTCTGATGCATAACGAATGATAGCAAAGACCATGGACTCTATCAGATATACCTTAGTTTCCAAAGAGACACCATTGCTCATCAGTATTTCGGAGAGGTCCCTAACAGCAGACTTTCCCATGGCAATACATCTAATTTCCTGGCTACTGGTGCCAAGAGTGTTGACTGTGGAGCCAAGCAAACTAAAGGTGTGTACAATCTCAATCTCATCATCATCCATCCTGATGCTGCCAATTGGCCCAGTGGTGAGAATCGTTGTCTTCTTGACATTGAGTCTCAATCTTACCATTAGGCCACAGAAATATCACTGAATGTCATATATTTCTTAATTTTGTTTTTTAAAACTAATTATTTATTCTTTCTTAAATTCCCCCAGCTTCTTTGCTCGTCATGTACTTGCTAGATTCTAAAAATTCTTAAATATATACCTCAGATTTCTCATATTCTGTGAGGGTTTTCCTGCATCTTGCAGAGTCGACAACTCTCCTTCACCAGCATGTAACTGTTCATAACCATCATGACAGCTGTGACCTTTTAATGTCTTCCTATACAGAGAAGCCCTCACGACCTTGTGAGTTTACCTTAATAGTTTGTTGTTTTTATAATTGATGTTTAAGACTAAACTGATAATCTATTTTAATATATTTTGAGTAACACCATCAGTAAAAAGGAAAAGACAGTGCAATCAGACTGTAGGAATTGTGAATTCTTTCACTTTCTAAACATAATATAAGAAACTTGCAATTTTCTCTTGCAGAGTAATTTCTAACATTGCTTGATTTTTTTTTCTAGTGGTGGGTTTTTTCTATTAAGGGCAATAAAACATAAACTGGTGACAGAGGGTAAAATTCAGAGCTTTATTTCAAATCACAGGAAACAGTTAGATATGAGACCCAAAGCATTTGCACATAAAATGGAATGGGATTATGAGCTTATTCAAGCTGAGAGAAAGGTTTTATCTATGATAATGCCCTAGCCCTGAGAAAATAAAGGTGATTTCTTGTTAAGCAATTGGACATTGGTATAGTATGGTTTTTATGAGGTTAAAGTAGTTGTGTTTATTTCTTAATTTCCTTTCCTTTTTTTAAAAGCATGAGCAGATAGATAAAATTCAGCAAGTATTGTTCAGCACTTTCTACAGTATGGGAGGCAATAAAATAGTGCCTAGGGGAGAAAAGATGTATATTTGCACAAAAACACACTACACACAACTCTAAAAATCCTCCCTTGTCCTTAAGATGTAACATTGAGCTAGTAATACAACCTAATTAGATGATTCACACTTTCATAGAAAACAAAGAAGTGATGAAAGTTAAGGATTAGCTAATAATTTTAACTCTAAATATTTTCCTTTGATCAATATTATTATAAAATTAATAAAAAAGTCATCTAAAAAGTAACTTGTTCAATCATTCATGATGTCAGTATGTCAGTGATAGAGCTGAGATTGCTTCATATGCATGTGAAAGTTGGACAATGAAAAAAGGCACCCTGAATGACTTAGTGGTAAGGAGTTGGCCTGATAACCCAGAGATACATATTTCAAACCCACCAGCAGTTCTGTAGGAGAAAGATGGGCAATCTCCTGTGAGATTAACTGCCTCTGAAAATTGGCAGGAGTATCAGCTGTAAGTTGGATCCAGTTTAATGGTATACAACAGCAACAACATGAATTGATATCTTTGAGTTTTTGTGTTGGTGAAGAATACTGAGTATGCTATTGACTACAAAAGAAACCAAATAAATTGGTCTTGGAGAAAGTGTAATTAGAGTTCTCCTTAGAAACAAGGAAAATGAATGTTTGTCTCATATACATTGGATTTGTTGTCAGGAGGAGCTAGTCCTTGGGAAAAGACATCATGCTGGGAAAAATAAAGGATCAGAGAAAGAGAAGAATACCATCAATGAGATGGGCATGGTAGAGATTGTGAGGGTGATAAGAGATTGAACAATGTTTCAATTTAGTATTCTTGTTGCTGTGAGAAGTAATCAATTTGCTGGTACCAAATAACAACAACAAGAAGGAACAGTTAGGGTCTCTGTGAAAATAATTAAAACCCTTGACTGCTTATGTTGTTGTTGTTGTTATGTGCCATCGAGTCGTTTGCGACTCATAGCGACCCTATGTACAACAGCCCTAAACTCTGCTCTGTCCTGTGCCAATTCCACTGTCTCCAACACACCTACCCTAATTACCCCAGTCACTGAATCAATTCACCTCATAGAGGGCCTTCCCCTCCTGCGCTGTCCCTCCACCCTCCCAAGCATGATGTCCTTCTCCAAGGACCGGTCTCTCCTCACAACATGTCC
>NW_006399760.1:6887993-6901634 GCF_000299155.1 Elephantulus edwardii | reverse complement strand
CTCCTGCGCTGTCCCTCCACCCTCACAAGCATGATGTCCTTCTCCAAGGACCGGTCTCTCCTCACAACATGTCCAAAGTATGTTAGACGGAGCCTCAGAATCCTTGCCTCCAAGGAGACACCCGGTTTAACCCTTAATAGAAACATACAAATATTGACTTTCCCTAGAAGTGCTATGGAAGAAAGTCCTGACAGACTGCTTCTAAACAATCAGATACTGCAAACCCTATGGAGCGAAGTTCTCTAACATGAGCAGGGTTGCTAGGAGTTGGAATTAACGAATATATTAAGAAATAGTTTTGCATTCTGGAAGGACATGCTTTTCCAAGCTCCATTCTCCACAGCACATCTTGTTATACAGCACAAAGTTAGAAGAGTTTGTTTTTGGTAAGGGTTGGTTCCATCATTCCAAAGTGAAGACCAATTTATATAACATTATAGGGCAAATATAAGTCATCCTTAAGCCCAAGGTTCATAACCTGGGGAATTAATGTGCATTTCTGTGCTAGAACATTTGCAAATGCCCATTGATTGATAGGTTGATATGGTTGCATTTATTTTTATTTAATATAATTTCAATCTGTATCTATACCTGGATGGCCTTAAATTGAATTAAGGGGAAAAATATCGCTATTGCTCATTTTATTTATTTCTCTTTTGAAGAAAGACTAATTCATATTGAGTTATGGATATTGACATTTTCTCTAATATTAAAATATTTTTCAGACATAGTTACTTTTTCAATTAAATATTATTGTTTCCAATGATATATGTCTAAGCTATCAGGACTTCTACCATGACTATTTTTTAAAAATCACCTTGATAATCTTTTCTTTTAAAAGATTCATTTTTCTTTTTCTTCTCATGAAATGAAATCATCTATTTGACCAGTGGTTAGAGTCATGTAAAACTGAAATCACACCTGAGAAAATACATTCAAATTTTCAAGAATATATTTTTACATATGTACTGAATTAAAGGAGGTTGCTAGGCTTATTTGAGGATGATGGGACCTTTTGAACACCTTTTAAATTATTTTGGTTAATGGCTGGAAGTGGTGGCTACTCAAAATGTAACATGTAAAAAAGTGTGCTTCTGATAAGTAAAATTCTCAGTTGAGAAAAAGAGAAAGTTTTCGTTACTATAGTTTCAGAAAGATATGCTTAATTTGTTATTGCCAGGACACTGATGATGCTTTTAAAGTTATACCAATACCCCACTAGTGTTCATTCAGTTCCAACTTATGTGAATTTTCACTGGGTTTCTGAGGTTGTAAGTCTTTATGAGAGGAGAGTGCGTCAAGTATTTCCTCTTGGAGAGGGCGATGAATGGAAACTTTTCCAGATTCCACTGTGTGAGCAACTCAATATGTAGAGCATCATGCCACCAAAGTTCCTTTACAAGTTCATCCCAAGAGAGATACCACTATAAATACAAGCACACATAAACACGACAGAGTTATAAGTCCTAAATTCCACAACAGTAGTACTGTGCTTATGTAGCCCTCAGCCAGTAATCTCCAAGGTGAACTAATATGATTCTATAAAGTTTGGCCTCTGCTTCCACTTAAATTAATTATTTATAAATTAACAAACAGAGTGACATAAAATTTAAGCAATGCTGACAAGCTTTTACTCCCAAGAGTGTAAATAACTCAACAGAGGTTCTTGGAATTTGATTAAATTGAAATCTAGTACATTGTAGACCTTATAGAATAGAATTCATTTGATTGGCAATTGCTATGCATAATAGAAACTCTTTATGAAAATTGAATATTTGAGTCAAACTAAAATGATAGCCAAGAATAAAATTTACTTGATACATAAGACAGCCTTCATCAAGAATTAAATGCTCAGTCTTGAAAAATCTACATTAGAAAATGAAGTAAGAATAATCTTTCAAGATAGAATAGCTTACCTTTTTATGTATATTGTTAGATTTATTTTGGTAATATACTACTTTTTCTTTAATTTTAGAAACTTAGACACAAACATCTTGTATCTACTAGTTGAAATACACCTGTCATTCCCTTTTTTGTTATATAGTATTTCAAAATAATTTTGGATCTTCAAGACCTTCCTGCTAGAAGGAAGGACTACAAAAAAAAAAGTCCCTGTAAGTGCCATTTAAAGCACTGGTAGCTGTAAAGGATGCTAGACTTTTAACATCAGGGCCCCCAAAGGGCTTAGGAAAGATAAATTAAAATTAAAATGTATAATATTTACATAAAATAGTTTCTCTTGCATCATATTATTTATGTGTTTGCTGAATTATATATGTTACTAGTTTCTTCTTTTATTTCCATGTTCATACTTCTTTTAAAGGAGAACCAACAGTATAATTGGTGAAGTGGTGGGTTGCTTATTGACAGGCCAGTTGTTTGAACTCACCAAATGGTCTATGGTTCTGACTCAATGGTACAGAACAATAACAACAATGACATAAAGTATATGGCCTTTTACAAAAGTCTTCTTACTAATAACATCAATCTAAATAAAGCCCACTTACATACTCAAAGTTATCCATTTTTGCATTTCCTAAAAAGGAACCTAAAAATTGAAATTTACATATTTATGACTGTCTCTCTTTAAGAAAGTCGCTTAACTTTATTTTCTTCAGCTATAAGTTTCATTCTCTTAATTGTAAATTTTTTATAGAGGATTTCTAAAGAATTTATTAGATAAAAACAAAAGAAAATATGGCTACGTAGATTTATTCTCTTACTTTCAAATAGAATACTTTACATTGACAATAGATGAATGAAATTAAAAAATATGAGTAATTCTAGGAGCTAGTGGTAAGAGGGTGTGCTGCCATTTCAAAGGCATGTGGTTTATTTACACTAAATGCTAGGCTGGAAAAGGATGGAAATCTCCTCCCCAGTGATTTATTGCTTCTTAAAATCCACTGAAAAGACTATGGGCTGTTCTGAGTAAACAGTACACAACAATAACAACAACATAAGTATTTTATTATAGCTCTTTTTAAAAAATATGAAAAGTCTGTGCTCACATGGCATTTTCCAGTATCACACTGTCCTTGGAAGGGAGCACTATATCTCATGAGTTAATTGCTTGTAAATCTTTGTCCAAGCAAGTATTCAGCAACTTCAACTGTTAATAACTTCATCTTACTTGGATCCAGCTTGCAATTAGGAACCTCTCCAAATTATTGAGGATTAATGATGTCAGTTTGAGGACTAAGACGCATCTGATTCAGGCCATTGTCTTTCTGATCACTTATATGCATCTGAGAGCTAGACAATGAATAAGGATGACAGAAAGAGATTTCATGTGTTTGAGCTGTGGTATTGGAGAAGTGTTGCTGAACATCGATGAACTGCCAAAAGGAAAAAACAATTATCTCTTGGAGTCGTTGCTGCCATGTTATTTGGGCAAAGATGTTGAGGCTTTGCCTCATATACTTATGGCATGTTGCTTGGAGGGGGCTATTCCTTGGAGAAGAACATGATACTCATAAAGATAGAGGATTGGTAAAGGAGAGGAAGACCTTCAAACAAGTGGATTGACATGGTGACTGTCGTCATGATCTTTAATACATCAGAAAGTGTGAAAATGGCTCAGAATAAGACAGAGTTCAGATCTGGTGTTTCAAAGGGTTGCTATGGGTCATACTCAACTCCACAGCACCTAACAAGAACAAGTGTTGATTTTGATATTGTTCCTATTGGGTGCCATAGAGTTTACTATATCACATCATGACCCTCGTGATGAGACAGCAGATGAGAACTTTGTCCTGTCCTGCAATATCATCATAATCTCTGGTATGCTCAGTCCCGTTGTTGATTTCACTATGTCAGTCTCTCTCCTTGAGCATCTTCCTCTCTTTGACTAACCCTCTGTCTTCCCCAACTTGGCGTGGTCTTTAGGTTTTTGTGTTTGTTTTTCCTCTTCTCATCAAGGACAATTTCTTTCTGACAACATGCCCAATGTATGAGGGATAGTTTCAACATCCTTATTTTTGCCTCTAAGGTACAAACCAGGTTGCACTCTTTTTGAATTATATAATCATTACATTTTTAAAGTTTAAATTTAGTCCTAGATTGTCAAGAAAGACTCTATAAAATGGAAATTTATCTTAGTTACAAACATCATTTCTCTTTATGATTCCACTAACGCTCAGGGAAGTAGATCACCTTATGTTTTCTAAAAATCTGTTTGTTTTTAAATTTTCTTTGGTAGAAAAAGACTGAATGTAAAGCCATTCTGAGATATATTTGCCAAGGAGGTAAATTTACATAATATGCTAAAATTCCTAAATAAGTCAATTTTATCCATTATAAGTCAGCTGCTTCCCATTTCTCATTTATTATACAAAATATACTTTAGATTTGGGGTTATAATGTTGGGTATCAAGCATGAAGGAAAAAGTATTTAAAACACAATGTTATAATGATACAATACTATCCTAGGTTATCACCAATACTGTCTCTGAGTTATCGGAACAATGTGTTATCACCATTAAACATATTTCTAATTTACAGGTATCTTCTTTTTTTCCCCCCCTTACAAATAAAAACACCAATACAACCTATTCTAAGGAAATCCAGGAACCTTCTACATAAGTGAAATGTGTCACAGTAGTGAAACACTTAGCTACTAACACAAAGATTATGGTTTACATTCACGAGATGTTCATTATAAGACTGACCAGTCGAATACTGTGAAGATTACGACTAGGATACACAGTGGGTCAATGCTAAGCTGTCACTGTCCATCTTTCTCCCACAAAGCTGCTGATAATTTGAACAATAGAGAAGTACTACCTTTGGGATAACAGTACAATTCCCCATGGACTAAGTCCCCAGAACTCCACTAGGTATCAGAAAGGACTTGAATTTACACAATAGCAGCCCTTAATGTAGAGAGAGAAAATTAAGACAGCCTTTTTTATCTTCCTCCAATGCTTCTTTGGTTTAGCTATTCATTGTCCAGCTTCCATACGCATATGAGACAGGAAAAAGATCATGACCTGAATCAGGTTCACCATATTCTTCATCTTCGTTCTATTTATTGTTTTACAATATTCATATATACATTGTGTTTTATTAATATACATTATGTTTCACACATTCCTTCATTTACATTGTGTTTCATTTGATCATCCCCATACATTGTGTTGGGAATCATGCAATTAATCATCATTGATCTGTGCTTATATTACCCTGTGTTTTCACATCTACAGTGAATCTTTCCTAATTCCTTCCCTTGCTCCCTCTGCCCACCAAACTCTGTGACACTATATCTTCTTCTTTCATCTTCAGTCTTCCTGACTACTCCCTTATCCCCTTAGGACTTTTAAACACATCTTACAAGTCAACCCTCTGGTGTTTTTTTTTGTTGTTGTTGGTTGTTTGGGGGTTTTGTCTGTTTGTTTTCCTCCCCTAATAATGATGTATTCAGTATTTGTCTTCATGAGATTGACTTAGTTCACACAACAAAATGCTCTCCAGCATCTCCCATGTGATGTAGTATTTTTTGAAATAGTTGCTCCTGAATGTTGCATAGTATCCCATCACGTAATTATATCACAATTTTGTTGTTGTTGTTGATGGACATTTGGGCTGATTCCTCTTTATTTTTTACTTTTATTTTAATTGTATAATATATGTATTTGGAAGGAGGAGTGGCATCCACTTCCATAATAGCTTGCCTCCGGAAACCCTATGAACCTGGAGAGAGGATGAAAGGCACCTGAGTGTCGAGGACTCTGCTTCATAGGGTCGCTATGAGTCGCCTGCGACTCGACGGTACTTAACAGCAACAACAACAACAACAATATATGTATGGGGATCTAAGAGGGTAAGGGGTGGAAGCAGAAGGGTGAGGATAAGTAGGGGTGAAATCACAGGGTTGCAGAATTTGGTGGGCGGAAGAATGAGAACAATTGGGGGGGAGGGCAGAAAAGCCAGTCCAATGATGATTTTTTTATTTTTTTTTAAACAAAGAGATTACATTTTTTATTTGTGGTTTTCCCATTTGGGAATAGAGGCACAGACTCCTGGCAGCTTCATGCTGAACAAGGGTCTTGAGATGAAGGGGATCCTACGTTAACACTTTACTTGTGGTCTTGAGTTGAAGCTACATGCTTTCTTGTTCAGTTAGAAGATATTTTCATGATGTTTTCTGACCTTTGGACTGCAAGGTGTGTGTGTGACTGAATCCAGTGAGAGTGACTGGCTGAACTTTGAGGCTCCATCCATCTTCACTTCCTTTGCTGGCAGTTATATTTCCCTTTTATCTCTGGAACCAGGTTAAGAATTCAGGTTCTGGAACAAGACTCAGTGTTTAGGTTACATGTCGGAAAGGGTGAAAACCTAGAGAGAATAAACTTGTGAATTACAAAGAGAAGGGCTTTGGAGGTATTACTTCAGGTGTACTGGAGGAAGACATGGAGGAAACTGGCTTAGATAAATTTAAGCATACACACCAGGCAGTTCTCCTCAGGAGCTAGGTGGCTCTCCTCAGGGGTCAGAGGGCTCTTCCCTGCCAGGTGACTCTCTGTATAGGCAGTGTTTCCATTTTCTTGTGACTAACACCTCGATGAACATTGGTGTACAAATTACCATTTGTGTCTCATTTATATTTTCTTTGGGTATAAGACAGCCCTTTTATCCCTCAAATAGATTTTAAAATAATTTAGAACTGTACATATTAAAAATACATGTGAAACATAGCATCCCACCAAAGTGTTTCAACTAGGGTGCACTCTGCTCCAGAGCTAGTTAATAACTTCTTCCAATATTTTGTGAACTAAGAGAGAATTAGGTATAGAAGGACATTGTTTCTGAGGTACAAAAACAAGTAAAATGGATGAAGCAAGCAGATGAACAGGAAGACTCACATGTGACAGATGGAGAGAGACTCTGTCAGGGTCGCTGGGCTCCTCCAGTCTGTGGTTCTGCCTAGCAGCACACCTGTTCCAGCATCTTGTCAGTAAACTCATCTTTCTGCTCAAGGAAGTTCAAATAAGGTTATTGTTATCAAATAAGGTTATTATGTTAAGTTACTGTTATTCAAAAGAATCCTAACTTGGGCCATATTTCTTAAGATATGCCTCTGTAGAAATTAAGATGATTTTGTAGCATGCATACTCTTAGTTCCTTATAAAAATATTTATAAAGGTTCAAGTTTATGTGTAACTTAACTCGTGGCCTGGAGTTGAGTCAACTCATTGCTCGCCCTCCATGAGATTTCAGAGGATGTGTAAATTACACAGGAGAGGATTTCTTATATTTCTTCTGAGGATCCACTGATATGTTTGAATGATCAAAAGATAAAGATGACTATACTACTAAAGCTTTCAGAAATTATCTATCTATCTATCTATCTATCTATCTATCTATCTATCTATCTATCTATCTATATCATCTATTCCTGTCCTCCTGTGAAGCTGCTGGCACATTTGAACCACATACCTTCAGGATTGCAGTGCAGCTTCTTGCCAATGGGCCACCAGGTCGGTATATGTATATGTATATGTATGTATAGGTATAGGTATAGGTATAGGTATAGGTATATGTGTATATATACACATGTATGTATTAATATATATACATATGTGTGTATATACATATATATGCTGTTGTTAATAATTGCCATTTAGTCGAGCACAACTCATAGTTAACCTATGAACAAAAAGCCTGAAGTCATTCTATAACTATTGTTATTTCTCAAAGTTCATAGAATTTCTAAAGGCATGTTGTTTAGGAAGTGGGTGTCACTCTTCATTCCAAACCTGTCTTAAAATGGTACTCCACCAAACTCTGTCCACCATGTGTAACCATTATGGCATTTAACACCCCAGTGGCACAAGGTTCAGCGTCACAGCAATACCAGGTTACCTCAGTATAGCATATTGACAGAAGAGTGCTGTACCACTTAGAAGATGGTTCCTCTAAAATATAACATCCAACCTTAAATATAAAAGCCCACCCCAAGGCCTTCTTGACTTTAAACAAAAGGTTTAAATAAAAACAAACAAAAACCCAATATGGTATGTGTTGCTGTTATCTGCCATTGAGTCGCCTGTGACTTTTATACAGCAGCTCTGAGTCCTTCCCTGTCCTCAGCCAGTCTCACTAATTCTGACACATCAACCCCCATCTCCCCAGATGATCATCCATCTCGTAGGGGGTCTTCCTCTCCTGCGCTGTCCCTCCACCCTTCTGAGCATGATGTCCTTCTCCAAGGACTGGTTTCTCCTGGCCCCATGCACAAAGTATGTGAGATGGAGCTTCAAAATCCTAGCTTCCAAGGAGAGACTTTGTTTCACCCTCTTCTTCAGCAAGCGCTTCAGATACAGAAGAAATACACACAGACACACTTCAATTTTGAATATGTAATGAAATATATATTTTATTTCATATCCCATTGTTGTTTTTCTTGTTTATCATACAGTTGGAACTGACCCACAGCTGACCCTCGGGTGGGCTTTCAGAGGCAGTTCATTTTCAGGAGGAGCTTGCCCATCCTTCTCTCTAGGAGCAGGTGGTGGCTTCAAACCATATACCTTTGGAATTGCAGCACCCTTTTTTACAACTAGGCCACCAGAACTCTTTTATAGTTCATTACAAATGCAAAAATTCCAGAGTACATTGGTCTAGCTTTTTCCTCCTGCAGCCTAGTATCTACTATTAGTTTACTGGATCACCAATTGTATTTTATAAATATTCCAGCAGCCCCCAGGAGTCTTCAAGCAAGTTCCTGTAGCTAGTAGTCTAGTCTCTAATAGTATCTCAATTTATGTCCAAGAAGATTTTGTCTTACCTCCTTTTCATCATATTTAGCATTTTCTTTATGAAATGCACGTAATGATATTCAGCATTCAAAAGCAACTGTATCTGAGGCAAACTGAAAACTTTAATAACTTCAGCCTGGTGACCTTCATACATTTTCTTGAGTGAAAAACAGTCTTAGGAAGTATTATAAACCACAACATCGGTAAATTTCCACCTAGGGCCTCATGTCTTTTATTCATTGACTTCTCAGTTATCATTTATTGATTGATTGACCTAAGGCTCCAGCAAATGAATTAATATCCCTAAATAACTTAGCCTCAACCCTTTGAGTTTGATTTATTGTCATAAACACGAAAGCCTGATGCTAAGCATAAGTACCTACCATATATTCATATCAGATTTGAACTTCATTTTAATTCAAGTGTCATTTCAGGAGTGCATTACTTTGCAAAATCTATATGCTTGAGTATGGATGTGGAGCTACCAGAACTTAAGGGGAAAAATGAGTATGTCTGAATGAATCTGGCAGTACTACGGGACATACATTTATAGTACTCTACTGGCCTTAATGTCAAGAGCTCTGCTCTTGTGTTAGGAGCAGAATTTGTATTAAAAGCAACTGCTTTCAAGTCAGTTATGAATACAGGTGCAGTCTCAGTAGTCTGGATTTTTCTTTGGCTGTTATAAATTGTCAACTGGTTTCCATCTCTAGTCTTTATTGAAGGGCTGAACTCTGCACATGATGAACTTGCAACATGCCTGTTAATAAATCCTCTAAATTACAGCATTGATAAAAATGGCTGAGCTCTGAAATATCATAGCAAAGTCCTCACTGAGCTGTGAATTCAATTGGTGGCTTTTACATATGAGAAAAATGACTAATAGCAATGCTTCAACGTGAACTTCCAATAACCTTATATATGCATGAAACATTTTTACCTTAAGCAGACAATAATTTCTGAATCACTTTTGATTAAAGGCTTCTAAGTTTGTTTGTTTTTTTTTAAATTATGTGAGTATTAAATTATTGAGGTTTAAAATACAGTTGCATCAGCAGTCCTAAAAATTCAGTAATTGAAGGGCCTACAGAATTCCCTCCACTGATCATTCATGTACAATTTCTCAATTTCATATGGATTCCACGAAACTTACTTACTGCTAAAGAATCATTTTTATTTGTTGTGTATCATCAAATTGGAATGTGAGGTGACCTTCAGGCAGGTTTTCAGAGTCAGTTCCCATCGGTCTCCTGCTGAGCAGCTGTTTGATTCCATCTGAATGCCTTTGGAATTGTGGCAGTTTCTTACCACTAAGCCATTAGAGCTCCTTAGGGGGTCATAATGTAGTCATTCCCCTCCCCCCTTCTTATATTTTTTATTAGAGATGAGGTGTAATCTGTGAGCTATTACAGAATGAGGGGGGATATATAAATTGTAGCTTTATAGGAGTTATGTGATATCAAAAATATTTCTCTGAACATAAACTAGATGTTCTTGTGTTGTTGGTATGTGCTGTTGAGTTGCCTGTGACTCAATGTATAACAACTCTAAATCTGGCCCTATCCTGTGCCAATCTCATTGTCCCTGACACACTTACCCCCAGTCATTGAATCAGTCCATCTCATCGAGGGTCTTCCTCTCCTACACTGTCTCTCCACCCTGCCAAGCAAGACGTCCCTCTCCAAGGATTGGTCTTCCTTGCAACATGCCCAAAGTATGTCAGATGAAGTTTCAGAACCCTTGCCTCCAAGATCAGACTGGCTTCACCTTCCCCAGGACAAACCTATTCATTCTCTTAGCAGTTCATGGTATATTCAATACTTTTCCCCCAACACCATAGCTCAAAGGGATCAATTTGCCTATCATCCCTAGTCATTGTCCAGCTCTCTGATGCATAGCAAGTGATTGCAAAGACCATGGCATGTATCAAGCACACCTAGTCTCCAGACTGGCATCATTGCTCTTAAGTACATTAGAGAGGTCTCTAACCGAAGATTTTCCTGTTGCAATACATCTTTTAATTTCTTGGCTGCTGGTGCCAAGGGTGTTGACTATGGAGCCAAGCAAATTAAAGCTGCTAACAATCTCAATCTCTTCACCATCCATCGTGGTGCTTCCAATTGGCCCAATGGTGAAAATCTTTGTGGTGTTTTTTTTATATATATTGAGCCTTAATCCATACTGAAGGCTGCAGTCCCTGATATTCCACAGCAAGCACTTCAGGTTCTCCTCAGTTTCAGCATTGTGAGTGACAGGATAATATCCATATGCAATTAAACTAAATACTTAGCTTTAAGCTGAAGGATTCCAGTCACCCATTATTATTAATTTATCATTGTTGCATATTTGATCAATTTATGGCTACAAAAGTTGTTAGAAGTTATCTATTTCTTCCTCATTGGCTCTGGTTGTTGGTGCATATATTTGAATAATGGTAGTGTTCACCAGACTTCCTTCTATGTGTACGATTTTATCCTGTTCCTTACAACATAGTAATTCAAGATGATATAGAATTTACCTTTTTAATAATGAAAGTGAACCCATTTTTTTCTCACTTTTCCACCTCTGGTATAGTAGATCATATGATAGTCTGATTTAAAATGTCCCATGCCAATCTATCTCATTTCACCAACATCTAATATGTCAATATTTATGCATTCCATTTTTTTCTTTACAATATCCTATTGTCCTACATTCATGCTTCCTATATTCCATGTTCCAGTCATTAGTATCTGCTTACAACTCCTCATTTGTGTTTCCCAATTTAGGGCTTAGCCTCAGGTGCTATATCTATGAGTCTACTCTAAGGGTAGAAAAGAAATTAAGTTTGTTAATAATTTCAACTTGATCAGGTCCACAATCAACACTCGTGGCGCCAGCAGTTAGGAAATCAGAAGAATTTCACTGGGTAAGTCTGCCCTCAGAGACCTCTTCAAAGTGCTGAAGAACAATGATATTAGTCTATAGACTAGATAGCCTGACATAACCCATGGTTTTCTCAATTCCTCCCTCTGCACCAGAGAGCCGAACAATGACCAAGGAGGACAGGAGAGAAATCAATATCTCTGAATTATGGCAGTGAAGAGTATTGAACATACCATCAACCACCAAGAGAACAAACAATTCTGTCTTGAATAAGGTGAAACCAAGTTTTTTCTTGGAGTCAAGGATTTTGAAACTCCATCTGAAGTACCTTGGGCAGATGCCCAGGAGGGACTAGTTCTTGGAGAAGGACATCATGATTGGACAAGTGGCAGGACAGTGCAAGAAAGGAAAACTTTGATGAAATTGATTGACACAATGACTAGTGTAATGGAAGTAGGAGTGCCAGAATCAGTGAGACTGGCTTAGGATATAGGGTAGGGTTCAGTGCTTTTGTACATAGGATCATTATGAGTCTCAGGCGACTCCATCATAACATCTAACAGCAATGAATGTAAGGATTTGGAATTCATGGTTAACAAGTAGTCTTTGGTTTGAGAGTAATACAAATGATTAATGGTAATGATAGATAGGAAAAATAACTTTAAATTTATTCTTATCTTTCCTATACTTTGCATTTCTTGAGATAGTGTGAAATCATTATTGAATGAGACTCAATGGGGCTTGTCTCTTAATATTGCTAATAAGGTATCAAGGAAACAGAAGGATGAGATTGTGTTTACCTATATCCTTTCCTGATTTGCACTTATCCAGTCACAAACTACAATATCCTAACACATCATAGTATCAAAACAGAGCTTGGAGTAAATAGTTCTACTGTCTCTGCCTGTAACTTTTTCATAAAATTATCTAGCTTTATTTATAGCTACATATCTCTAAGAAATGGTTTCTGAATTAGCTTCTAAGTTGAGTACCTTTCTTATATCAGGGTTTTTCTTTTAATATTCCTCTTGAGAAATTATTATTAGGTGACTTCAAGTCCAATAAGACCCATGCAACCCATAAACAACAGACCTCAACCTTGTCCTATCCTGTGACATTCTCACAATTTCTGACACACTGGAGCCCATTGCAGCAGTAGGAAAGAGCATTTTGAATGGGAAGGCGTAAAAGAAAAATCCCACCAGAGGACAATAGTCAAGAGCTTTATAATGTCATTATCATACTAAATAGGATTTAAATTGCATAGGAAAAGGTATGTATCCTTGAGGCTTACATCTAGTAAATTGAAGGAGGTTGAGTCTCATGATCTGATCTATATATATTTAGTAAGTAACTGGACCTTAACCTTTGCTTAAAACGTAAGTGGAAGAATTTAATACATGTTTTTTGTTTTGAATTAGTATATAAATATTGTTTATAAAAAGGACCAGCTAGTGATTTGCTTTTAAAACAATGTATGAATTTTTTTTCACCTGAAGTATACATTTTAAGTGGTTAGAGATATTTAATAGATTGCTGTTTATCATCAAGTCAGATCCGACCCATTGCTGACCCTCCTGTGTATTTTCAGAGGCAGTTGATTGCATGGGAGGAGATTGCTGATCCTTCTCCAGCACAGGTGGTGGTGCCTTTGGGATTGCAGTGCAGCTTCCTGCATAGATTGATTAAAGATACCATTTTCTGGGTATATCTACTGTGAACATTAAACAGATATATAATACAAAATACTCATCAGTTATTTGCTTCAGTTATATTACTATTGTTATATACCATAGAGTCAAACTCAACTCATAGCTGACTGTCCAGGAAGTTTCCAGGAGCTTTAAAGTCCCACAGTATAGTACCCATTTTTCTCCCATGGTGCAGCTAGTCGGTTTGAACTTTCAGTTGTCAGAGCAACTTCTTATCACTAGGCTATCAGATTAGGATTTCCAAATGCAGAAAATAAAGCTCAAATACCTTAATTAAATAGGAATTTAAGATAATAATTAATATT
>NW_006399760.1:6850474-6887847 GCF_000299155.1 Elephantulus edwardii | reverse complement strand
TTTTAATGATTATGTATTAGTTTAGACACTACAGTTGCAGTAAATATGTTTTTGAAACAAGAATGCTTTGGATGAATCCTGTGAAATTATCTGAACAGACACGCTATAAAACCTGTAAGGGAACTTGGTGGAAATGATATTTTACATTCTTAATCACTTCTGACTTGGGTTTTCTTTCCTACAGAGAACACAAGATTTGAACAATTAATATTTTAACTGTGTATTCAAAAATAAGGAAAATTCCTAGTTACTAAAGAATGTTCAGACCCAAAATTGTATTATGGGCTTCAACATAGCTAGACTATGAGGAAAGCAATCAAAATTCACTCCAAAACTATGTCTAAGACAAGAAATGAAAATGTAATAGAATATAGCTAGAGACTTTTGTTTTTAAAAAAGGTAGAGAATAGTGTGGAAAGGACATAAATCTAAATGACTTTGATTGATTTACACTTTATGAGTGGTTTTGATATGATCTTTAAACTGACTCACTAGATAATTTTTTTTTTAATTCTCAATATGCTTCCAGCGGCTTTTATAGATCTTTCAAGTCTGTTCTAGCATCAAATGTTCTTTGAGCGCTATGTTCTTATTTGTTTTCTTTTAAGCTAGATAAATACATCAATAGAGTTCTCCTTTACGTTAGTTGAGTTGACTGCAATTCACTTTTCATATAGCACTCACAATAATGTTTGAAAAATCACAACTAGGATTATATAAATTTATTCCCCAAAATCATACCCTTGTTGTTAGGATAAACTCTAGAATTTCATATGACTCTAGTCTGTTATTTATACCTGCTACACTAGCTAGACTCATCTCCTATCTCACTTTCACTTCTCTCTTTGCTTTATTGATATTAGCCAATTCTTTCAAGTTGTCAGATGCATTAGGTCTTGTTATGTGCTGTTGAGTCAACTATGACTGATAGTGACCCTATGAACAAAGGCTCTGAAATTTACCTAATAATCCTCAGGCGACGTCATATTCTCCAACACACCTGACTCCATCGCCACAGTCACTGTGTCAATTCATCTCATCCAGGGTATTCCTTTTGTAGAGCACTGACACTCTTCCATTCCAAGCACGATGTCCTTAGAGAACAAGCTAAACCCTATCAGCCTATCATTGATATGTTATGTTAAAATCTGAAGAAAGAATGATTTAAATAATCATTATGGCCAGGGACATAAGTTAGAATATACATTAACCGGCTGCTTTCTAAGTTTCACATTGATAGATATGCATGTTGGTCTTTTTCATTGATGAATTTATCCTATTTCTATGATGTAATTTTTAAAACAGTTATCTCTTTTTATTTTGTAAGATTTTTTATTTAATTATTATGATTCATACTTCTTATGCTGATATTTAGGATTGTTTTGCAATCACTTGGCATTGCTTAATCTAAACAATATGTATTCTTCACCTTTCTATTAAGGCAGCTACCTTAGAGTCAAATGCAATTCATGAAACCCCTTGTATTTTAGAATAGACATTGGTCCCAGAGAACGTTCAATGGCTTGTTTGTCAGAAGTAGACCAATAATTCTTTCAAGTACCTCCGGCTGGACTAGACCCTCCACATTTTCTTTTCTTTTTAAAATTTTATTTTATTATTTTTTGTGTGTGTACCATCAAATCAGATCTGACTGGGACAGGAGGAGATTGCCCCTCCTTCTCCAGCAGGGCATCTGGTGGATTCGAACCGCGTACCTCTGGGATTGCAGTGCAGCTTCTTGACACTAGGCCACCAGCGCTCCCTAGCATTTTTCTAACTAATAATTTGTACCATCATGTGGGTTTTTTTTCAACTAGCCTTGGGCCTGATGTAGCCTCAAACAGCTGTAAAGATCAGAAACACTGGTTGTTCCTTTTCTGTGCCAATGAGTCAGAACCGACCCATAGCTGACCCTCCAGTGATTTTTCACATACAATAATTGCACAGGAGGGGATTGCCCATCTTGCTCCCATAGAGAAACTGGTGGATTTGAACTTTGTGTCTCTAATACACACAAGCCCATTATTGCAACCATAGTCTTATCTAATCTTGTTGAATCTCTTCCTTTCTTTATCTGACTCACTGTTTTACATAGTATGATTCTTTTCCACAACTGGCCCTCCTAACAACATGTCCAAAGCATGTGAGAAGAAGTTTTACTACCCTCATCTGTAAAGAGCACTCTATTGGCATTTCCTCCAAGACAGCAGACTTATTTGTTCTTTGGGCATTTGCGGAGTATTTAATAATTTTTCCCCCAATATCACAATTTAACGATACTGATTCTTCTCCAGTCGTCCTTACAAATTATCCTACTTTCAGATATATAGGAAGTAATGAAAAGGTCATGACTTAGATTAGGTGTACCTTATCCCATCATTTGTTATTGTGATGTTCCATATTTGTAACTCATATTGACCTATACACCACAGCCCTGTCCTGAGCCAGTCTCACTGTCTCTAAGACCTCTACCCCCCACCCCCCAGGTATACTGTGTCAATCGATCTAATATGGAGTCTTCCTTTGTTGCACTGTCCCTCTACCCCTCGAAATATCATGTCCGATTCCAAGGACTGGTTCCTCCTGGTAACACGCCCAAAGGGTGTGAGAAAGAGTTCCAAAATCCTTGCCTGCAGTGAACAACTTGGTTTCACCATCTTTAGGACTTTGGACAGGTCCCCAACAGTAGAATTATTTGACACAATTACTGCTCTGATTTCCCAACTACTGGTGCCAAGGGTGTTGATTATAGATTCGAGCAAGCTGAAATTGTTAGCAATCTCAATGTCTCCATCTATAATGATGCTACCAATTGGCCCACTGGTGAGAATCTTTGTTTTCCTGATGTTGAGCTTCAATCCATATTGAAGACTACAGTCCGTGACCTACAGCAGCAAATGCTTCCAATTGTCTTCAGTTTTGGCGAGCAAGATTGTGTTATCTGCATCTTAGTGATTTTTCCTCCAGTCTTGATGCTATGTTCCTCCTCATAAAGTTCAGCCTTCTGAAAGAATGAATGTTCTACATATGGACTGAAAAGGTATGAAGACAGGATGCATCCCTGACATACTCGTTTCCTTATTTTGAACCCTGCAGTACTTTTATGAGCACAATTAGATGTTCTAGACTTCCCATTTTCTCAAGGTTAACTTTTTTAAACTTTGTTGTGGTACACATAGTCAAATGCCTTTGCATAATCTATTAAATTCAAATAGACATTCCTCTGGTACTCTCTGCTTTCAGCCAAGAGCTATCTGACATTGGCTCTAATATCTCTCCAGTGCCACAGCCTCTTCTAAGGCAGTTCTCTATGGACATACTCTTCTTGTTACTTTTGGAGAATCTTCAGCAGGATTTTGTTTGTGTGTGATATTAGTGATATTGTTCAATATTCCCACATTCTGATCACCTTTTTTTTTTTTGGAATAAGAATAAATATGGATCTCTTCTAGTCAGCCAAATAGATTTTTTTCCAGATATCTTGGCACAACAGTGCTGCATCTGGTTCAGTGCTGGATCTGTTTGTTGAAATATGTCAATTAGTGTTCCATTCACTCCTTGGATCTTGTTTTTTTGCCAAGTCCTTTAAAGAAGTTTCGACTTCCTTTTTCATCACCGTTGTCTCTTGCTCATATGTTGTTTCTTGCAACTTTTCTGTGTCAGCCAGTTCTTTTTGGTGTAGTGACTCTAAGTTCTCATCCCATCTTCTCTTGTTGCTTCCTAAATCATTCAATTTTCTGCCCATAGCATTTTTAAATATTGAAACTTAAGGCTTGAATTCATTCTTCACCTCATTCTGCTTAAGAAATGCCAAGTATTTTTGTCTCTTTTGTTTCTGACTTGAGATCTTTCAGAAAAATATGAAAGTTATCATAAATTAGTCCTTACAGAGATGATTCAAGGATTTTGGGGGCTTTTTTATAACATGTCAGTAGACATTTTCTGACGCTCTTATTGGGTGATTAAACTTCCAGACCTCGGTTCATATCCAAGTGCTTAACCAATGCCATAACCTAAGGTCTCCTGAAGTATCTGATGTAGTATTAATGCATCTTTCCTTGAAGTTGTATGTATCAGGCTACCTCTTTGTCTTTTCATAGACAGCATTCAAATACACCCATTTAATTCTAAAATATCTACTTTTGAGCATGAAACGTCATTAGATTTTTAAGAAGTTTTTATCTTTAAATATATTAACTATTTTAAATGTAGTTGACACCTTTTTGTAACACAGTACACCATCCTCAACAATAACTCAAAATGCTCTTTCTGATAATGCTTTGCTTCTGTTCCAATATCTGCCTGTGCCACCAAGTTTCTGCTGTTCTGCAAGATAACTTTGCAAACCCCGTGCTAAATTCTGTTTGGAAAGCTGCAAGTGACCTGCATTTCCTGTCATGAATTAACCTAGGAATGTGTCCCTACTGAACACAATTCCTTCTGGAGGCATGAATTAAGTTTAAGTCCACTCGATCTCCTCTATTAATTAATCACATATGAATCCTTCATCTGTCTACAATTAAGTTAATTTTATAGTTCCTAATTGCCAGGAGGTCTGGTTTCTTTTGTCAAGAACTAAAAAATTTCTTGAAGAAATTGATAAAACGCTTCTGGCTAAATTGGGTACATGCAGAGGAACCCAATACTTGTCTCAGTTACAGGCATGAGCTGAATGTATCCAAGAAAATAGCTATGTTTGGGGACAGAGTATGTAAAATTTTGGCAATATCAGCTCAGTCAGTGCCTCTTGTACTTGTTAGGGGGCATCGTGTATAACTCATAGCAACACTATGAGCAACAGATTTAAACCCTAAAAAGACCAACACACACAGACACACACACACATACACACATCTATTAAACCTACCTACTCACTTCTAATGTCTGGATAATAACACTCATTTATTCTTTCATGTAACAAACATTTGATCAACATAATCTGTGTGCAGGAGATTTTACTAAGAAATGATATATAAATAACTAAAATAGTTCTGATTTCAAGAAACTAACAGAATAGAATAGGAAATCTGCGCTAAGGGAATAGGATGTTCTACTTAATGCTCTAGGCTTCTGAACAGGGCATTGTGGTGACACAGTCTATAGAGAGTCACATTGCTAATCCAAATAAGGTTCATCTTACATACATCAGGGCTCTAGGAAAAGAAGACACACAATCTCCTTTTACATGATTCACAGCCTTAGAAAACCAATGGAAAAAGAACTATGAGTTGGAACCTACTCAACAGCAATTTGTGTAAGACAGACTTCTGAAGAGGAATTAATGTAGGAATGAATGAAGGAGAAAATTATCAATTTTTCCTAGAAAGAGAGGAAGAGCCTGCAAAGACTTCATAAAATAGGAAGCACTTGTAGTATATTTTAAAAGATGAGCTGTCTGCTCCTAGACAGGGATGTGAAAGAGGGCTGATCTGAAAAAGCACTAAAAAAGTAATAAAGCAAGAGGTTGTGATTCCCTTTTTATAGATGTAGGGAGTTCTGGTAGCTAGTCTGCAAGAAGTTGTGTTACTAATCTGAAGGTGGCTTCTCTCCATTGTTGTGAATCCAACAGAGTCCCATTGGGAGAAACTTGGATAACCCCTTGTGCCTTTTCAACTTACAACCCTGAAAACCCACTGGACTGTCAAGTGGGAGTCGTATCTGACTCAATGAACATGGGGTTTGTTTATAGATGAAAAATTTAAGTTTTTCTCATCTATAGAAATGTAAAGCTACTTTGAGATTATTAAGCCTTTGTTGTTGTTGTTATGTGCTGTCAAGTCACTTCCAACTCATAGTGATCCTATGTACAACAGCCCAAAACTCTGCTCTGTCCTGTGCTAATCGCACCGTCTCAGATACACCGATCTCAATTACCCCAGCCATTGAATCAATCCACCTCATAGAGGGTCATCCCCTCCTGCGCTGTCCCTCCACCCTACCAAGCATGATGTCCCTCTCCAAGGACCGGTCCTTCCTTACAACATGTCCAAAGTATGTTAGATGGAGCCTCAGAATCCTTGCCTCCAAAGAGCTGCCCAGTTTAACCCTTTCCAGGATGAATCTGTTTGTTTTCCTAGCAGTCCATGGTACCCTCAGTACTCTTCTCCAGCACCAAATCTCAGAGGCATTAATTCTCCTTCTATCCTCCTTAGTCATTGTCCAACTCTCTGATACATAACAAGTGACTGCAAAGACCATGGCCTGTATCAGACGCACCTTAGGCTCCAGAGAGACACCATTACTCTTCAGTACTTTGGAGAGGTCCCTTACAGCCGACTTTCCCATGGCAATACGTCTTTTTATTTCCTGGCTACTGGTGCCAAGAGTGTTGACTGTGGAGACAAGCAAACTAAAGCTGTGAACAATCTCAATCTCTTCACCATTCATCCTGATGCTGCCAATTGGCCCAGTGGTGAGAATCTTTTTCTTCTTGACATTGAGCCTCAATCCATATTGGAGGCTGCAGTTCTTGACCTTCTGCAGCAAACCCTTCAGGTCCTCCTCAGTTTCAGCAAGCAGGGTTGTATCATCTGCATATCGCAGATTGTTGATAGATCTTCCACCAATCTTGATCCCACAATTCTCCTCATAGAGCCCAGCCTCCCGGATAATGTGTTCTGCATACAGGTTGAAAAGGTATGGAGACAGGACACATCTCTGGTGTATGCCCTTCCTAGTTTTGAACCATGTAGTGTTTCCTTGCTCTTTTCTGACGTCTGCCTCTTGGTTCAAGTATAGGTTTCTCATCAGCATGATCAAGTGTTCTAGTATTCCCATTCTTCTCAGAGTCAGTCACAGATTTTTATGATCCACATAGTCAAATGCCTTTGCATAGTCAATGAAACACAGATATACATTCCTCTGGTATTCCCTGCTTTCAGCTAAGATCCTAGCAGGAGTTAATTTTTGTGATATTTGATAAAAGATCCAAGCATTCTCATTGCAGAACGAGTCTGTCTCTTTGTATCATTCCAAGTTGGGTGCTTTAACTCAGCACAAAACTCAAGATGATCTTGTTTAGTTTAGAATTTGCTGATTGTGGGTTTGGGTTTTTTTATTTTTTTTTAATGAATTACATGATTAGTCTCACTATAAAATCACTCAAGTGAAAGATGAAATAAGAGTCTCTCAGGATACTTTGCCAGATTTCCACACATCTCTATTTAAGCACTTTATTGGTGTATTTGTTTAGATGAATTTGTGTATATTTTTAATTATGTATTTATTTAGTAAGAGACCTCAAAGGCATAACGAGTAATATATCATGCTGTTAACTGAAAGGTCAGCAGTTCAAATGTAGCAACTGCTCTGCAGGAGAAAGTTGAGCAGTTTCCTTCTCTAAAGATTTTAACCTCAGAAACATGAGTGAGTGTTTCCAATCAACTGAATGATGGTGGGTAATTTATTTTCTCACGTATTTCTTTATTTCTACAAAACTCTGGATTAAAGAGGGGAGAAAAGAGAATTTTTCTCTCCAGCCCTACCCCTCCTTTAAATCTGGTATATTTCAATAGTTTCCTGAGATCTTTTTAGTATTTACATAATATTCTTTATTATTTAATTGTGAAGAACCAAACCTTTTTCTAGGCAAACTACTGCATTATTAAAATTAATCAACAAGCCTGAAGGTTATTATAAATTATTTATGTTGTTTAAGGAAAAAAATAGAAGATATTCTCTGTTATAAAATTTTTACCTTTGCATAGATATGTAGTTACCACTGACTTACTGAAGAAGTATTATGTTTATTAATCAATCAGTCCTGTAAATGTCCTCTGTGGATTGCAACCAATTTCAGTAGGAAGTATTACTGATCTTTACTATGAAACATATTAGAAGCTTTGAAATAAAATTAATCCAAAAGTTCAGTAATTTAAAATAATATTTTTCATGGTATGAATTCTTACCCTGTCTTGTAGCTATATCATCTGGGACACTTGGCATTAGAGAAAACAGAGCTAAAATTCTCTAAGCATCTTTCTTTTGAAATTTTGCAGCCATTTTCTCAGTTGATTTTCCACTACCCAATATTACAGTTTCAGTCTACCTTCAAGGGACAGAGGGAGAGGAAATGATTATGACAAAACATTCTCCTACCAAAGCCTTGTATTGTCAGTCACACAAATATCAATCTCTTCTTAATTTTCACATCTTTTTTTTTAAATGTGGACTTTTCCTCGACCATGTATAATTTACTCCCATTGTAGCCTGAACACAAATATCCCTTTGGTAACTGACTGATCACTTGTATTAAAAAAGGAGGTGAAACATCAGCTGCGTCAATCAGAAATGTCATAAGATTGTCCCCCTATATACACTTTTATTATTTGACAAAGCGAGTATATTGCCATTGTCTGACTTGACTATGGGTTCTACTATTAGATTATTCACTAACTACTACTGATAGATTTTAATATTCTAGGGAAGAGTCTTATTTTACTTCATGAACAAGTGCATTTTTGATATCCTGTAGTTCATCTGAGTCATGAATGCTACTTGAATTTTACAGCTACAAATGTGCTGTTTTTATTTCTTTATAATCTGAATTCTTTTAAAAAACATTTTTCTAAAAACCCGCCTACTTAATTACTGTATATATTTTTCCACCTACTTCCATGCCTTCTCTTCATAATAATTGTAAAAACAAAGCTACAACACTTTCAAACTACACTAATGTCTCATTGTTTTCTGACCTTTTCAGTAGGAAGTTGCAATGCCAACCCCAAAGTGAGTAGCTTAACTCCAACAGCTGATTTGTGGAAGAAAGATGGGCAATCCTTCCCAAAGGTGTTTTCCTCTGATAACCCTGCTGGAGGGTCAGCTATGAGTCAGTTCTGACTTGCTGATAGCAATGAGTTTAGTTTTTCAGTTTTGAATTCTATGCATATAGGATCTCACTCACTCATTTACTCACTCACTCATTCACTCACTCACTCACTCACTCACTCACTCACTCAGTCACTCATTCATTGCAGTGGACTTGGAACTACATCATAGCTGACTATCCAGCAGGTTTCCAAGACTATAAATTGCACAGGAGGAGCATCTTTTTCCTTCAGAGCGGCTAATGGATGCAGACTGCCAGAGAGACATTTGACTAGCAATATGACTCTCTCTGGTTTAAGAGTAACCATTTGGTAAATTTTAGGTGACAGTATTTAGATAAGTTTATATTTAAATGATTGCACAAACTAGTACAAACAAATCTTAAATCAGACTGCACTGACTGCGTAGAAGTGTTCTGCATGATGGAAGGTGGTTTCTCTGTTTAAATCCTGAGGCATTTCCTTTACATCTCATAAAAATAGATACAGTTTTATAATTTCAGAAAAAATTTCTTGACCTGAAATTCTTCAAAATAGTTCTAAATGAGATTCAGGATATCTTAACAAACTAGTCATTTATCTGCATGACTTGATAATATTCACTTCCTGCTTTGTAGTCATTCCAGAGGTTGTCAGAAAAATTACCTATTCTTTAGAGTATACTAGGGTCTACATAGTGGCGACAGTTAAGTCTTGTTTTTAAGTCCCTTATCCATAATGTCCATATGTGATAGACATCATGCATGAAGCAATTTTGTTAATCACTCTTGTAAAATACTGATACTGACTTTATCGAGATTAAACAATTGGTTCTTAAAAGATTAGTTATGTTTTTCAGATCTAATTTAAAAAAAACACCAAAAACCAGTAAGCCACACTGTTCTTAACAGGACACATGATAATAAAGTCAAAGCAATAAATCAAGGCTTGTTTCCTTTGAAAAATCCTAATGATGCTATGACATTGGTGACACTCAAGTCTGTTATTGACACCTTTCCATTTTTAATATATAGTCATGGTTAGTTATTTGTGAGTGATGATATAAGACCTCTGGTATTAGGCCTTTGATAAATTTTGAAATAGATTTCTTCATCCAAGGAACTGTGTTGAAAGCCAATCAAAATGTTACAGGAGCTTTCAAAGGTCATTCAGTTCACTGCTCTCTACTTTTCTATCCCAATGGTAAATTCTTATGAAAAGTTAGGAAGAATTAACCCTAACATTAAAGCCTTCTCAGGAAAGAGATTCCTTTCTATGACAAGAACTAAAACCATGGAAGGTTTCACTTCCTCATGTCTAACCCTGCATTCTTTCTTACCTTCAGAAATAGACAACAAACAGCTGAATAAAAACAAAGGCTATCTATTAAGACCTTCTAGAAGTTAGTATCCTTCATTTTTCTTTGGAATTCTTAAAAGAAGGTAAAAGAGCAGATAACTTTTTTAGTGCCCTCACTAAAAAGGCCTGGGCATGGGGAGCTTCAGGTACGCCCTGAACTCAGACTGTTGACTTTTATTTATTTATTTATTTTCCCTGAACAAGTCATACTCTCCTTCAAAATATGTTCATAAGCATGCTGTGTTGGAGAAAGCAAAAACTAAAGACCATATAGCACACACACTTGTTGTCAATAACATAATAAATAAGTTGAAATATTGACTTTCCTTACTCAAAACAAAATTTTCTAAAATTATCTAATACAATATTCTTCTTATTTATCGCATAGAACTCAGTTGGTCTAGTGAATAAGTTGTTGCTCTGACAACCGAAAGTCAGGCTGTTTGAACTGCTTCACTGGATGAAGATGGGCAATCTACTCCTGTGCGATTTACCTCCTTTAAAGACCTATTGGAGGGTCTGCACTGAGTTGCTTCTGATTTAATGGCCCATGACAGTAATGTTATTTATATCATCATACCTTACAGAAAAAAAAACAAACCCTTGTACTCATTATCTCAAATTGTCATGTTCTTTAATGTAAAGAAGGTAATGCAAAATTTTACTGCTTACCACCTTTCCTCAAATAAATTCATAAAGATGAATCCTAGTAAAATAGTGTTTCCCACACTCTGTATACTGAGGAAAGAGCTTCTACTGCCTTAATTATCATATTGCCAACAAATCGAAGTAATTTAAAGAGGTCTAGCCTTACAGTCATGCAATTGTACCATGTTAGCTAGAGATGTTACAAATGGAGTAAAAAAAAAAAATAATATGGTGCACCTTAGAACCAAAGTACTGAAATTGTAGCAAATTAATAATTCTCAGATGTCTGTTTTTTAATTCCCTATACATGTCTAGTGGCTTCCCCCCCTTAACAATATTCTTTCATCATCTTTATCATGTCTTTTCCAATAATTTGACCCTTATGTTTGTCTTTTAACTGCAGTGTTAAAATTACTCCTGCCTGCTTCAACTTTAATTGTATTGGCCATCAGTGCTTTTACAGTGTGATTTATCTCACTTATACTTGGCATGAACTTGAATTGACTCAGTTTAGTAAAACAAAAAAAAGAGATGATACAAAAATAGACCTTGCCATTTTAAGCTCTGTCAAAATCATAGTTTTATTATCTGGTATTTTATTTTGTAGTTAGGACCATTAACCTTCTCTTATGTTTGAAAAGTTTTTTGCTCTCACTCCTATTTGAAATATGAGTGTTGGAACCCAGGCCTACATTCTTTGTTTTTTCTTCTAGCTCTCTTCATTCCATTCTTCTTCTCAGCATCCTTCCTGATTTTTATTTCCTGAGATAAATATCATGCTCAGGACTGTGTTGTCCAAGGATTTATCCATTTATAAGTGATTTAGGAGAGTCCATATATTCTTCCCATGACATTTCTATTAGGATTACAGCTAGTGCCTTATGTGGAAAGTTATCTTGTAAGTTACCAATATAGGACTCATTCTTTCTTTTATGTTTTACCCTTTCCTAAAAGCTTATATATTCAAGTGCATACAATTTGAAATTTATAGAGCTTCTTGCACTTTTGGAATCAATTTTCATCTTAAAATATACAATAATGATTAATAATGGCCTAGGGGAAAGGAGCTCTGCTGCAATCTCAAAGGCACAAGGTTCAAGGCCATCAGGTAGCTGTTCCACAGGGACAGGATGGGTAGCAATCCCTTCCCATGCAATTAACTACCTCTGAAAACCCATTGGAGAATCAGCTATGGGTCCTTTCTGACATGACGATACACAGTAACAACAAGAACAACTACCACCCATAACAACACTTTTCAGTTTGGCAAAAATGTACTGCTTCCACTATTTTGTAGATGAAGAAACAGAGTGAATTCTAGAGTCATGTAAGAATTAAGTGACAGAGCAGAAGTTCTGCTGTCACTTGAATCTAGACCTTTTCTTTGGTATGCCACATCAACAGATGGTGCTGGCTAAAATGACCTGTCCTGCTGAAATGCAAACAAACATTTTTGCAATATGATTTTCATAAAGTAAAAAAAAAAAGTGGCATTGAAACCTAAAATAAATTCTCACTAATAGTTATAATAGTGTTATTTATTTTCTCAGGATCTGAAAGTCTGCAGGAAAAGGCCAAATGAAGGCAAAAATGTGCTTTCAATTTCCTGTTTCTCACCCACTCCTCTCATCTTTTGTTGTTTTATCATTTTAGAGACTGAAATCTTAGCATAAAAAAAAGTCTATGGAGTGTAAGCCTTCATAATGAAATTTATGTAGCCATTTCCTTGGGAGACAATTAACAACAGTTGGCTATCAGATTAAGTTGTTGTTATGTGCTGTCAAGTCACCTGTGACTCATCACGACCCTATATGTACAGCGGCTCTGAACCTTGCTCTATCCTGAGCCAGCCTTTCTGTCTCTGACATACCTATCCTCATTACCCCAGTCACTGAGTCAATCCGTCTCATCGAAGGTCTTCCTCTCTTGCACTGTCCTTCCACCCTCCCAAGCATAAAACCCCTCTCCAAGGACTGGTTCCTCCTGGCAATATGAAGTATGTCAGATGGAGCTTCAGAATCCTTGCCTCCAAAGAGCAGCCTGGTATCACTCTCGACTGGATTAACATGTTTGTTCTCTTAGCAGTCCATGGTATTTTCAATACTCTTCTCCAGCACCACAGCTCAAAGGCATCAATTCTCCTTCTATCATCCTTAGTCATTGTTTAGCTACCTGATGCATAACATGAATTGAAAGTGAATTAATAAATATTTTGGGAGCATTTCTAATTCATAGATGGCTTTACTATGTTCAAAACTGTACAGTATACTAATCTAAAATATGAACTGTACATTCAGTAATGAAGAGAAAATAAATATTCAATGTAGTATTTATTTTTTTAATTTAATTACTGTATATACACACTTTTTAAAAACCTTTTTAATATCATACTACATATTTCACTGATTGGTCAGATACTACACTCCAATATGTGGATCTGAATATATATTAAATCAAGCACATCCACAATGAGATAAATTAGATCTCAGTAAAACACATTTAATGATACAGTTATTATTGCTAGCATTTTAAATAAATGGCATTTAAATTATTACAGAGAACTCTCATTTTCTTAGTAGAGAGAAGTAAAAGATAATTGAAAGTTAATGAATAATAGAAAATATACCTCTATACAAAGTATTTATGTGTAGTTACTGTTTGTCTCAATGAGTATTATAGTAAGGCAAATTAAACTGTAATTTTAACAAGCAAATTAACAATCATGTGTTGGCATTATTACTATGTACCCGGCCTTAAGTATACAGAGATAAACTATGACCTCCACCCTTAAAAACCTCTTAGTTTTATATTAAATGCTAAGTATTATGATTGAAGTTTGTAAAGAATATTATAGAAATGATAGTGAAGGACAAAAAAAAATCCCAATTGTTTTAAGAAGACTAATTATTTTGGATGAAAATGTATTAGACAAGGAGTCATGCAATAAATAGAAGATGAAATATGTGGAAGTAAGTACAAGGCTGATAGAAAAAAAAAACAAAAACATTTAGATATTGTAGATTCTGCATGAAAGTAAGTTTTTGCCCCTAAAGATAGCAACTCTTCTGTTAAATAAAAACTAAAGTTTGCTTAGTGTATTAAAAATAATCATCCTAGTGCAAGTTTTAGGTATTTTTTTTTGGTTTTGATCAATGTAAGTATAACCATTGGCAACATCAAAGACTCATCAGGGAGACAAATGAGTCATCTAAGTAGCTTCATTCTCACTTTGGCAGAAGGAAATTTGGGACTGAGACATGAAATTCTATTCGGTGTGCTGTATTTTGGATGCTTTTGAAGCCTGAATAAATTACTGCAGTTGATTACAATTATTAGTTTAACACTCTTTGGCTCAGTCGTCTGTTGCCAAATCATCATTTCCAAAGCTCCTATTTCATTGTGCATTTCCAGAGTTTAGAATGACGGTTGTTATTTCTTTCCTCATTGCCCAATACCTACTTACTGCATACTAAGGCACATATTAGTATATAACTTTGCGGTGCAGTATAATATGTAACCAAAACAACAATAACAATAAAACACAACCCAAAATAAAGAACAGCAATAACAAAATATTATAGAGCTTTTGCAGAAAAAATTCTAGCCCCCCCAAAAAAAATGTTTTATCATAGATTTACCACACATCTCCGAAAGAATGCTGAGGGAATCCTTGAATTGGATTGGATGGAAATAATTTTTGGGGGAAGCGAAAATGCACATAAAGAAATAATTTAAATTTAGTTATTACATCAACTCATAGCTGACCCTGCAGCAAGTTTTCAGAGCCTGTCAGTTGTATGGGAGGAGAATGCCTATCTTTCTCCTGCAGAGTCGCTTGTGGAAGGAAGGGTTTGAACTACCAGAAAGTTGCCATCTTTGGGTTAGCCACCCAGCTGACTACACAAGCAAAGCCTTGTGCCTGTGTTTGTAGTGTTTCCCCACTCAATTAGAAATGTAGTACTTTAGTATCAAAATCTTACCACTTCCCAGGAGACCTAGGTTTACTTTCTAGTCTCAGATAGTATGCCTCATTTATAGCTACCATGTCTATATAGGGAATTGCATTGGTGTTGTAATACTGGATTGACCTTAGAAGAATTGCCAAAATAAATAAGACTGGGAAGAAAGCCTGATGATTCTCTTCTGAAAAATTATCAGTAGGCATCCTATGGATTATAATAGTCTGAACCATATTCATGGCAGTAGCACCAACATTTTGTACATGAGGTTATGTATAGTTACATTACCAACGCTGCCAACATTGTTTGAATTATATCTAAGAAATATAAATTTACACAAAATTTTGAAGAATGGTTTCCTGAAAAGCAAATAGTAATTTCAAATAGCTAGCTAGTTAATAAGAAAACTATGCGACTCTCATTTAGACCATGATAACCTTAAAAATATTTATTCACTCTGGAGTCTTGATCTTCTAACATTATCTTTTACTTGCAATGATTGTATTTTGAGATTGGTGCAAATTCCATCACTTTTTTAACAGTCTCATTACTCACTGCTGTCTAGTTGGAAACTCCTTACAGCTGACCTTCCAATGAGTTTCTGAAGCTGTAAATCAGAAGAGCGCTGATGGCCCATCTTTCTCCATTTCTTCTAGTATTCTGTGTGTTTAATGTTATATTAGTCTTTATATCAAACATTAAAAATGCTTGCAAATTAATGATTTCACAATTAAATATGTACATAATTATAAGAATCATGGAACTTCCCTTTTCACCAATCTAGTGCCTACTCTTAAGAACCCCAAAGCACTGGAAAAATCATGGCTGTTGAATCAAAGTCAACTCATAGCTGATCTCCAGTAAGTTTTCAGAACCTATAAAATACACAGTAGATGGCAGTCCATTTTTCTCCCTTGAAGCTGCTGGTGAATTGGAACTACTAAAGAGGTATCACCTTTAGGCCTTTAGGTTAACAATGCAACTTCCTGTAAGTTAGGTGTATGCTATCAGAACACACACATTGATTTACAATCTGCTCTGGAGAGGGAAAACGTAAATCTTTTCCCAGCATGAGTAAAGTTATTCACTAAACTCCAAATCTATCACCGTTTCATGTCTCCAATTTTAAAAGTGTATAATAGAGAGATCCCCTGTACCCTATTTTGTACAGAATCCAGAGAAGTTTGGAGAAGGCCTTCATGCCTGGAAGGATTGAGGGAAACACAAGAAAGGAAGACCTAGTATGAGATGGATTGACTCAGTGACTGGGGGAATGGGGGTATGTGGGTCAGAGACAATGAGGTTGGTTCCACAAAAAGCAGGGTTCAGAGCTGTTGTAATAAGGGTCACTAAGAGTTGTGAGCTACTCGACAACACATAAAAACAATAACAAATCCAACCTTACTCCTTCTCCTAAAGTAAAGCATCATTTCCTAGATGCTTCATTTGAAATTCCATTCTCTCATTCATCTTTAAAAGTTATTTTTGAAACTGGGTGCAAAGGATTTGTGCCTTTTTATATGAATGAGTCCCATCCTTAATGTAAAAAAATCTTTTTTATTATATGCATATTATTTTTTTCTATAATTATATTTTATTAATTTTCATAAACATTTACAAAGATTTTGGGTTTCCATTCATTCACCGCTGCACTATTCTCTCTACCCTCCTCCCAGTTTGTTCTTGTCCAAATGCCACAGTGCTTGTCAAAGCCAGTTCTGATTAATCTTCTTTGTCAGTGTGTCCTTTGCCATTCCCTATCACTCCTCCCTGAGAAAGACTTCACCCTGAGTCATAAGGAAAAGGGGATGGCGTATTCTCTTAGCTACTTCCTGCTGAGAAGGGACGCTGTGGGTTTCAGGGTAAAGATCTTCTCTCACTACTCTAAAGGGCCCCTTTGGCAGTAGGAAACACATAGACTATTATGGAGACTGATTTTGGAATTTAGATGCACTCTTATTGATTGTGCTTGGCCATACATGTTCATATCATTGAAGATGTATCATGGGGGTGTTGCAACCTAGAAGACACAAATTTGACTAACAAGTTATAAGTACATGAGTCAAAAATTATGGAAAAGTAAAAGATTCTTTCATTGTTCCACAACCCCCCCCACAGGTCCCCTCCACCATGCAGCCCACGCTCTAGACTCCTGTGATGACAGAAACACCCAGTTATATATCTCTTTTAAACAGTTCCCTCCCTCCTCCGCCTCAGTGCAGCACACATCATTGAACCCATCTTATTCAGTCTCTCCCCAACCCCAAGGACAGTCCCATTCTACAACAGTGCCATCATGCAATATTTGTCCTTTTGTGACTGGGATATTTCACTCAGCATAATGTTCTCCAGAGTCAACCATTTTGAATAATACTGCATGAGTTCCTTGTTTTTTAATGCAGCATAGTATTCCATTGTGCGAATATACGACAGCTTCTCTAGCCATTCGTTTGTTGATGGGTATATGCATATTATTTTTGATTAAAATTTAAGGCATTTAAAAATATCTTCCATCTAAACAATCTGTCAACATAATTTTTCTCTCATTCTGTGATGATACTTTGTTCACTTAATATACCAGATAATGATTATATGATAACAAACATTTCTAGGTAACTCTTTTGACTAGTTTCAAAGTTATTTGTAACAGAAAAAGACAATAAAATTTATGGACTACATTTCCACTGAGAGATGTTCAATCAATTTAATATAATTTACCACTCAAATTGTGAAATAATAAACAGCTTTGAAATTCTATTTGATAAAATGTGTGAAAATTTCTTAAGATTCAGTCTTTGAGATTGGAATGTTGTATTGAAGAGAAAACATCCTAACCAACTTAGTGATTCTCTATAAGTTTTCCAAGGCCATGAATCTTGACAAGAGGACAGTGTGTGTTATTAGAACTTTGATACCAAAACTAATACATTCATCAAACTGATTCAAAATCAGACAACACTTTCATGTGCTTCTGAGGCTGTAAATCTTAGTGCAACAGACTGAATAAATTTTTATCCCAAACAGCAGCTGGTAGAATGGATAGCCTTTTGGTAATCCTACAAATACATAAGAACTCCTACTTCAAAACCTAGTGGGAGCTTTTATGGAGTTGTCCATAATGAACAGTACTGACAACTCAAATGTCAAATATTCTAATTCACTAGAAACCCTTATGGAAAAAAGAGATGAGTAGCTTCACAAACCTGATGTAAGGTCACTGAGTCAAAATAGACTCTATGGTTGCAAATTTTGTCTGAGTCTTGGAAGCATGAGTGGGAAACCCTATGAACCTGGAGAAAGAATGAAAGTCATGCAAGTGTTGAGGACTTTGGTTCATAGATAGGGTCGCTATGAGTTGCCTACGACTTGACAGCACCTAACAGCAACAACATATATTGCATTGGGAAATTTTTCTGTCAGAGACCTCTCCAAAGTACTTAAAGGTAACCATGTGAGTCTGGAGACTAAAGTGTGTCTGATACAAGCCATGGTCTTTACAATTACTTGCTATGCATCAGAGAGCTGGACGATGAATAGGTATGACAGAGAGAGTTGACGTCTTTGAGCTTTGGTGCTGGAGAAGAGTACTGAATACTCCATGGACTACAAGGAGAACATCATGTTCATCTTGGATACGGTGATGCCAGGCTGCTTCTTGGAGGCAAGGATTCTGAAGCTTTGTCTGACATACTTTGGACATGTTGCAAGGAGCAACCAGTCCTTGGAGAGGGATATCATGCTTGGGAAGGTGGAGAGAGAGCGCAGGAGAGGAAGACTTCAATTCGATGGATTGATTCAGTGACTGGGTTAATGGGGATAGGTGTGTAGGAGACAATAAGATTGGTAAGAAATAGAGCAGGGTTTAAGGCTGTTGTACATAGGGTCGCTATGAGTCACAGATCACTCAAAGGCACATAACAACAACAACAACATATTGTTAAGTGCTGTTAAGTCGTATATGACTCATAGCAACCCTATGAATGAAAGACCCGAACAATGGTATAACTCTCATTGTTTCTCCAAGTTCATAGAGTTTCTGGAGGCAAGCTATTTTGGAAGTGGATACCACTTATGCTTTCAACCTTGTTTTAATCAGGGGATGCCACCAAACACTGTCCACCATGGATAACCATTATTGCATTTCATGCATCAGTATCACAGTGTTTAGCATCACAGCAACCAGAAGTTACCTCTGTACAGCAAATGTACAGACCAGTACTATACCACTTGGAAAAAATTTTTGACCAGAAACAATTAAAGCCAGGCCTGAGGGCTGCAGATTAAAATTACCCACCCTTGATAGATATTACCAATTAACGTACAATCTACAGAGTTGACATTATTAATCTATTTCGTTCTGTCAACCTATTCTTTAATTTGCTTTTGTTTATTGTTCCTGAGCTTGAGAACGTATTTGCTTTTGGACACTTGATTTATTTCCTCAGGAATTCTCAGATAATATCTCTTGCCCCAATTTTTCTTTTAGCTTGTTTGTTAATTTACTGGAGTCATTTGCATATTTCAGATGTATTGGTTTTATATCATTGGATTTAGTGCTGTATCTCCATAGGTAATATATATCTATTGGTTATATTTATATTACTTTTTCATACAACTGGATATTAAACTCCTTTAATGCAGGGCACTTGTATCTTTCCATAACCCTCAGTATTTGTAATCGAGTGAGGGTTATATGGGTACAGCTATATTTACCGTTTACTGACTTCACAAAGGGGAACTATCCTCATGAACAGTGTCAACAGGATCAAACCAATTACTGTGATGTCAGAAATTTCCCCCACACTCCCATACCTATTTTTTTTTCTCCTCTCAAAATCAATCTTCCCATTTTACAGGTTCCAAAATTTGATGTGGTGACTCACAGAGCACACAGAATCATATTGAAGAAGTCAAAAGGTTATAATCCAGGTCTGTAACAGAATATATATAGTCCTGGCAGCTTCTGAACTTTGAGCCCCGTGGCTTTAGACCAGACTTAGAAAGTTCTTATCTTAGTCCTGCCAATTATGGCTCTCCACTCCCCAGTCTCCAACAAACTTGGGCTAAAGGCTTTTAGGTTAGGTGCCATGGGATAGCAGTCCAAAGGTCTACTCTATTCCATGTTAGCTTTCTGGTTTTCTGCTGTGGTTGCGATGGCTGTTGTTCAGATATATCCAGATCTCGCTGGTGCAAGAATCTCTGATCCTGAAAGACAATATTACATTCTCTTCATTCTTTGCTCACAGGGAAAAAATCTTTCAACTCTACAGCTGGATGGGATCAATTTAATGACAAGACTAACCAATCCTCTTGTAGGTGACACTAGTAAATCCCCTCATGGATAGGCTAATATATCTTATTACACATCCCCCTGCCCATTTACAAGGCAAAGTCATACTGAATGGCTAGGAAAGCCAACTTGAACACTAAACCCTTGATAGCACAGTACCCATAATAGACACAATAAGTCAGCACTTAATATTGATTGTCAATTAATAAGGGGAACACAATGGCAAAATAACACAAAGGCAAGTAACAATGTGTTCTGACTCAAGGCCAGAAGTGACACAATCAATCCGTGTGTTATCAGCTCTGAATGTCAAACCAGAAGGCAACACCGTCTTTCTGATTACCCACTACTCAGATATTTAGTAAGCCATCTATTATCTATTCATAACTTCATTAGTCTACACATCCACTCAACAAAAGATTTGTTTGTTCTCTTTACTCATTTGTTTAGCTCTTTTCATAATAATTCATATGGGGGGAAAACGGTTTGCGTAAAAATATTTTCAAAGATTTCTGTCACAAAGTCATATCTTCAGTGTTATTCTACAAGACTGCATTGTAAAAGCCAACTAAAACATTTGGACAC
The DNA here is from genome assembly GCF_000299155.1 of Elephantulus edwardii. Classification (NCBI taxonomy): domain Eukaryota; kingdom Metazoa; phylum Chordata; class Mammalia; order Macroscelidea; family Macroscelididae; genus Elephantulus; species Elephantulus edwardii. The sequence continues at coordinate 6,867,202 of NW_006399760.1, read as the reverse complement.
ATTTCATTTGTCAAATCACTTGTTCTGCATAGCTACTTTAAAAAACATAATCAGCCTTTATTTCAGAAAACCTCTTCCACATACATATTTATAAGGATGCGAAGTTATGCAGATATTGAATTTAGATGTAAACACTTTTAAGTGAGCAGAGGTACTAATTTTTCACAGGAAGAAAGAATATGTTCGAGAATCAAGCAAAATACTGCTATTCCTGCTACATACTTCCCTCACTCCCAATTAGCATATTTACTTCACTTCTCAATGCTTTTATTCATTTGTTTGCCAATTTTCTAGGTAACACCCAATATATTCCACTTTATAATCAAAGAGGCATGGTTGATGATTTGGAAGCATATGATTTTTTTCCCCAATTGATGTTTTAAAAGCCTTTGAATTATTATTTGTTAAATGAATATTAGCATACAGGGTATGAAGAAACTTTCTCATTCCATATATATATAATACATATAAGTTGTTAAAGCAACTCTCTTTTTCAAACCTTCTTTCTATGTCTCTGAGGGAGGATTGGATGAGTAAAGATGAGTTTTGCTTTGTTCTGTTCCAACTCTTCTTGATGGTATGTTTTTGTTTGAGTATAGTTTTGGCTAGAGAATGCTAACTATAGTTAAGTTTCACTTTCTTTATTCTGTCAACAAAGATCCTTACAATGGTCTCAAAAACAAATATATTAAAGTGTTTATTAGTACTTATTGTTATAGTTGATAGGAGTTGTTGAGTCCAGTAATCATAGCAGTTCTATGAACAAAAGATCTGAACCCAGTACTGTACTGTGCCATCCTCAGACTTCCTGACAAAGAGCTCATTGCAGTAGTCACCTGATTGAGGGTCTTCCTCTCCTTCACCCACTCTTCACCCCAATACAATTTCCCTATCCAAGGAATAACACCTCCTATCAATATATCCAAAGTATGGGGGGTGAAGCCTCAGTATTCTTGCCTCCAAAGAGCACTCTGGCTATACCTTCTCCAAGACATATGTATTCATTCTGTTGGCCGTCCATGGAATGTTTAATGCTCTGTTGTTGTTAGGTGCTGTCGAATCGACAGCAACCCATAGCGACCCTATGTGCAACAGCCCTAAACCCCCCCTCTATCCTGTGCTAATCTCACTGTCTCCAACACACCTACCCCCGTTGCCCCAGTCACTGAATCAATTCATCAAATCGACAATCTTCCTCTCCTGTGCTCTCCCTCCACCCTCCCAAGCACGATGGGTCTGGTCCCTTCTTGCAAAATGTCCAAAGTCGTTTAAACGAAGCTTCAGAATCCTTGCCTCCAAGTAGTTGCCTGATTTCACCCTCTTTAGGATGAACCTGTTTATTCTTTTAGCAGTTCATGGTATATTCAGTACTCTTCACTAACATCACAGCTCAAATTCTCCTTCTATCATCCCTAGTCATTGTCCAGCGCTCTCTGATGTTCAGTGTTCTACTTTATTAAATGTCTTCAGTATATTCACCTTCAGTTTTACTTTATATTGGCAAGCATATCAATGATTCTATAAATTTTAATTATTCTAATTCAGTTCTAGGAGAACAAACTGGTTCATCTTAGAGAGGATGATACCAGACTGCTCCTGCTTCTTGGAGGTAAGGATTCTGAAGCTTTGTCTGACATGTTTTAGACATGTTACAAGAAAGGACCAGTCCTTAGAGAGGGACATCATCCTTGGGAGGGTGGAGAGACAGTGCAGGAGAGAAGACCCTTGATTTGATAAATTGATTCAGTGTCTGGGGTATTGGGGGTAGGTATTTCAGAGACAGTGAGATTGGCACAGGATAGAGCAAGATTTAGAGTTGTTTTACATAGGATCTCTATAAGTTGCAAGTGACTCGATAGCACATAACAATTCAGATTTCTCTCTAAATACATCACAAAATAAATTTAAAAATTTAAATAGCAAACATAACAATTTTTGCATATAAAAATAATATTAGTTTTATTCAACTTTAATAATGTATGTTTGAGTTACATTTTTATAAATAATATGTATACCTCAGCTGTAGGGAGCTTTCTCTGGTAGCCTAGTGGCACGAAGCTGTGCTGCAATCCTAAAGGCAAAAGGTTTGGGGCCACCAGCTGCTCTGCAGGAGAAGAATGGGCAATCTCCTCCAGTGCTATTAACTGCCTCTAAAAACTTGCTGGAGTGTTAGTTATGGGTCTGTCCTGATTCTATGGTAAACAACAACAACAACAACATACCTCAGCTCTATTTGTAAAAAAATGTATCCATATACGCAACTCCTATCATTCATTTTAAATCAGAACTGACTCATGCCAGACCCTCCAGTGGGTTTTCCTGGGCTGTTAAATCACATAGAGGAAGGAAATTGTCCATCTTTCTCCTATAGAACAGCTGATGGATTAGAATTACTTGCTTCTGTGTTGGCAGTACAACTCTCGATCAAAATGTCATTAGAGAGTCCTTAAGAAAAGTATTATTGCTTGTTTGTTTGTTTTGTGTTGTTTTTTGTTTTTGTGATGCGCTATTAAGTCAGAACCAAATCAGAGCTGACCCTCCAGAGGCTTTTCAGAGGCCTAAATCACATGGGCAGGGGGAGAATTGTTTTGCTGGGAGATTTCCCATCTTTTTCCTTTGGAGCAACTGCAAGATTAAAAATTAATATCTTTGGGTTGACAGCCCAACTTTCTAACACTAAGCAACCAGAGTTTGTTAAGAAAACTTTAGTTAATATATTGCTGAAATTTTACTGGACACCACTTTAAATATGTAGAAGGAACAATAGTTTGAGAGTCAGAAGTTCTCATTTGTTTTGTTGATTTTCCTGAGCTATTTTGATCCTTCAAAAGAATCACACTCATCTTTCCTAGGCACTGGTTTTTAAATTTCTAAAGTAAAGGGCTTAAAATTGGCAATATTCTAAAGTACCATTATGGTTGTTAAATTCTATAAAAGATGATAATTTCACTATTTTAATTGATTGTTGTTGTTACGTGCTGTCGAGTCACTTGTGACTCATAGTGATCCTATGTACAATAGCCCTAAAATCTGCTCTACCTTGTGCCAACCTTGTCTCTGGCACACCTACTTTCATTACCCCAGTTAGTGAATTTATGTATGTCATTGAGGGTCTTCCTCTTTTGTGCTGTCCTTCTACCCTTCCAAGCATAGTGCCTGCCTCTAAGGACTGATCCCTCCTTACCCAAAGTATGTCAGAAGAAGTCTCAGAATTCTTACCTTCAAGGAGCAGCCTGGTTTCACACACTCCAAGACTGACCTGTTTGTTCTCCTGGAAGTCCATGGTATAGTCAGCTCTTCTCCAGCACCACAACTCAAAGTCATCAATTCGTTTTCTGTAATCCCTAGTCATTGTCCTGCTTTCTGACACACACAAGTAATTGAGAAGACTATGGTTTATGGTTTATAATTTTATAGCTTTGCTTTTACTATATCTTCTGGGGATAATTGTGATTTTCTTTTCCAATGTCAAGTCCTGCTCCAGAATAAGGATTCCCAGTTGAAATATTGTTTCTATGGAGTGGGGAAAACATGTTTTCAAAGCAAGCAGCGTAGTTTGGTGGAATTTGTATGAGCACATTATATTAGTATGGGGAACGGCCTCTGCTTTCTAGTGCATTTTAATTTCTTTCAAAGTTAATTTTTCCCAATGGGCTTTTTTTGTTTCAGAATATTTTTATTATGAAACTGTGACTTTGTGTGTGTGTGTATTTTAAGTGTGCTGCTTTGTAGGGGTAAACCACTTGTGCTTAATTATTTTAACCAAAGTCTTATAGATAATTTATTTGGAATTAAGATCAAGGGCTTTAAATTCTTCCTGCTCTTTCCTTACTTTTGGCACAATGCTTCAATGAAACAGCACACAGCATGAATTCGATGTGACTCTATAGCTATGCTAATCCAAGAATTTTAGCACATGTGGCTAATTTTTAGCTTTGGTTGCTTAATTTTTATAGCTTTTCCTTCACAATTTCAGCAGCCAGTTAATGTAGCTTGGATGTATGTGCGTGTGTGCATATTCATAAAAACTTAGTATAACAAGCTCATTACATTAAATATTTTAGAAATCATATTAGTGAATTCAGAGGAAAGTGCATCTGAAAAGAATTAAAAAATAGTTAAAATTTAAAACTTGAGACTAATTTTTTTTTTCTGTGCTGGATACTGAATACTATCTATTGCCCCAAACAAATTGGCTGTAGTGATGATTTGAAAGTAATATCTCTGTCTCAAGGGTGTGATGACCTCTGTGGGTCTATTAATTCCATAACCATATACATGTTTATAGTTCTTTCCTTATAACCAGAATATTCACCTCTGTCATTTTGATGATATGGATGTGAGTAGAATACATAATTACAATCACTAAAGCCCAAATAGTCCGATGCAGAGTGAGGGCTGGCATGTTCATAGGTTTGCAGGCTTTTTCCTCTGTGTTATTATGCATTGCACAATTTTACTTTGCATATAAGGGACTAATTAGCACTGGATTCTCGGGGGTGGGGGTGGGGAGGGATAGGAAAACAATATAAATAAAAGAATACTAAATGTCCAAAATCCTGTTCCAATGGAAATTTTCAAGTTTGAAAGCAAAAGCAGATTTGATATTGAATTTGAAATTTTAAACTATTGTAATCACACTTTTAGAAAAAATACATCTAGAAATTAGTGGTTTAAACTTGTGGATGGACTTTTATATTCCTTTATAATAGTAAGAGAATGTTGATCTTTTTGAAAAGAATAGATTTCGAACTTTTCTTTCTAATTGCTGCAGCATTAACCATTATCAAGTCTCACAGAAGAATATCTATAAAAATATATTTCATCGTTGAGATTAATTTGTACAGTGCCAGATCAATTATTACCAGCATTGATCAGTTCTTACACCATGTTTCTTCACTGTGTCTCTAAATTCATTCAGTTTTGCATTAGTCTTGGGCTGGTGCTAGGTTCAGAAAAGAAAACGGGATTTGTTCCCTCTAATCTTAAGAGACTTTGTTTCTAATCTCAACTAATATACTTGAAACTAGAAAAGTTATTTTTAAACTGAATCCAGGAAATAATTGAAAATTAATTTGTGCCATGTATGAATAATTTGACATTTGCTTTTTTGAAAAAAATTGTAATTTTAGTGAAAGTTTACAGAAAATTTAGGCTTTCATTCATTCATTTTGCACGTTCCTCCTTCCTCTTTTCTTCCCCTTGCCCCAGTCTACTTTGCAATGCATCTTTTGTCCTGGATTGTTGTCATATATATAATGGTTAATCATATATTTTTTTAAACAGTTCTTTCCCTCATCTGTTCCAGTGCAGTGTATTATCTATCCATTCTTTTTCTATTCTTGCCTCAAACTCCCATGGAGACACTTGCTTCTGTTAGTTTAAATTTCTGTAGAAAATACTCGAAATATGGGAACAATATTAATGAAATAGTGTCAGTTGCCCTTAACTGACTCAAATGGGACAGCAACAGATGAAGATATTTCCAGAAGAAATTTATAGATTCTAGATATAGAGTAACAAAGATTAGGGAAAATAATAGCAGAGATAAAATGTCTGAGTTCAGTAATATTGATTGTGGTTGTGTACTGTTAGGTTGGAATTGACCCACAGCTGACCCACCAGGGGATTTTCAGAGGCAGTTAATTACACAGGAAGAGACTTCCCATCTTTCTCCTATAGAGCAACTGGTGAAATTGAACCATGTGTTTTTAGGATTGCAGCACAGTTTCTTACCACTAGATGAAGAGAATTTAAAATATTAATAATATTAACTCTTCTTAGTGCTGTGGTTCTTCAGTCACTTATAAAGTCTAGGAACCTCAATATAAATAAAATACAGATCTTCATAACTAGACCAATAAGCAACATTATGGTGAGAAAACATTGGTGTTGTCAGATTTAATTTTTCTTGCCTATGAAGTCAATAACCTTAGAAGTAATAATCAAGACATTAACAAAAAAAGAGAGATGTGTTGCCTTGGGCAGATCTGCTTCTTAGGACCTCTTCTAAATGATAAAGAGCAATAAATCAGTTTAAAGATGAAAATGTGCCTGTTCCAAGTGATGATATTTTCAATAGCGTCATATAGTTGTGAAAGTTGGACAATGAGTAAGGAACACTGAAGAAGACCTGGTGGGTGCCTTTGTACTGCACCATCCATGTGGAATATTTAATATACCGTGAACTGTTGAAAGAATACACACATTTCCCTTGGTAGAAGTAGCACCAGTGTGTGCGGGGTAGTGCGACCATGTAACATGCTTTAGGTATTTTGCAGGAGGGCTCGGTCTCTAATGAAAGATATCATGCTTGAAAAGGTTGAGAGTCAGCAAAAGAGAGGAAGACTGTTAAGGAGATAAATTATCAGAGAAAGCATAGCAGAAATTGTGAGTGTCACTGGATTGGACAATGTTTCCTTGTGATGCACACAAGGTCGCTATGAATTGACATCACCTCAATGGCACAAAACAATGTAACAACAATAAATTGCTAGTTGGATTTTAATTGGGTAAACATTCATAGATGATTGGACACTTTAATGTACAAATATCTTTAGATTATAGCTTTCAGAAGAGATATAGAAATTATTTGTTGAAGATGACTAAAATGATTTCAGTGTAAAGTATAGGGGAGCTCTGATATTCAAATGGCAAGAAGCTGTGCTGCAATCCAAAAGACATGTGGTTCGAGGCCACCAGCTGCTCCATGGGAAAAGGATGGGCAATCACCTCCCATGCGATTAACTGCCTCTGAGAACCTGCCCGAGGGTCAACTATGGGTCAGTTCCAAATCAAAGGTACACAACAACAACAACGACTATAAAATGTATATAATAGTAACATGAATCTTAAAGAACAAATTCGGAAACTGAAAATATAAAGAATAGTTAGACATAAGTAAGAAGTAAATTCATACGAGGCTGAAGAACATTCCCATAAGTTAATACATCCTGTGTGTTTGATAGTAAGAGACAACATGTTAAGGAACATACATAGTTAATTTAAAAGACCACCTTGGACATTAATTTGAACATTTCTATATCTTTTCTATTAAGGAAGTTACAAATTCTCTAGTAGTTTCCATTTCCATCCTAACAGCATGATTTGCTATAGCTTTTAAGTTGTATTATGTTTAAACAGTAAAGGCACAGAATGAGGGTAATCTTTGCTTTAAAAAATGTTCCATGCATGTAAGGAACACATGGACTAAGTGAGGACTCAAAAAAGTACTGGTAGTTCAAGATGTAAAGGAGTTCGGAGTGTGGCAGTTAAAGAATTCACTGTGAGGATTTCAGCCTGGGAGTTTGGTTTTATCCCCGCTGCTTTGCTTAAGAGATTTTCTGTTCTTTTATGTGAACATCTTAGTATTGTTTTTTTCCCACAGTGTCATTCTTTTTACCTTGGCCTTGAGCACAGTGGAAATCAATATATTAGGCACTCTCTGTTCTGTCCTCAACATCGGTAGTTTCCTGTGTGTTGGTCTGAGATTCTGTGGATGTTTCCTAATCTGATAGGCACAATGTGACCCATTTGTCCAATATCACATTTTCTGCCGCAGCAGGAACATTAGTCGAACTACTATGGGAGATAGAATATTGTCTCTTGTTAGCTTTAGGGGATAAGATACATTGGATCAGGTTAGAATATTGTGGGAGTGTTTTTTGTTTGTTTTCTTGGTGCTTTTAAGATTGTATTGATCCAACTTATGAATGCCTTGATGTGAGATGGGACTGTTCTCTCATTCAATTTTTCATTCCCATCTTGTTAGTGACGTCCCTCTTGGTGGTAAGAGAGGAATTATATAAATAACTGGCTGGCTATCAATTCTCTGTAAGGGGCCTATGAAGAACATGGATTGCCCATAGAAAGAAAGAAAGAAAGAATCTTCTGCCAGTCTTAGTTTTCACTTTTAACCTTAAGCTTAGCTCTTGCTGTTAGAATTTCCATTCCCCAATGAATGGCTACACTAAACTCAAGGTATATTTGTCGATCACATAATTTTATAAAGAGGAGGCCTGGAAGCATAGTTCATAGCATGTTGTGCTATTGACCAAAAGACTACACATTTTTGGCAGTTCAAATCCACCCACTGACTCTGAGGGAAAAATAAGTGCATTTCCCTCCCCTTAGGAATCTTAAATGGAGCCAGCATGAGTCAGAACGGACACAATGACAGAAAGTAAGTAAATAAGTGAGTAGATAACTATAAAAGGCAGGAATCATGGAGACAGTACACTTAAAATTTGTTTGCAGGGAAAGAATATTTCTCAGAGAATATACTTACAGCAAAAGCATCATTACATACATAACTTCCAATACTTTTTATTGCAGTCAGCATAAATATTTATCAAATGTATTTATAGTGTCACAGTCACCAGGAATAGAAAACAGGGGTGGCTATCAGGGAAGATGGCTTTCCTGATTTTTTATTTTATAACTAAAAGAGTTTAACATTTAGAAAATACAATGATCAAGTGATTAAAATTATTATAAAGAAATATGTGGGAGCCAACAAAAGATAGTGTGTTAGAAAATGTAAACATAAAAAACAGTGTTGAAATCTAGGGATTTGAGTCAGTGAGACAATGATAGAAATTTTCTGTTAAAGTTCAATAAAGGGAGTATGTATCTCTTATATCAGTGAGGATTATGTGTGAATGTCTTCTGAAAATATGCTACCTAATGTGGACTTCCTTAGATAATTTTTAACTACTTGATCGTATAATTCTTCTGGAGCCACTTTTAACTTACACATCATTTTTTATGTTTAGGTGATTTTGATGTTTGTAAGGAGGAATTACAACATTAAACTTCTTTAAATTTTTATGTATATATTTATTCCTTTTTTTCCAGTCTTTTGTTTAACTACTGAGTTCTCAGTGGATCAAGTATTATATCTGATAAAAGATATAAAGATAAGAGGTAAAGTCATGCCCTCAGAAACTATCATACTTAAAGATACAAAAAACAAAAATGTCTTTCTTATTGTTGTTTGCAATCGACTCAGAACTGACCCATAGCTGACCCTCCAGTGGGTTTTCAGAGGCAGTTAATTTCATGGTGGAGAAGGACCATCTTCTTCCCAAGGAGCAGCTGATGAATTTGGACCACATGCCTTCAGTATTGCAGCATAGCTTCTTACCACTAGGCCACAAGAACACAAAAAAGCAAAGGAAAGCCCATCTGAAAAGATTAGTGATAATTTATAAGAGGAGATGTAATTTGTATAGTATCAACTCTTTTGTCAAAGAAGACATTTTCCATCAGAATTTCCTCTGTCGTTTCTTCACATAGCCCCAGCTGGGATAGGTTGTAGGGCTTTTGTTATTGTGTGTTTTGTTTTTCCCCTTCCAAATTGATTATTTCAGGCAATTGAAATAGTCTATCACTGAGTATAACATTAATTGTATCATTCTAGAATTGAGTAATTATATACAATCTATTGAGTCTTGTTGACATATTATTGGTGTGCACTTGAAGACTTCTTTAGCGGGGTGAATTCTCAGACTTCACAAAAATGAAATAACAAGGACAAAGAGACAGAACTTTAATCAGAATTCTTAAAAAGAGACTAGCACAAAATTTTCCCTTGGGAGAAGATACATTAATTTTTAGTTTTGGCCTCTTTGATAGGTAACTTTTGTGAAACGGAAATAAGCAGAAGGAATGATAATTAAAAATACATTTTGGTTTTAAAAAATTATAATGATTCTTAAAAATATGATGTTCATTTGTCCTGTTGTTGTTGTCATGGATGTGTGCCATCAAGTCGATGCTGACTCACTGTAACCCTATATGATAGAGTAGAAATGTTCCCAGGTTTTCCTGGGCTGTAGCCTTCATAGGAGCAGGCTGTCAGGTCTTTTGCACTGTAGAGACTATCGGTGAATCTAGACTCTGACCTTTCAGCTAGCTGTGGAGCACTTAAACATCTCACCATCACCGAGGATCCTCGTTGACACATTCCTGGGAATTATTTGTTTCTACATCTATATATAATTTCACAGTAGTTAACAACTCAACTCATTGCTGACAAGTAGGAGCAGCACATAACTGACCTGCTGGCAAATTTTTAGAGACTATAAATCATATAGGAAGAAACTGTCATTTTTCTCCTCAGATTATATGATTGCTTTGAAACACACTTTGAAAGCACACTTAGGTCAGCAGACTTCATATACATATGTTATATATAAGGTGCACCTGATTCAGGCCATAGTCTTTCTGATTACAAGCTATGCATTGAGACTTGGACAATGACTAAGGATGAAAATTGACGTCTTTGAGCTATGAACAGATGTCTTTCTTGGAGAGGGTGCAACTGGAGTACTATTTGGAGGCAAGATGAGGAGGCTTTGATTCACATACTTTGGACATATAGTTAAGAGGTGCTATTCCTTAAAGAAGGACATGATGTTGGCAAGGGTGGAAGATCAGTGAAGGAGAGGAAGACTCTCAACCAGATGGATTGACAGGGTGACTGCTGCAATGGGCTCCTGTGTGTCAGGAAGTATGAAGACGGCGCAGGACAGTACTGGGTTCAGATTATTTGTTCATAGGGTCTCTGTGAGTCATACTCGACTTGATGGCACCTAACAACAACAAAATATTTATGTGAGTGTGTATGCTTATGTGTGTGTACATAAACACACACATACACATCTCATACATACAGGAGCGCCATCCACTTCCTAAACAACATGCCATGCTCTGGAAACTCTATGAACTTTGATAAATGTTGCTAGTTACAGAAAGGCTTCAGGCATTTTGTTCATAGAGTTGCTATGAGTCGTGCTCACCTCGACAGCAATCAATAACAACACAACAACACATGTGTATACACACACAATCTGGAGGCAGAAATACTCTAAATAGATATAAAAGTCATATATAAGCTATACCAGAGCAACAAAGACCATCGTGATTTTTGTGGAAAGAAGACAGCGTCAATAGTCAATCCCCTTTTCTTAAACTAGCTGAGCATCACGCTCTTTTTGTATGAATGCTAACTGATTATTAACATTTCTTCTACTTTACTGTTCTTTAATAGAATGTCTACTTAGGATGCTTGGCATTATTCACATGACTAGCTTTCAATAAAAATATTTGAATGAATAGGACATCTGCTCTACAAGTTCCCATAAATGAAGATTTACTTACTGCATGACTAGATTCCTATAGCTATGTTTAGGCAATCAGAAGGAGATGAGGTTGCATATAGAACAACCTGCAACTCTTTCCTCTGGACATGAAAAAGTTTGTTGTGAGTTGTTAATAATCTCCAATAATATCCACAGAGTGAAGCATTCCCTGGTTCTGCAGGATCTCTTTGATTGTTGATACATTTGTGCTTACTGTTTAGTTTTGTGTGTATTGTATATTAAGCCATTCTGTCAGCTCACCTGACTTAAGAGTCTCCTTGTTTTCCCTAGTCCTCCACTTTGTAAGTAGTATGTTTTTCCCCAACAACTAGTTTCCCCTTGAAATATTCAAAACAATTGGAGTCTGAATCTTGGGCAGTATTCTGATGTCTGTGGGGTTTTCACTGGTTAATTGTCAAAATAGGTCACCAGACTTTTAATTCTCATCTGTCTTTAAGTTACACTATAGCCTTCTCACCATGGAGTGACACTGTTGGTATTGAAACACTAGTGGCCCAGCCTTTAGAATCATGGGAACATAGAATCAAAACACTGAAGTAAAGTGGTAGGTGGATGGCAGATTAAAAATAGTGCTCTGAAATTGTGCTTGTCCCAAACACAGGAAAGGATTCTATGAATTTAGGAAAATCCTATCTCTTCTGACTCATATCTTGTAGGCCTGACAGCTTCTGGTATACCGTTGCTGAATGAAAGTTGCTGGTTTTTTTTCTATCTACATTACTGAGTCATTACAATTATGTAATTAATTTGATCGGTTTGGGAAGGATGTGATTGCTTAATTAATTCAAAATTTACGCAGAAATGAGCAATATAAATTACTGCTTTTCACGTAAAGTGATTATTTGAAAATTAATTTTGAGTGGCGATTAAAAGATACAGTTCTTACTTGTTTGTTGGACAAACTATCGAGGGGGAAAATGGATACTTTCTTCATCATTACTAACTTGAATAATATTAGACAATTCTGTCTAGTGGGATATGCCACAGTCTTCAAGGACATATTGATGTCATGCTGAATTGTATGTGTTATGCTGATGACCAGCGTCATTGAACCTGAAACTCTGCCATCTCTCTTTTGTGTGATTGCTCTTGTTATTTTAAAGGTGGCAGCAGTAAGGAGAGGAATTTGGCAGAACATCTAAAATCAGAACACTCACAGCTCAGCAGTTCATTCCAGACATCAAGGTCAGATCAGATGCCAAATAATCTGACAAATTTGGAATGAGCAGCAGGACAGCTACCTAGAGAACATCAGAAGTTCACAATGTCACTGCAGCAGCATAAAAATAGGATGGCTGATGGCAAAGACGTCACTTTGAGGATTAAGGTGCATCTGACCCAAGTAATGGGATATTCAATCACTGCATGTGCCTGGTGAAAGTGAGCAATGATGAAAAAAGGTTGAGTAAAAATAAATTCCTTTGAATTATGATGTTGGTTAATAATATGGAATTGGCAATGGAGTACCAGAATAAGCACGGTAGTGTTGAGAAAAGTCCAACTAGAATGCTTTCTTTAAGTATTTGTCTTGAGAATTTTGGACATTAGGAGGGACCAGCTATAAGGAGGGACCAGTTATTAGTAGGGACCAGACCACGAAAGAAGGATAAAATGTTTGGTTATCTAAGAGGTTCAGAAGGAAAAAAACACAAGGTTACATATTGGAATAAACCGACCCAGTGGCTACAATAATAGACTCAAACATACCAATGATTGCTAGCTTGATGCAGGGCAGAGAAGGGTTTTTGATCAGTTGTATGTAAATCATTTTGAATCAAAACCTGGTCAACAGCACCTATCAACCTCAATAGTAGTTCTTTTCATCTGATTGATATTATTTGCAAAGACAAGATACTATTCGTCTTTCCTTTCCAAAAGGCTGAGTAGGTACATAATCTGTCAAGAAAAGTGGATTTTTTCATAGTCCTTGAATCATTAATGTTGCCATATGTAATGGAAATCACTTTACTTATGTAATATCAAGAAGCTGAGGGTCAAAGAGTAGATTTTTAGGTAGATATATTGAAAGAATTGGCAGAACCTCATACTCCCTGCTGATATGCAATTTCTAACAAAGATGTTAAGAATTAACCTGAAAGTCAAATAAGTATGAAAATATCCATTTCATGTTTATTAAACTTAAACAAACAAAAAAAGAAGATACTAGGGTTTTAAGAGGTACAAATTAGACATTTAGTATTGATGCTCATAGATGAAATATACATATGAAAATATAATTTAGGATGGTTAAATTCCAAATTTCTTTGCCTTTTAACAAGGAAATACTGGGAGTTAATCGATTAAATACCTTGCTATAAAATTAGAGATTAATTATATCTCAACTATTAGTTTCATACCTTCTTTACTCCTTATTAAAATTCCTTTAAAATATTTTACATATTTCCAATTTTTCATGTAAATGTAATAAACTCAAAATCATAAGAAGACTCCTTGGAAGACAGATTTAAAATTATTTTAATCTCTTACATGCTAACTTTACTGCTTTCATATAAATCTTGACAATTAAGAAATAATTTGAGGTAATCTGTGCAGCGCTGTTTAAAGATGGTGGCGGAGGAACCTCCGCTGCAGAAGGAGGAGCCGCTGGGCAGCTACTCCGAAGGTGTTAACTGTCTGGCTTAAGATGAAGCCATCATGGCTCAGCAGGACTGAATTCAGCAAGAGATTGTTGTGCAGAACCCTCTGGTCTTGAAGTGGCTGGAGCTCTCAGTCCTGTACAAGGAGTATGCTGAGGATGAAAATATCTATCAACCGAAGATCCAAGGACCTCCACAAAAAGTACTCCTAGATCCAGAAGACCAGGCCTGATGGGAACTGCTTCTATAGAGCATTTGGATTCTCCCACTTGGAGGCACTGCTGGATGTCAGTTGCAGTGGTTCAAGGCTGTGTCTGCCAAGAGCAAAGAGGCCTTGGTGGCCCAAGGCTTCACTGAGTTCACAATTGAGGACTTCCACAACACCTTCATCGACCTGATTGAGCAGGTGGAGAAGCAGACTTTGGTCGCTGACCTGCTGGCTTGCTTCAATGACCAGAGCACCTCTGACTACCTGGTGGTCTACCTGCGGCTGCTCACGTCTGGCTACCTGCAGCGCGAGAGAGCAAGTTCTTCCAGCATTTCATCGAGGTTGTGGGTGGGCAGACTGTCAAGGAGTTCTGCCAGCAGGAGGTGGAGCCCATGTGCAAAGAGAGTGGCCACATCCACATCATCGCCCTGCTCCAGGCCCTCAGTGTTTCCATCGAGGTGGAGGACATGGGCCTCTCGGCGAGGGCGGCACCACTAACCGGCACGTCTTCCCTTTGGGCTCCGAGCCCAAGGTCTACCTTCTCTACTGGCCTGGTCACTATGACATCCTCTACGAATAGGGCCAGCCGGTCGCTGCTGCCCGCTGCCCTCCCTGCTGCCAGGCGCCAGACATGTACAGAGGGTTTTTTTTTGTGGTTGTAAATGGTCGTATTTCACTCCTCCCCCTTTTTTTTTTGTCACCTTCCATGTTTTATTAAAGGGGATGCTGGTGTGGAAAAAAAAAAATAGAACTTGAAAATACTGCAGTGACATTACCAAGAGCATTGATGATATAAACTTAGGTATTTTAATCAGTGTTTATTGAAGCATAAGGCATAAAGCTCACCACTTAAAGATTATAGAGATAATGCAAATAAAGATAACTGAGCTCTGGTTTTGCTGTTTGGTTCTCCTGGGAATACACGGCCTTGAGTTCAACAAATGAGAAATATACTGGTACTGTTATCTTTTCTTTTCTTTTCCATTATTAAAAGGTTAATGAAATTCTTCCTGAATCTATGAAGGAAAATTCAGTTTGTTTTTTTTTGCCAAGGTCTGGAAATTTTCCCGGGGTGCAAACTGACCTGAGTGATACAAGCCACTTTAAAAATCGATACTATCACAAGAGCACTGGTTGAATGAATTTTCAAAACATATTTCCTCTTACATGTGTCCCTTCTCAAGAAAAGTTGTAAAATTGGCCAAGGTAAAGGAGAAAGATAGTAATTATCAGCACAATGAAAATGTAAATCTTTGACCATTTAATGGTTAAATAATATGATATTTTTATTAGTCTATCATGAGGTATACAAGCAAAATAATTATACGTTCACATTAATATATTTTATGAAATTATTTGTGAAAACAAGAAAAGATAGTTGTAAATTAATATAGCAACAATGCAGCAAAATGTATTTATGCTTTATAATATTCTTCCAGTATATGTTAATAATTAATTAGATTTGCAGGTGCGATAAAAAAGAAATAATTATGGCTTCTTGTCGTTGTTGTTGTTGTTATGTGCAGTCATGTTGCCTGCTACTCTTTGAAACACTACAGCCCTAAACCCTGTTCTATCCTATGTCAATCTTACTGTCTCTGACACACCTACCCCTATATCCCCAGTCACTGAATCCATCTCATCGAGGGTCTTCCTCTCCTGCTCTGTCTCTCTACCCTCTAAAGCATGATGTTCTTCTCAAAGGACTGATCCTTCCTTGCAACATGTGCAAAGTATGTCAGACAAAGCTTCAGAATTCTTGCCTCCAAGGAGAAGCCTGGTCTCACCCTCTCTAGAACTAACCTGTTCATTCTTATAGCAGTTCATGGTATATTCATTACTCT
The DNA here is from genome assembly GCF_000299155.1 of Elephantulus edwardii. Taxonomy (NCBI): domain Eukaryota; kingdom Metazoa; phylum Chordata; class Mammalia; order Macroscelidea; family Macroscelididae; genus Elephantulus; species Elephantulus edwardii. Next base: position 6,851,388 of record NW_006399760.1, on the reverse strand, counting down.
TCTCCAGCACCACAGCTGAAAGGTATCCATTCTCCTTCTATCAGTGGCTTCATACATATTGTATTTCCATGTGTCCTACAGTGTGGGATCATTCAAATCATTATCTTTTAAGAGGTTCTATCGTCCTAGATTTCTATGGTTAGTGCAGTCAGAGCTGTACAATTGTGAAAGCCCTCTTTCCTTGAGAGGGAATAGATGGAATTCACAAATTGCCCTTTTGATAATTATTACTATATTTACTTAGCAGATATACGACTTATATTAATCTTAAAATAAAGCAATTATTAGTCTCATGAGATAATAATGTCAGACAAACATCAATATTAGCTCTGTGACTTGCTGTTGAAAAAATGGGTTTAGAGTGGGTCCAGTGTGTTTCCTAGGTAGGGGACAACTAGTACACACACATGCTTTTCTGAGAGATAAACAAAGCGCTGTACCTCTGTGTTTTGACAATTTAATATCTTGTCCCTGAAGAATCCAATCATCCATTTTCTAATCTAATCTTGTGTTTGTGGAAATTGCTGTTTTCGTGTTCTTGTTGAACTAACTTCCAGCTGATGTGAATTGATAAATTCACAAACATTCTGGGTTCTTAATAACTTATACTTTAATATGTGAGTGATTATTATGATGTTGTTGTTATGTGCCATTGAATCGCTTGCGACTCATAGTGACCCTTTGAACAACAACCCTAAACTCTTCTCTGTCCTGTGCCAAATGCACCGTCTTCGACGCACCCATCCCCATCCCCATAACCCAGTCACTGAATCACTCCACCTCATAGGGGGTCTTCCTCTCCTGTGCTGTCCCTCCACCCGACCAAGCATGATGTTCCTCTCCAAGGACCGGTCCTTCCTTACAGCATGTCCAAAGTATGTTAGACGGAGCTTCACAATCCTTGCCTCAAAGGA
>NW_006399760.1:6834889-6847719 GCF_000299155.1 Elephantulus edwardii | reverse complement strand
TTTCCCTTTATCCATTAAAATTCTATTTCCTCCAGGTTCTATAACCCCAATGTCTCTAGTATGCATAATTTATTTATTGTTTCAGCAAAATTATTACACTCTGTAGAACTCAAGTTATGAACAGAATATAATAATATAATTCTAAAGATGATTTATTCTGCAAGATGGAGTGGTCCCTGATTAACAGGAAGAAACATATGTTAAAATAAATGTGTTTATTATAATAGTTGTTGTTGAATACAGTCGAGTTGGAACCAATCCATAGTTGACCCCCCCAGTGGGTTTTCACAGGCAGTTAATCACACCAGAGATTGTCTATCCTTCTCCTTTGGAGCAGCTGTTAGCTTTGAATCGTGAAGTTTCAGGATTTGCAGTGTAACTTCTTGCCACAAGAAGTAGAGAATTTTTCGTTATACATTAAAAAGGTCAATAAAAGTAGGTTGATGTGGTTTTAAGGTGAAGATTGAAAATATATGACAATCCAAAAAAACCAAACAAATGTCGTAAAAGTATGTTCGTTAGAAGAAAGGATATTGAGACTTGATCACACATCATTGCATAGCTATCAGGAGGGGTTGGTTCCTCAAAAAGGACGTCATGTTTGGAAGAGTAGCAGGTCAGCAAAAAGAAGTCAATGAAATTGATTGACAGAGGGATGAAAACTGAGTTTTAATATAGCCGAGATTATGAAGATGACACAGGATCAGGCTGGTTTTCATTCTGTAATACACAGGGTTGCTATGAGCAGAGTCACCTTGAGGGCACGTAACTACAAAAGAAATGCAGTAGGGTAAGAACCACTGACTGGTTTTCTTTAGGAGAAATTGCAAACAAGGTGCTCCTTGGAGGTAAGTATGGTGAAACTTTATCTCACTTACTTTGGGCATGTTGTTAAGAGGGAACAGTCCTTGAAAAAATATACAATACTTGGAAATGTGAAGGGTCAGTATAAGAGGAGAAAACCCTCAACAGATGGATTGACACAGTGATTGTAATGGTGGGCTCAAGTTACCAGAAAATGATGAGGATACCTAGGATAAGGCGAGGTTCAGTGCCATTGTTCCCCTCACTATGATTCACAGTTCACTTGACAGCACACAACAACTACAAATATTTTTAAGTCAGTCGAGCTCAGAAAGAGAGTTATTTTGAAGATAGCTGTTGGGGGCAAGGGATCAAGTACAGCAGGCAAATGAAATTTTTTAATATTCTCTCTAGTGTTTTACATTATTCAATTAATCTGAAGGTCAGGAGCTTGCTTCTTTCTATCTTGTTATTGTTACTTGCATGTTAGTGTTGTAAATTGCCTTACATGGATTCCAACTCAGAGTGACCCATGTTTATAGACTGTTACTTGGATTTTCTAAGCCTGTTTCCTTTTAGAAGTAGATCAGCAGTTCCATCTTCCAAGATGGCTTTGCGTGAGCTTTAATCACAAATCTTTCGGCTAGTAGTTGAGTGTCTAACCATTCGTGTCACACAGAGACTCTATCAATGTGTATTTTTTATATTGTAGTTCAAATTTTAGAGAGAGAGAGGGAAAAAATATTATAACTCAACCTCTGAATGAGATCCCATGGGCCAATTGACCATTTTAAATTATCTGGTTGTGTGCAGATATGCAACGTTGGCCATAGTGTTTATACACTTAGGAGAAGATGTGGCTCAATAATTTAGATATGTTGCCAGGAGGGACTGGCAAGATTACTATGCTTGGAACGGTGGAAGATGAGCACAGGAGAGGAAAAGCCTGGATGAGATGTATTGACACAATGACCTTAGTAATGGGGGCAGGTGTGTCAGAGAGAGTGAAATTAGGGTTCAGAGCTATTGTTCATGTTACTATGAATCTTAGTTGTGTCTATAGTAACTATGGTTTGAAGGAATTTTCCCTGAAACTCAAGGGAGAGTTGTTGTGCTTGGTATTTTTGGTTTATAGCTTGAAATAACTTCAGATAAGTTTAGCACACCAAAGTATATTTAATATCCTTTACATTTTCCAGGCTAATCCTGTATTTTGTACAATGACTAAGGAAGAGCAAAGAACAAATGGTGACCTTAGTTTGTGGTATTGGTGAGAAGTATTGAATATGCCATGGATTACCAAAAGACCAAATTATCTTAGAGGATGTGCAATCAAGAAGTTTCTTAGAAGCAATGATGGTGAAGTTTTGTCTCACATACTTTCAGTATCTAGTCAGGAGCAACTAGTATTTGTAAGAATGACATCATTTTGAGAAAGGTCCAGTATTAGCAAAGAGAAGAAGATTCAATGAGATGGAATGGCATAGGTTCAGTAACAACAGGCTTGAGAATAGTGGATATAGTGAGGATGGTAGAAAATAGGACACAGTTTTAATTTGCTGTCCATAACATCATTGTGTGTCATGGTTAAATAAAGATACATAACAACTACATATCCCATTATTTTAATTCATGTTGTCAGACTATTGTAGTAATATCTTTACTGGTTTTGCTCTTTAGATGACAGGAAAGAGACAGCAAATAATCATACAGGTTGTTCACTTTTTAATTCTTCTCTTGTTACTTTATTATCACAACTGCTCATTTACACATTTGTTATTATGGGAACATACTAGAAGCTCAGTAAACATTTAATGAAAGAATCGTTGTTTGTTATTGTTATGTGTCGTCGAGTCACCTGCGACTTATGCACAACCGCCTTAAACCCTGCTCTATCCTGTGGAAATCTTATTGTCTCTGACACACCTATCCCCATAACTCAGTGACTGAATCAATCCATCTCATCGAGGGTCCTCCACCCCTGCGCTATACCTCCACGCTTCCTCTCTAAGGACTGGTCCTGCCTTGCAACATGTCCAAAGTATGTCAGAAGAAACCTCAGACTCCTTGCCTACAAGGAGCAGCCTGGTCTCATTTTCTTCAGGATGAACTTGTTTGGTCTCCTAGCAGTCCATGGTATATTGAACACTCTTCTCAAGCAACAAAGCTCAAAGGCATCAACTCTCCTATCATCCCTAGTCATTGTCCAGCTCTGTGATGTATAGCAAGTAATTGCAAAGACCCTGGCCTATGTCAGGCAGACCTTAGTCCCCAGACTGACGTCATTGTTCTTCAGTCCTTTGGAGAGGTCTCTGCCAGCAGATTTTCCCAATGCACTTCATCCTTTAATTTCCTAGCTACTGATAGCAAGAATGTTGATTGTTGGGCCAAGCAAATGGAAATTTTCAACAAAATTAATCACTTTATCATCTAGCATGGTGTTGCCAATTGGCCTAGTGGTGACAATCTTTGTTTTCTTGACGTTGAACTTCAATCCATATTGAAGGCTGCAGTCCTTGACCTTCTGCAGCAAGTGCTTCAGGTTCTCCTCAGTTTCAGCAAGCGGAATTGTGTCATCTGCATAAGATATCTATATAATGAAATGCTGTAGCAATGCAAAAATAATTTAAAGTATATAAAACAAACCAATTCTGAAATAGTGGAACTGTTATTACTTATTGCTTCCTAAGCAAATGTATTGTCCTACTTGTAGAGATTAAGGGAAGCTTCTAGGGCCCTTAGCTATTTCTAGCTGTAATTATAACCACCAATTTGCAATGGATATGATACAGTGATAGTTAAAGATTGGAGGAAAAAAGAACATAGTGAAGATAATGGTTTCTTACTTAAACCAAGTATCATAGAATATTCATCTTTTGCTTACTCTGTCTCTGAGAGTAGAACTGTGCTTCCCAGTATTTCTGGTCTGATTATAGTGAAGTAACTCACTTGGATGGATTCAAACAGCCAACCATCAAGGCCTTCTTCTCACTGATGGGCAAGTCTTTTCTAGTTACTCTGTAGACACCAAAATAAAAGCACATTCATGACTAATTGAAGGCTCCTTGTCACACAACAAAAGTAAGTTACTTTATTTTCTGAAGTTTACTGCCCCTAGTCCACAATATTTCTTCATCATATTTCTTGAAAATACAGAACTGAATCCTTTCACAATACAGCCAATAATGATCTTTCAGTTCTTCCATTTACTGCTTCATTTTAAGCTGTATATGAGAGCAATTAGAATCAGACAAAGCATTGATAATTATTGAAGCTAGAGGATAGACACAAAGGAGCAACCTTTGCTTTGATTAATGCTGTATTTTTTAAATTAAGTAAGACAAAGAAAAACACTGAAAAATAAACTTGACAATAAATTGCCTTTCTTTTTTCTTTCTTTCTTTTTTTTTTTTAAAGTTATATCTTTATTCAGGTGGAGATCCCGGGCGAATCCTCTGTCCTGAAGGGACAGACCAGAGAATTCGCATATATTGCCTTTCTAAGATGCTTTGTATTTCTTCCACTTCTCCTGTTCAATTAACTTATCCATACCAAAGTAGAATTTGCATCAACCTGGATTATTAGCAGATAATACTGAAAGTGTTAGCTGAAGATAAAAATCTCCTGTTCCTTCACAGTACACATAGAAGAGTAACAGGATTTATACTAGGTAAAGAGAACATTGATAAATTTGAGAAATTTAGGGGTAATTTCATAGAAGTAAAAATAGCCACATTGATCTTTGCACAATTATTTAAAGGTTAACACACATAATTCTACTATAGAGTTTAGCGAAATGATTCTTCACCAAATTAAATTAGGCTTCTGAAATTGCAGGAAGAGAAATAGGGACTGTCATATAAGTTAGTGTATTTATTTCTCATTATTCTTTAGCTTAGTATAGCTATAGCACAAATAAAAATTAACTGGACATTTTCTATTCCCCAAATTTCTTTTATTTGTGTATTTTTCAATAAATATTTACTGACACTAAGTTATGCTGGATACTGGTCAGAGCACTAGAGATAAAAACGTAAAAAAAAAACAAAAAAAAACAGGGCTTTCCTTCCTTGGAGAAAACAATTTAAAGAGGATGCAGACATCCAATTCAGGGTTACAATATAATGAGATGTTTAATAGAGAAATGCTGCCAATACTATCATAAAAATAGAATGGAATAAAAAAAATTGAAGAATTACCTGCGTGAGTTGGAGAAGTTTTAGCATAGGCACTTAGGCTTATATAACAACTTGAAGAATGAGCCTGCTTGCAGTTAGATATCTGAGGAGAAGATGGTTTTTTTAAGGACTGTTTGAAAGTGATGTGGGATGGAGAAAAGATGAATGGGAACTTAGAAAGTGATAACTGACTCAGCTCATTACTGTAGAGTCAGATACAGCTCCACTGGGTTTTTAGAGGCTGTAAATTGCATAATAGGATATTATCCGTCTTTATCTCATGGAACTATTAATGGATTGGAACTGAGAGAGCCGCACCACCTTTGTGTTAGCAGATCAACTCCCTGTGAAATTGCTACCACAGATCCCTACTAATAAATAAAGGGCTTAAGAAACAATACACAACATGGCTTGTACACTTGGTTAAGACAAAGGAAGCAGAGGCAGGTAACAAAGAGTGAATCAGATGTGTAAATTGACTGAAAAATCTTAGTAAAGTATATGCATCTCTTTGATTTGAGACTTTACATTTAAATGCATGTTGTTGTTGTTGTTATGTGACATCGAGTCGTTTGCGACTCATAGGGACCCTATGTACAACAGCCCTAAATCCCGCTCTATCCTGTGCCAATTGCACTGCCTCTGACACTCCCATCCCGATTACCCCAGTCAGTGAATCTATCCATCTCATAGAGGGTCTTCGCCTCTTGCGTCATATATGTGTATATTTATTGTTACATATTGCCAGCTCGGAACCGAAACATAGTTCACCCTCCAACAAGTTTCAGAGGCATTGAATCTCACAAGAGGAGATTGATTGTTTTTCTGCTGTAAAGCAGCTGGTGTATTGCATTTGAACTTGTGTTTCTTTGGGCTGATGGTGAAACTCTTTACCACTATATTTATGTATATGTACACATATATATCACATAAAGTGGCAAAATTATGGATACTTCTTACATCTTATTATTGCTGTGTACCATAGAGTTGGAACTAACCAATAACTGACCTTCAGGCAAGTGTTCGAGAGGAAATTAATTGTACAAGAAGAGAGTGATCCTCTTTCTCCCACAGAGCAGCTGGTGGCCTTCAACCGTATGTCATTGGATTTCAGCACAGCCTCATGCCACTATGCCACTAGAACTCTTGTATCTTAGACATTATTAAACAAATCATATTACAGGATTGTATCCATGAAGTTGAAGGAATAGTTTCATAGTCTTATAGGACATCTTGGTAAAGTTGTAATATAATTGATAAAAATACTTTCTACATAGAGTTTGGTGAATCACATCTAAAATCTTAAAAAGAGTTTGTCAAGTCGTCATAATAAGATAAAATTATTGGTCTCTATTTCACCAGAGCAAAAGAGAAAACTAATGAATCAAAAAAGAAAATACTCTACCGGATAAATATTGTACATGGTACTCTTATTTACTCTGAAACTAAAAGAGCTAGATGGTGCTTAACTACTTACTGGTCATTCAAATAAGGACCATTTTAAATGGGGCCTAACAGAATGGGAAACAAATATAAGAAAGAATCTCAAAATTCTGAGGGAATAAACAAACAAAAAAATAGAAAAAGATCCAAAATAATAAAAATGGAGCTACTGGTTTGGTGGAGATGGTAGGAATTTAGAGATTATTGCTGTGAGATACTCCTTAAGCCTTGTATTACAACTAAGCTATGAGGTCGTCTTGTAGTAAAATAATGAATTGATTAAAAAAATAATGACACTCTCTCTTTCTCTCTCTCTCTCTCTCTCTCTCTCTCTCTCTCTATATATATATATATATACACACACACACATACACACACTAAATTTATTTTTTAAAAATTGTCTATATTAGACCAACTAGTCAACAATTAGTTTGAAACCAAGAAAAGAATATGTGGGGACTGTGTAGGGAGCTATAGTTGCCCAATGATAATGGGCTGTGCTAACTTCCCAAAGGCAGGTGGTTTAAATTCACCAGACTCCCTTTAGTAGAAAGATGGACAATCTCCTCTTGTGCGATTAAATTGCCTTCAGAAACCCACATAAAACAATAACAACATCAGTTAAAGCGAAAGAAATCCTTAAAAGATAGGTTGGCACAGTGTCTTTAACAATGAGCTCAAGTGTTTCAGAGACGATGAAGATGGCACAGGATAGAACAGGCTTCAGATCTATCATTTATAGGGCTACTATGAGTCATACTCAACTAAATGACACTTAATAACAATATAAGAATATGAGGAGAATGCAAGGGAAACTAAATTAATTGAAATTGAAAAGGCAATATAACAATAATGAAGGATGTTACCAATGTTACTTAACAACTTTGTGTAGAAATTGTTGAAATGACAACAAAATTGTTGTGTAAAATGTGTAAAGCTTAACCAAAGACATAATAAAATATTTATAAAAGAACTAATTTAGTAATATAAAATTAGATGCAAACAATAGAAAAGCCAAAAATTGTGTATGCAATACACATTAACTTCTTACTCTTATTTTTATATAGTTAAAAAATAGAAAATTATTTTTATTCAAAAACATATAAATCTGAAAAAACTAAATTATTTTAAAATATTTACACTTATATTAATTTAAACTCTAACAGTTTTTATCTTTTTATATCTGTACAATTCCTGTACATTCGTTGAATCAGTAGTGTAAAGGTATATATTGCAGAAAAATGTGAACTGTAAAACTGTAAAGAAGATAAGATTTTAACAAAATGATAGCAGATTGTTTCTTTAAACAAATGGTATCTCTATGTATACAAGAAACTACTAAGGAGAGAATGGCATATGTGGTGCTAGCTGAAAAGTCTGGTCTCCAGATACCTTAATAATAAACACATGGTCTTGCAAAGTATCAACAACTGTGGAACTAGGGGGAGAGAGAGAGAGAGAGAGAACGCGCAAGAACAAGAGCGCTTCCCACTCTGGACATCAAGACTTGAGGGAGACAGGAGCAAGATCCTGGGGAGAGCCAGACTAGAGTGAGACCCTAAGGAGCATGAGTTCTTGGCGGTGAGATCTTGGTGATGATGGTGGAGGGATTGTGACATTGCTGTGGAGAGATTGGCAAGGTGTAACCTAAGGCTTCTTGCGTTTGTGCTCGCCACAGTTAAAGGTTTTATTTGCCAGACTCTTGAAGGGGAAGCTGACTTGTAATTGCTCTGTTGTATACCTTGCTAAATGATTAAGGAAACCAGAGGCTTCTTGAATTTGTATTCCTACTCTGAAACCAGGACTTTTACTAATTAAGGAATTGTTTTGCTGTTAATCTGGCTTGGGATTGCTAGACTAAACTTGTACTTCTATTGTGAGGTATACTTTACCTCTACCACTTCCCATCCTATTTCCCTAATAAACCCCACTCGTAGTACCACAACTGGAAGTAAATCTATGAGTCAACAATGAATAGTAAACCCGGTGACTGGTAGAAATAGGTACAGGAGCATGGGAGATGATGTGTCTGATGTAGCAGTTATCTGCTTGCTGCTATGGATGTTATTGATAAGGACGGTTCCCCTTTATGTAACAGATAGAAGTAAGACTCAGCCAACACAATCCTATGTTAAAACGGCACATTTTGCAGGGTGCTTGTTGGCTATTGTTTTCATTGTGTAAGGTATTGTTCATTAAAATGTTTATTATTTTATGTAGCATTTTTAAAACAACTGGGGTTTTAGATGGCAGTTTGATTAACTTTAAAATAAAAGAGTCATCATTTTTTATGATGTTAATATATTCTATGGAAGCTGAGATCTTTGTTTGCTATTACCATTTATAGGATTTATGCTATTAAAGTCTACCCAGCTGTTACTAGCTTTCTTCCTAGGAATAAGATGCAAAAATCCTTTTGAGAATCAATTTAGACTCAAATTTGCATCTCACTACTCTTCCCTGTTTCTGAAACTCCTTAATTGTTTTCTTCCAGAAGTCTGTTTCTATTCCTTTTGTTAGATTTGTTTTAGTTTCTAATTGCATTTCCATAACCTTACTATAAATTGTTTTCCTTTGGTTATATGGATACTATGTATATGTATTTAAATTTCCAAAAACTATAAAAATGATGGAGATTTTAGAAGTCTTTGCACTTTTTATAAATCTGTTAATGTAGGAATCAGTAGGACTGATTTTTGAGCTTCAATCTTTTCTATTAGTTTAATTCATTTCTTAAAGTTTTTCTTAATCCTATGATACTAAACAGTGGGGAAATATCAGAGGATCAAACAGATGAAGTAAGATTTCTGTCTGTATGGTATTATTACATTCTAGCAGAGGAAAAGAGATAGGAATTAAATTAACCATTTAGTAAAGGACATATGAGAGAGTGATGAGTGTGCACACCCTTTCTTTGAAATTGTCGATTAATATTTTTACAGGAAATGTGAAAAGAAATGGAATTTCCTGAAGTGTGTTCTTTGAAATACTAGTCTATCAAGATATTCATCAAAAACATGGAAGGAGATTCTATAAAGAAGCAAATTTGATATAGTCAACAATGCATATTCTAGATTATAAGAGTCTCATCCCTAAGTTTGTCTTTAAGTTTAATTTGTTAGTAAATTTGTAGTAGTTAGGCAAATATTAGTATATATTGAGTAATGTACCTGTCTAGGTGGGTATGTATATATATTAGAAAAACATTTCTGGATTCACAAAACATCTTTAGTACAATAACACAATTATAATAATATTTTCATGTATATTCTAAGGTGGTACTAATTATACATATGCAACATTTTGAATGTAGAGGCATTGAAAGGGACAATGTTTCGAGCAATGAGTTGTCAACCCCCTGCACACAGAATGAAAGATGTCCTCCCATAAACTGTGTCAATAGGTCATACTTCTTAAAATGTTCAATTCTAGGTTTTCCCAAAACCTATTTATAACAACACATAAGCCTCAGTTAACGTATGAATGGTGTGTTGTTTTAGAATTAAACATGTGGCTCTCTTTGAGTACAAATTTTAATGACATCTTCTCGTCTAATTGGACTTGAACTCTGGCTAAGAGCTCCTGGTGGCTCAGTGGTTAAAGTGCTTGACTACCCCCCAATTATTATTTATACCTATCAGCTATTCCACAGGAGAAAGACGTGGCATTCTAATTTTGCAAAGATATGATAACTTTGGGAATCATATGGAACAGCTGTACTTGTGTGTGTGTGTGTGTGTACCATCAAATTGGGTCTGACTGGTACAGAAGGAGATTGTCCCTACTTCTCTAGCAGAAGGGACAACTGTATTCTTTCTTTTATGGGCACTGGGTCAGAATTTATTTAATGGCTTTTTTTTATAGTTGTGTTAGAAAGAGAAATTGATAAGAACTATCTTGCTTTAATTTTGAGGCTTTCTTACTCATAAAACCAAATGCTAAATAAAAAAAGAACTCTGACCAAAAATTACTTTGCCAGCTGTTTTGATTTCACTAGAAATTGTAGATATTTTTCTCTTTTTAAAGCCAGCTTATTAAAATAAAATCTCAAAAGGTATGGCCAGATGAAAAATCTTTTGAACTGATGCTACTGATGTGAATAAATGGTGAAGGATAGGATAGGGTTTAATCAATCACAGGGTGGTTAATCAATGGTTCATCTATGAAGCTCTGGTTGCCCAGTGGTCAGAAGCTGGCTCCACCAGCTACTCCATAGGAGATGGTTGGGCAATCTCCTCCTGTTCAACCAAGTGCCTCTGAAAATCTGTTCGAGGGTCAACTATGGGTTGGTTCCGACTTGGTAATAAGCAACAATAACAACAACAAGATCTTTTATAGTTCTCTCCTCTCTTTCTCATATAAGTCTCATTATAGTAGGCTTCTCTGAGTTATTTATTTTTTCCTGGACTCAAAATGTTCTTCCTATATTCAAAAATACTCAGTTAACATTTCTTTACATGTTTAGTATTTAAACACCTGCTTTGGACAACTAATTCTGTAGTTTCCTTTCTGTGAAGCCTTATTTTGAAGAGAATAGAGAACTAGGTTATTTGTTAAAAAGAAAAATTCCTATTTAAGCACACACTTAGCTATAAGTACTAAAATGCTAATAATCGGATTTTATTCTTTTCTCATTTATTTCTCCAGATAACCAGGAGCATGAGCTACATTTTGAAAAGGCAAATCATTAAAATTGCTGATAATTATCCTAAAGTTTACTAGTTTTACCAGTCTCTGAAGAAAATCCCATTAAATTGGGCAGTGTCCTGTTTCTCTAAATATAATAAGATCATCCACCAGAGGCTTATCAGAGCTTATCATTTTGAAGCCATTAATTAAGCAAATTCTTCTCTGGGTGAAAATGTTTCTGAGAAATCTTGCTTGGATTGACATTTATTTTGTGTTAACCACTCTGCCTGTTACGGCTCTGTACCACATCTAGAGGCCATTTAAACAATATTAGGATAACAACATTAATTCACGATTCTTCAGTTAATCATATAGAAGTGGATCTGCTTGTTACAAATAATGATCTTTCCTTGCCTGAAGCTCAACTCTTCAAACTTGTTCTAATGCAAATCCTTGTCCTTTTGTACCACCAAGAGTGATAGGATTTAATGGTGTGCTTTTCTTTGCTGAGTATCAGTAATGTAAAGGGGTAAGTGGCTTGAGTATTAAACTGGAGGCTAGATTTCCAAAAGTATGTAAAAGAGGAGAGCAGAATCTATTGTGTGTTGATCAAAAACACCATAATTTTTCTTTTTTCTGGTGATGCTTGCTGGAACTGAGATTCAAATGAAGCAATGCATATGGAAAATGAAAGAATGTGTCATAACTTTTCTTTATCTCCAAAAAGTATATTGAGTTGAGAAGTCAGAAAGTTTTGTCAAGATTCCATTTATTTTCACATTTGGCTCACACTACAGAAGAGATATAACTATATTCTTGGCAAAGCATGACTAAAAGATTGCTTTCTGTCATTATCGTATGAGGAGTCTGTGAATTTCTCAAGTTGATAAAATAAAACAGGCAAATGTGCACTTGGATTCTGAGGACAAGAAATTCTTTACACTTTTGTGTAACTCGATAGGGATTTTGAAACAACCTTCTACCTCTAGTGGTGAGCTTTCTGGTGATGTTTGCTCCAGTAAGTGCATGCTTCTGCTACAGTTTATTGCTAACCAGTTGTTCAACCAGTCAAATTCAATCAAGTACATTGTAATATTCTTTAAAAGATTTTGAAAATGTTACAGTTATAACCCAAGGGAGAATTAAATAAATTAAATGGGCAGATGTTCTTAATCTCAGTACTCTGCTTATTTCTCCTTGGAGTCATCAGTGATATATTCAACCAAGGTGTGAGGAAAATATTTTAGAAGAAAAATTGTTGTTACTTGTCTTTATGGAATTATCAGCCACAGGACGTAGAAAAGAAATAGCTAGGCATTAATAGTCAAGTGAGATGAATGTTATCAAGAGAGTAAGAACAAGGTGCTATAGGAATACTTATGATGGGTTTATTATCTAATTTGTGAAGTGGGGAACACAATGGGCTTCTCAGGAAAAAGATTAACCAATCTGATTTATGAAGACCTGAAGGTGTGTTATAAGAAGAGAGAATGAGATGCAAGGAGGGTGCTTTAAAAAGAACAACTTGAACATACAGTTGGAAGCTAGCAAGAACATGTCATGTTTAGGAAAATGGAGCTCAAACAGGCTAGGTAGGATATGGAGATCAAAGCAGAGGGAGCTGCAAATGAGAGCTTTAGATCATACTAGTGAAGACAAAATCAACTACTTTCTAGGAGTGTTAGTTCCAAGGTTATAAGAGAACTGGACATATTTCTATTAACTGCCTTGAACTCATGAATTACAAATATTCTTAACCATAAGTTGTTTATATAT
>NW_006399760.1:6832808-6834789 GCF_000299155.1 Elephantulus edwardii | reverse complement strand
TATGTTATACATATACTATACATATATGTTATAATATGTTATTTAAATTCTTGCACCAAATTATCCTCATGATCTTTATGTGCCATGAAAATAAAATTAAATTATATAACTCAAAATAATTTATTTAGAGATATAATACATGGTACTGTTGTTGTTTTTGCTAAGTGCCATCTAGTAGTAGGTGACTCATAGCAACCTGATGAACCAATGACCTGAACACTTGTGTTACTTTCATCCTTTCTCCAGGATCATAAGGTTTTCGGAGGCAAACTATTTTGGAAGTGGATGCCACTCTTTCTTCCAAGCTTGTTTTTATTGGGTAGCTCTGCCAAACACTGTCCACCATGAGTAATCATTATCACATTTGACACAACAATGTCACAGTGTTCAGCTTCACAGCAACCATGAGTTACCTCTGTACAGCAAGTGGACAGACCAGGGCTATACAATCTAGAAGAAGGTTTGACCAAAAACAATTAAAAACAGTCCTGAGGGTTGTGGACTAAAGTCATTTGCCTTTGTCTTAGCATTACTTTCTGTCCAGTAGGCTAACCGATCTCTCTATATGCTGTTGTTACTAAGATATATAGGTATTAAACTACCATCAACCTACAGCATATTTGTATGAATTGCTTTGCCATACTTTGAGTTGTGATTCCAGAGAAGAGTATTGAACATACCATCAACTGCAAGAGAACAAACAGTTTTCCTGGAGAGGATGTAACAAAGTTGGTCCTTGAAGGCAAGGTTTGTTAAACTCTAGCTCACATACTTTGGACATATTGTCAGGAGGGACCAGTACTTGAATGAAGACATCATGATTGCAAGAATGAAATGAAATGACAGCACAAGAGAGGAAGACCTTGGAGAAGGACTGACATAGTATGTGACGTAGTGGAGGTAGGTGAGTCATAGACAGAGAGGATGGGATGGGGCTAAGAGCTATTGTTCATTAGATCACAGGCAACTCAATAAAACAACAATAACCCTTCCTACTGCTTCAATATTAAGATTAGATTTTAGGTAAGATTAGTAAAAGAAGATATGGAGAGTTATTTGGATAGAATAAATGATGTAGAAACTGCTCAAGGGAAAAGATGGAATGTCTGGACAGTTTGAAGAGAACCTTAAAGTGAAAAAAAAAAATACTTGGAGGGAAAAGTACTCCCAACTGAAATAGGGATATGTTGAAACTGGTTTATATCAGCTCATGCATGAACTTTCCAAATCTCTCTCCTCACTTTGGAGAACACAGTAGCAATATAGGGATGCTGGATGGTAGGATGTGATAAAATTTCACAATATCATTGCCTGTTTATAGTAGTCATGTCCTAGATATTTGACTAGATCTTGTTAATATTTTAAAGATGATTGCTGTAGGCTGTAAGTCAGAATAACATTTACATTATTCTGCTTTGAGCAAACACTGAAATTAATGTCACTACTAGCATACAAACTCTCCAGCAAAGATAGCTCTTAGTCATAAACTACCGAAGCCAACAAAGACATCTTAAGAGAAACCAAAAGTAGTTTTTGTTTTATGAGAAAGATAACACCAATGAATTCTGTAAAAGAATATAAAAGCTATTTTGCCTAAGGTATTATAAATTATAAATTTCATATTATTATACTTAGAACAATTCAAACATACTCCCATTGAGTCTATTCTAACTCACAGTAACCCTGAATCTAAATTGTAAGAGGAGGAGACGGACTGTCCCTCTTTCCCTTATGGAGCAGCTGATCGAATCAAACCATTGGAGATAATGAGGCATTTAGGTTAGCAGTGCAACATTCTGTGAACTATACCTTTAGGACTCCCTATTTTATTGTAGAGCATATACAATATTAATTTTCTATTATTATATTCATCAGTTATAATCTAGTCAAGTTAGGTGCACCTCATACAGGCCATGGTTTTTGCAATCACTTGTTATGCATCAGAGAGTTGGACAATGACTAGGGAGGATAGAAGGAGAAT
>NW_006399760.1:6818326-6820973 GCF_000299155.1 Elephantulus edwardii | reverse complement strand
AAAGCAACAAACTTTAGACCTATATATGGAAAAAGGACCTCTGCTAGCTCAATAGTAAAATGTTATACTGTCAACCAAAAGATAGTGGTTAGAATCTACCAGCTGCTTCTTGGAAGAAATATGGACATTCTCTTCCCATGTTGTTGGCTGCCTCCGAAAGCCTATTTTAGGGTGAGAGATGAGTTGGTTCCAGCTCAACGGCATACAACAGCAGGTATTCTGGCAACCTAGTGGTTAAAGCCTTTGCTGCCCACCCAAAGGCAGGAAATTCTACCCCACTACCTGCTCTGCAGGAGTAAGATGAAAAATCTTTGCTCATGTAATTTGAAGGAACAGCAAAAATTCCATTTTTTTTATAAACCGCCAATAACGCTAGAGGCAGATGCGGGCCATAAAAATTCTTAACTTACGTCAAACACGAGTGCACCAGGTAAAGCCTTGTCTGTCCTTGAAAAGTAAAGAATTAACTAGTGTCTTCGTGACACAAAATAAGTAAAGGTGGGCAAAGTGGCCAGCCCGTCAAAAGTCAACCCACCAACCATAATCGCAATCCCTCTGCCCTAACAGGGGCACTCAAAAGAGCTATAAAAGCAATGGGAGGGAAAATCGGGGCTTTTTTCCTTCACTACCTTTTCGAGGAAGGAGAAAAGTCTCCACACGTGGAAATAATATAATAAACGCTCTTGAAATTTCAGACGTGTTTTTAGATTTCTTTGAGGGGCATTTCGTGGGCAGAGCATAATTGAAGCCTTTAAAAACCAGCTGGGGGATAAGGTATGAGTAGATTTTCCTGAAGTATGAATACAGATGTGTCTGTTTTTACTAGAAATATTTCTATCTATAATTTTGATTCATAAGGAACACAATCCAGAAAACAAAGCAAAGAAAGAAAATATACACACCCAAAACTCACCTATTCCAACTGAGTGTCAAAATTATCAAACAATATACTTAATATTATATGCAACTAAGATTTTTTAAAATGACAGTAACAGTACATTGAGAGGGATCTTCCACCAATCAGGTAGGACTCATAAGAAGTCATGGAATATGGGATTTTGTTGAGTGGATGGTTCTTTGGTCAGATGGCTCGTAGATGGAAGCAGAGACTACAGAAAAGGTGATGATCATAATAATCTATAGATAAAATTGAGAAAATGGAAACCCCAGTACATCTCACTGTGCTTGTGCAATATTGATAGATAAACCAAGAAATAGTTATTGGAATACAAGGAAATACTGAATGTTTAAATTCAGGAAAGGTGTGTACTAAGTTTTTATCTTTACTTCTATATGTTCATTCTGTATGTTGGACAAATAATGTGTGAAACTGGACTATATGAAGAAGAATGTGGTATCAAGGTTGGAGAAAGTTGCACCAACATGTGCTATGCAAAAGTGAAGACTGTGTACTAAAGATCAAAGATTACAGCCTTCAGTATAGGTTATATTTCAACATCAGTAAAGCCATGTGTGCATCAGAAACTTTTCCAACAGGGTGGGGAAAAGAACCCCTGCAGATCTGGAAACAAACATTTGGTAATACCATCTCAGACAAGAGTCTTATAACAAAAGTTTAAAAAGTACTCCTGGGGCTCCAGGGCACAAATCACTTGAGGAGTATAGTTATAACCAAATGGTGAAATTGTTGGGATTAAGGGTAGAAAAATCCATGAGGAGCTGATCTTGGAGAATTTATACACTTTCCTTTCTATCTATCCAAGAATCCCTTTAGTATGATGTTTAACTAAGTTGCAAAGTTGCACTAGACATAAATTAGAGCTAACTAAGAGATCTGCATGCAGTTCTGTACCTATTCAGTGCTCTGTGGGGCAAAGGTATGTTAGATAGCACACGTAAAGTTTACAGGCTTGGAAACTCTGTGGATTCATTCTGCACTATGAGTCCAAATGGAGTAGACAACCATATATTTGAATTTCAGGTTACTTCCTCCCTTTCTCTCTGTGTGTGTCTGTGTGTGCAGGTCTGTGTAGGTTATATGTGTGTGGCTGAACATTGTAAGGAAGAAGATAAAAATTTAAAATGTTGTAAATGAATGAGATGTGAGAAAATTGTTACTGGAAAAGACATAATAAATAAGTTCAAAAAAATAAGGAACTAGTAGAAAATACTGTTGTCCATGAGAACCAGGTGAATAAAGACAATATGAACAAAGACAGAGCGAGCTCTGATGGCCTTCTGGCAAGAAGCTGCGCTGTAATCCTGAAAGCACATAGTTCGAAGCCATCACCTGCTCCATAGGAGAGAGATGGGCAATCTTCTCCCTGTTCTGCCCACAAAATGCCCCTCAAAGGATATCCAATCATCACATGTCTGAAAATTCAAGAATGTTTATTAAATTCCACATGTGGAGACTTTCTCACTCAGCAGGAAGGTGGCGAGGGAAAAAGCCCAGAGTCCCCCTTCACAATTGATTTATGGCTTTCCTGGGTGCCACTGTCGGGCCTGGAGATTGAGATCATGGTTGGTGGGCCAGGGGATCAGTAATGTGGGTCCGCTTTTGATGGGCTGGCTACTTTGCCTACCTTTACTATTTTTGTATCAGGTAGACACTAGTTGATTCTTTACTTTGCAAGGACAGATAAGACCCTACCCGGAGAATTTGTGTTTGCCTTAAGCTAAAAAT
>NW_006399760.1:6810269-6818226 GCF_000299155.1 Elephantulus edwardii | reverse complement strand
GTAATCAGAATGGGTGTGTCAGAGGCAATGAGATTGGCACGGGACAGAGCACGGTTTAGGGCTGTTGTACATAGGGTCGCTATGAGTCGCAAATGACTCGATGGCACATAACAACAGCAACAACAACAAGTTCACTCAAGTACAGTGTTTGCTATTTTCTGTAATTTTAAAAAACTATATAAGTGACTTGTGAAAGTTTTCTCTTCTTTATATTGATCTTGTTAAGAAATAAATAAATATTTATCATAAATGTTTTTATTGTTGACTAGAAACTCTATGAACTTTGAGAAACTGTGATAGTTATACAAAGATTTCTGGTCTTTTGTTCATAGGATCACTATGAGTCATACTCAACTCAATGACAATCAACAACAACCAACAATATAGGTGAAGTGACTATATGTATCAGTATTTGTTTATGGTAACTATTGCTTCCTTGCTCGCTTAAGGCTCTTGCTTCTTTTGAGGATACCTTATCATCCAAAAGGATGCCTGTTGCTGGGCAGTTGGCCTGCTTTCATCTCTTTAGTATTGTGACTAGAGCAGCAATAAACATGAGTGTGCATATGTATCTGTTTGAATCAATGAATGAATAAAAAAACCTGTGGTACATTCACGCAATGGAATGTTAGCATAACTGAGAAACAATGAACTAGTAAAACACTATATAACATGAGTTATCTTTCCTAAAAGACATTATATTGAGCAAAGTATCTGTTACTAAAGGACGAATACTGCATAAGACTGCTATTAGAAAATAGGACTGATAAAATGAGTTTAGGGAGAACAGGAAAAGAATGGATAGATAATGAACACTGAACTGGAATATATGAGGGGAAGAACTGTCTGTAAAGAAGGTATGATTATGCATTATATCCATAATAATTAAGAAACTGGGACAAGAGGTATTTTACAAAATGGTCTAGGGGAGAGAGGAGGGGAGTAGAGGAAGTAAAATATTCATCAATTAATAAATGAAAGCCCAACTTCTCTGTAAATATTTGTTTAATTCACAATAAAAAAGAAACAAAATATTTTCTAGAATATAAAATATAAAATTAAGTCCAATGTTAAAAAATTGATGCCAATTTTATTTCTTACCAAGTTGCAGTATATGCTTGGTGGAACTGAAATGAGAAATCATTCCTTCTCTAACATGGATGTCTCTGAAAGAAACAGTGTGATCCAAAGAAGTATAAAGAGGCAGTCATAGATTTAATGAAGTAATGGAAGTTCTGAAGATTATTTATTTAGTGTCAATATTTTTCTACTTATATCAACAATATTCATATTGGAATTAGTATAATGAATATTAGAACAGTTGAATGAGTCAGAAACACACATACACACAAGACAAGAAATATAAATGAACACTTTAGACTATCTTCTAATACTGAATATGGATGTAGCTCAGACAAGATATATATCCTGTTAAATACTGACCAAAAAAATACCACTTCTGAGCTTGTAGCTGAAATAGCCTTTCAAAAATCTTGCTTGGCATGTGGAAAATATATTTTCCTATTTAGTAATAACAGCTGCAGAAAATGTACTTGGCCTTTACCAGCATGTTTGTGATGGCAGAACCCAATGTATCATGTAATGGTCTCAGTGTTAGGCTGCCAAGTCCAGCCTTACATCTTCAGGCTGTTCTGCCTGAAAAGACCTTGCTCTAGACCAAGGGTTCCAAATGGTCTTAGCTTAGAAGATATCAGATTCAATCATCTCATAAATACAAGAAAATCAAAGCAAGGATTTTTATGTCAAATTATCCATGAAAAAAAATCTATCAAATAAATATGACATTATTATTCATCAACTTATTTTAAAGCTTAAAACAAGTGCTAGTATTTTTAAAAATACATATATAGGAGATGAGTACTGACATATTCCATAGACATCCACAAGAACAAAGAAGTCTGTTTTGAAGGAAATGAAACTGGGGTGTTCTTTAGAGGTAAGGATAATAAAACTTTATCTCAAATATTTTGGACATGTTGTCAGGAAGGGCCAGTCCTTGGGAAAGGACATTGGGCTTGGAAAATTGTAGATGGTTAGAGAAACAGAGGAAAATTATCAACAAGATGGCTAGATGAAGTAATTGTAACAATGAACTTGAACATAACAGAGATCATGAAAAAGATGCATGATAAGCTGAGGTGGACATCTGTTGCACTTGGAGTCTCCATGAGTCAGTCAACTTGACAGCACTTAACAACAACAACGCTTAGAGCCATAGATAGCAACTCTTTTAAACTTTAAGGAAATATACATCTCAGTGGAATATGATTCTCTCACCTCTCTTTCCCTTTTCAATACTCTATAAATGTAAGCTGTTCATATGGCAAGGGTTAAAAAATTGTTTTGTGGAATACAATTAACCTATCTCTCATAATATATTTTCTGTTCTAGCATAAGAACCCTTTTTTCACAAAGTCTCTAGCAATTTGCAGTCAGTTATCTATATACTTAACAGCCATATATATATTTTTGGTAGCATTTACTATTAAGAGTATAAGAAGAAAAAAATGTATCTTCGAAACTTTCATAACAATTTAGGAAGGTGTAATTACCTCATTGGATGCTAGCCAGACATCTAAGGTAATCTCCCTATAAAACTGGATCTTAGATTTTACCTTAAAATCCTCACATATGCACTTTAAATAGAATGTATTTGTCACTGGTAAGTTATGATACAATATAGATGTTATTAAATTAAAAATGGGTAAGTAAAAGATGTAAGTGAACAGATTTCTGGAAAAAAATAATATCAATTCTTTTTCAGATAAAAATAAAATCTCTGATGTACACTATGGGTTGGTAGAATTACAGAAATATAAATTGCTTGTGACACCTTTAAACTATATACAGATAATGCACTTTTACTAGAATCTAGGACTGAAGAATGGTTAATAGTCATTTTAACCCTTCAAACATGCACAGGCACAAACACATGCAAACTTCGAGCCTGCATGGCACTCAGATGAGCCCATTGTTGTTGTTACCATTGTTGCTAAATGACATTCAGTCAAATATGACTCATAGATACCCTGTGAACATATATGAATTTCCAACACACTTGAACCCATTGCAGTAGACGTTGTATTAATCCATTTAATGAAAGGTCTTCCTCTCTTTCGCTGGCCCTCCTCCATTCCGAGTATGTCACTCTCCAAGGAATTGCCTTGCTTACCAACATTCCAGAAGTATGTGTGACACCTTTGTCTCCAAGAAGCACTCTAGTCACACTCTCTACAAGACAACCTGTTTATCAGAGAATTCCATTGAGAGTAACTCTGTGTGTGTGATATTATAAATTTATTTTATTTGAGTGAAGGTTTATAAAGCATACACGTTTTTCATATAACCTTCATAGAAATTTTGTTCCATAACATTAGTTAATATTGGTGGGGATATGAGCCACCAACTCAAAGGTGGCCAGTTTGAATCCAGAAGCTGCTTGGTGGGAGATGGATAGACAATCTCCTCTCATGTGATTTACAGCCTCTGGAAACCTTCTAGAGAGTCAGTTACAAGTCAGTTCCAACTCAATGTCTCACAACAATAACAATTATAATCTCTGTTCTTTTTTATCATAATTGGTGATGCTGTCTTTCTATTAAATAATATGAGTTTAAGTAAACCATCTCTTGCCTTTTATCTTAAATAGTGTCCTTGGTTTATATTCATTTGTTTGACTCAGGTGTTGATCTTGCTTCTAGACATGATTAGAGTCACTTTTAGGTGACATAGCTATACTTACATTTAAAGAGAACAATCACAAACTATAGCATTTAGTTTATATTACTTTTTTATCAGAAATAGGGAAATTTTTATTCTATCATTTCTGCAAAAATATAAGTAAATATC
Source organism: Elephantulus edwardii (assembly GCF_000299155.1). NCBI lineage: Eukaryota > Metazoa > Chordata > Mammalia > Macroscelidea > Macroscelididae > Elephantulus > Elephantulus edwardii. The sequence continues at coordinate 6,814,356 of NW_006399760.1, read as the reverse complement.
CATTTAATATGGCCTCTAAAAGATCTTGAAATCAAAAGGATGAAATATATTTTAAAAATGTTCCATATAAGTGTTTTTTTGTTTTCTCTTTTTATTATGAAATTTTTATAATAAATTGATAAACAAGAAATAATAATTTTTGTTTATCATGTTTTTAAAGAATTTATTGTATATTTATATGATCCTTCACCTTTATATCATCATTAATATATATTGTTTCATTCATACATTTGTTTTATGCAATCATTTTCATATATTTTGTTTTATATATTTTATTACTATTGATCTAATACTTTCATCTCCCTATTTCCTCAAGCTCCCTCTGCACTTAAACTATTCCCTCATCATCCCCCACTAATCTCTGCTGTCCTGGTGATCTCCTCTTCCTTCTTCCACACCTGTTGTCCCTTTTAAGCAGTTATATACATATATACTCTTTGTTTCCTATTTGCTAATTGCAATAGCCATGTTATCTTTATCTTGATTCTTCCCAGAGAGTTTTGAACAAACATTTATTAACATCTCAGTCTATGAAAAACAATTAATATGTGAATATTATCAAATTAGTTTTGAGAATTAGTGAACTTCACTTTAAGATGTATTAAAAGTTATAACATGAATGCTATTAATTTAAAAAGAAGCAAGTAAAAGATGAACAAAATTATGGAGGAAAATACATGTCAAATTTTTGCAGACACAGAAAAGGTTCCTGATCTAGGAATTGTTTTTGTGTACCGTAGAGTCGGAACTGACCCATACCTGAATCTCCAGTGGGTTTTCAGAGGAAGTTAGTCACACAGGAAGAGTTTGACCATCCTTCTCCTGCTGAGTAGCTGGTGGCCTTGAACCGTGTACCTTCAGAAGTACAGCATAGCTTCTTTCCGTTAGTCTACCAGAGCTCGAAAGTTTTCAACTACCCCTTGGGAACTCTGATAGGTTAGCGGATAAGGAGTTGCACTGCCAACCCAAAGGCAGGTTTTTTGAATTTACCAGCTATTCTGAGGGAGAAAGATGGCAACCTCCACTATGGGGTAATAGCCTCTGAAAACCTTCAGAAGAGTCAGTGATGAGCCACTTGTGACTCAACAGCAATGAACTTGTTTTGTTGAGGTACCCACCCTCCTATATAATGCATACAAGTTTTACCTTTCCTAAACATTCACATGTTTGTACTAGTGATAAATATACCGAGGTAACTCACATGATTTTCACTGAACCACAAACCCAAATATTAAACATTTTAATCCATTTGTCAGTGTCATTGAAGAAATGTCTGCTGTCTTTCTTCTATAAAGATTACAACAAGGAAAACTTTTCTGCTTTGAAACACACAGGGTAGCATGAGTCACAATAGACTGGAAGGCACTGAGTTTGGCCTCTTTGCTTTACTAGGTGAAAACAAGAAGGTGTAAAGTAACTAAGGAGATATGGTGCCCACATGAGTTGTTGGAATAGATAATGGTTAAGGACTAGTTACTGTGAAAGAAATTTAAAACCAGATTTGAGACCATAATAAAATATTTAAGTTCTATAGTTTTGACTATAGAACTTGATCCAGAATAGGTTGTAAGACACTTAGATTGCATCTGGGTTATGTTTTAGAGAATCGACTCATAAGATCCAGTATTCAGCTACACTAAAGATAAAGATCAATACCCCTAAAGTATATTTTCATGGTGGTTGTAATCCAGCAAGCTATAGGTACAAAAGGGTAAAGATTTAGTCTATAAATTTTTTTATGTTTCTTGGCATACTACTGTAACAAGTCTTCCTGGAAACTATGCTGAGACCTAATAGACTTCTTCATGAAAGTGAAAATTGAAACTTGTTTGGAAGTTAACCTCCATGGGTATTGACTTTCTTAAACTGGGGCTCTTTTTGAGTGATAGAGGTCATAGTAGAAGTATAAACTAGTTCGAGTTACTTACTCCAGTGATAAATATGTCCTGGGATATGCCTACTACTCTGAAGCTTACATTGGAACCCCTGGTATTGTTGACCTAAGGTAGAGATGGGACACCAAGAATGGACAAGAAAACATAGAGCCTAAGGCAGCTGGAAGAACTGACTCATGGAACCCAGCTTCCCTGTATCTTTATTGAAAATTGCCTGGAAGCAAATCACAAAGAGAGTTCTATGCAAATGAAGCTAAGCTCTTTCTATTGAAAAGCTTATGCTTGACTCAGGAGGGAGGGGTTAGCAAATACAATCCAAGAACTGTGAAAATGCCTAAGGTCTGCATTGGAGCTTAAACTCTGTGAACACCTAAAGTCTGCCTTGGCCACTTAACCCCTGTGACTTGTTTCAGGGGTAATTCCAGCTTGTGTGTATGCCTCCCTCCTATCCTAATATTGTATTTGATATATCACTAATATTTAGTTTGAAATTTGGCTTACAGCACCCTGGTGCTGGCTATCTGCTATGAGGAACTCAAGGAATTGGGATATAGGCCCCCAAATGAAATAATTTTTTCCATTCAACACAAAACTTGACAAGTCAGAACTAGCTCATAACAGACCTTCCACTTGGCTTACAAAGGTTTAAATCACAAAAGAGAACATTGCCAGTCTTTCTGCTATGGAGTTATTGCTGGATTTAAATTACTACAAAGTGTGTGGCCTATGATGTTAGCAGTGCAAGTGCTGTGGAATATGCCCTGCCCTAGAGTTCTCTATTAAAACATGTCACTAAAATGATCTCTCACCTCCCAGAAGTTAATTTGGGCTGATAGCTCTCCTCCATGAGGTTTGCCAAGTTGTACATTTGATCAAGAACAGACTGACCATCTTGTCTCAGTGCAACTCACTGTGTACAATCACAGCACAACTTCCTAAAACAGTCTAAAAATAGTCAATGATAAAAACAGAACATTTTAATTCTGTAAATGCCCATTGTGCAATTTTAGTGATCATCTTTGGTCTAAAAGTCATTCACATTATTTCAAAGTTATTTCAGGGTTCTAGAAAGTATAGAAAACAAGGTGAGATATCTACATTCCTATGTTAAATCTACAATTGCTTATTAACAAAAATAATATCCAGTCAATAAAATAAATGGACAAAGAAATACAAATACCTGTGTATTTACTTAACAAGATACTATTGATACTTACAGAATAGAGAATATTTCAATAAAGGCAATCTTCCAAACAGTGGTTAATAAAGTACAGAAACATCTGAAACAGCACAAAGATGTTCCAAGCATTTGCTGTTGTTGTTAGTTGTTTCCAGTTGGCCCTGATTCATGCTGCATTTTTAACATTCTCATGTCTAGAAGAGCATTCTGATTCTATTTCTTCTAGTACCATTCTCTTTTAAGACTAATTTTCCTTTCTAAGACAGCATTCTGGTCGTATTTCTTCTAAGACTGCTTACAATTTCTTTTTTTCCCCCCTGGAAGTTCATGATTATTCTTTCTTCACCAACACCCAAATGCAAGTTTATCAGTTATTTCCTTTTTTTCACTGTGTAACTTTCATAACTGTATGAAAGTCATGATTTGGATCAGGCATACCTTAGTCATCAAAGCAGCATTTTTTTAATGCAAGCACACAGTGAACAATATAATAGATAAATAAGAAGGAGAGATAGAAAAGACAGAAAGAAACAGAAATAGAGATAAAAAAAATTATAGGATGAAGTGGTCTTCTGCATAGCAAGTTTCACTGCTAACCTGAAACCTAAGGCTCTCTGGTCTGCCAAATCCACTGGAAGATCCACAGAAGAAAGATAAACCATCTCTTCCTCTGTAATTTACATACTCAGAAACCCAGTGGATAATCTACTAAGAATCAGTTCTGACTTAATGGCAATGAATTTGAGCTTAAGTATTATTAAGCTAATTAATGTTTAACCAGATCAGAAAACATGGTGGTAGTTGGGGAAAACAAACTAGAGCCATATCACTGAGCTCATCTTTAAGACAGGAAAATTAACAGCGTTACATCCAAGAGGCAATGGCGTAACTTTAATTTTTGTATAAGCCTAGATAGTGACCTGTTGTTGTTGTTATGTGCCGTCGAGTCTCCTGCGACTCGTAGTGACCCTATGTACAACAGCCCTAAACTCCACTCTGTCCTGTGCCAATC
>NW_006399760.1:6796813-6805280 GCF_000299155.1 Elephantulus edwardii | reverse complement strand
AAAACAATAGCAAAAACAAGATAAAGATTCAGGGTATAATATGAGATTGTACCCCTGTGTGTGCATTAACATTTGAGACATATCAGATTGCTAAAATTTATGTTTTTTTTGACAAAATTGTTACTTTGAGGTCCTCTGAGAAACTTAAAGCAAAATTAAATTACTATGTGAGTAATTAACATATCTTTCTTTTAATGTGACACAGACTTGACTTGGAGAAATGGGTAGTTTTGCTTTTTTTGTAGTTTATATTTTTGTATCAGTTTTGTTGGTATCAGGCTTATCTTATTTTCATGGCTGAAAATAAGAAGTTCAAATCAAAGATTGGAAAATTTCATTCAATCTGTCCGAGTGTTCTGGTTAGAATAGATGAAAGCTTCCATCATTGTTAAAATAAACTAAATGTTTAAATGCAAGTTCAACTGAAATACAATTTAGTATTTCAGTTTAAAACTTCCTATGGTGCCCAAAGGTTAAGTTTTAGTACTCAGAAGGAAATTGTTTGATCCTGACTTAGTGAAATCTGTCTTATCTAGCTAACCAGTAGAAAAATGCTTTCCACAGGCAAAGCAAACTACAGGCCTGGAATGATGAAACAGGTAGTCACAATGCTGAAGAGGAAAATGAAAAAGCTAAATAGAGAAATAATTTTTTTTTCATGAACACTACCTCCAATACTGTTTTTCAATATCCCAGACCAATTTGGAAGTAACACTGTAGCTATGAACAAAAGTGATATGACTGCTTGAGTTGCTGATTGCAAAGTGACAAAATGCAGCCCTCTGTGGAGTTGATCTGAAACATTGACTTTCCAAAATTAGACCACTTGATGGGAAAGGCAGACAGAGAGGGTGAAAATTGAGCAAAGCAAAAGCAAGTAGATTTTTTATGGACTTGGCTTCCCTTTGAATTGAAGCGATATAGTCAGAATTTTTATTACTATTACAATTTTTTTATTTTTATCACATCCAGTATTGAATATACCATGGACTGTGAAGAGAACAAACAGGTCTACCTAGAGAGGGTGAAACCAGACTGCTTCTTGGAGGCAAGGTTTTTGGACACCCCACACCACCGCCCTTTTAGTACAATAGTCTTTTTAAAAAAATAAAGTATTTTATACTGGTTTATTTACAAAGTTCACATATATTCTTTTTACACTGGATCTTTCACATTTCCATAACCCTCCCCTCCCACGTAAAACTGTGTAACCCTATGATTATACCCTCAACCCATCCTCACCCTTGTGTTCCCCTCCCCATTAGATACTCATGCATGTTTTACTAATTATCTATTTCTTCAATAATAGTCTTATATTTTATTTGTCCTTAGGGACTGAGTTAGTTCACTTAGCAAAATACTCTACAGTCCCTCCCAAGTTAGGTGGTGATGTATAAAATCATTGCTCCTCCATGCTGTATTCCATCATGTGAAGGGACCATAATTTCTCAATCCATTCAATTATGATTGGGCATTCAGACTGTTTCCATGTTCTTACAGTGTTGAATAATGCTATTATGAGCATTCATGTGCAAGTGTCTCAGTTTCTCAGTTTCTTAGGTTATATTCCAGGCAGTGGAATAGATGGCTCACATACTTTGGCCATATTTCCAGGATGGACCAGTCCTTAGAGAAGGAGGTTGAGAGAGGAAAACCATGAACAAGATAGATTGACTCAGTGACTGGTGTCATGGGGGTAGGTGAGTCAGAGGCAATGAGAGCTGTCATACATTGAAGCAACTCAAACAACAACAGTGTTATTTTATGAAAGTATAGGCTGTACTGTAAATTAGTACAGGGAGCTCTGATGACATATTGTGTAAGGACTTTTGTGGTCAAGCCCAAGGCATATAGTTTGAATCTGCCAGCTGGTCTATAGGAAAAGATGACAGTCTCTTCTTGAGCAATTTATAGCCACTTGAAACCCACAGGAGGGTCAGTGATGAGTCAAGTCTGACTCAAAGGCAATGACTTTAGTTTTAGTTTATTCAATTTCTCATAATAGATTTTTCATTGTTCTTCACTCTCTGGATTGTTCAATACTGTTATCCCTTAAAAAAATCTCTAATGTCATCATGGGCTAACCAATAGACAAAAAGTTGATTGTTTAAGCTCTTTAGGTGCTCCATGGGAGTAAGATAAGCAGTCTGTGTCTGTCAAGATTGACAGCCTTGGAAAATCTATCAGAATTTCTATTATCCTACAGGATCATTTTGAGTTGGACTCAACTCCATAATAGTGGGCTTATTTTGTTTGAGGGATTCTTATTTAAATTTAAATGAACTTGTATCTCTGAACCTCTAGCTTCTATGTACTTCTGCTTAGCACAGTACTTCATTTAATCTTCCAATTATTCAAACTATTTAAATTGAATTTAGGACTTTTCACAAATCAGCACAGTTTTAAAAATATACATTTATTCTCTTTTTGTTGTTTTGCTTGTACTGGGTCTCTTTTGACTATTTAGATTTTCTTGGAAGCATACCATAGAGCTAAATTATCATTTACTAGATTAGAAAATTGAGCTTGGTAACAGCTTTACTTTGTTTGGCTTTCCAATCAACACTTTTGGTACCAGCAGCCACGAAATCAAAAGACAAATTGCACTGGGAAATCCAGCTGTCAAGGACCTCTCTAGAGTACTGAAGAGCAATGACGTCAGTCTGGAGACTAATGTGTGCCTGATCCAGGCCAGAGTCTTCACAATTGCTTGCTATGCATCAGAGAACTAGACAATAACTAGAGATAATAGAAAGAAAATTGATGCCTTTGAGCCATGATGCTGGAGAAGAGTGTTGAATATAACATGTTGAATATAACATGAACTGCCAGGAGAACAAACAGGTCTGTCCTAGAGAGGGTGAAACAAGGCTACTCCTTGGAGGCAAGGATTCTGACACTTCATCTGACATGCTTGGGACATGTTGTAAGGAAAGACCAGTCCTTGGAGAGGGACATCATGATTGGAACAGTGTACGGACAGAGAAAGAGAGGAAGACCATTGATGAAATAGATTGACTCAATAACTGGAATAATGAGGGTAGGTATGTATGAGAGAGTAAAGTTGGCACAAGATAGAGCAGGTTTCAGGGCTATTTTACATAGGGTTGCTATGAGTCGCAAGTGATTTGACACCATATAACAACAGCAACAATATATTAGAAGAAAGACATAATTAAAAATTTTCATAGTATCATTCTACTTAAGTTTTCATTTTGAAAAGTGAGGAATGTATACTTTCTACTTTAAACTACAGGAGCATGTTAAAGATCTGTAAACTCTGTAATCAAGTCCAAAAATAGTCACTCCATGTACACAATGATACAACTTTTACTTTAATAACTTGTTTATTCTTTGTGAGGTTTTTCCTTTTGGAGATTTTACAACACCGAGACAGTTTTCTTGCTTTTTGTTCATATAACAGGAATACACATATTAAATGCCACAAATGTGGAAGGGCACTTCCTAATTCTCCTTACTAAGGGAAATTTGTGACATTAAAAGATGTTAAAAGATGAATATTATAGTCTACCTTTATGAATATGGAGAGCTCTGGTAATTTTGTGAGTAAGGAGTTGAACTGCCAACCCAAAGGCTGGGGGAATTTGAACCCAGTAGTTGCTCTGTGGTAGAAAGCTTGGCTATCAGCCTGTGTTGACAATGAGTCAGTGCCAACTTGATGAAATGGGTGAGTTCACACCATCAATTAAAGGTACTAGAAGTAAAAATGCACATGAAATTAAATAGATTTATGCTTAAGATTATATTCTAAAATTAGTGATTAATGTAAAATATCACCTTTTGAAATATCATTCAATGTGCTTGAATTTCTGTGTACATTATTTTGAAGGTGTTGTATTGTTTTTTAGCAGTTCTAATAGATGATTTTCTTTCCACCAAAAGAGGGGGTACTTATTTGCTTGATTTTCTGAAAAGATATTTAATTTATTCATAACCCTCCTGTTAACATAATTAAAAATAAGGACTCACAAAATAATAACCACATTTTAAAAAGTACATGTTCATATTGTTAATGCCTGGTGTTTAATTGAATAGCCATTGATCAAATGCAATATATTTCCACTCTGTTAAAAACAAACCAGAAAAACTACAATCAAACAAAAACAAAACTTGATCTGAATTTTGTAAGAGATGAACCCTAATTAGGAATTACCCTGTTTAGTTTAAAGAAGAAGAAACTCACACCTCAATGCAGACTCGATGAAGAACCTTCTAAAAATATTGAATTAGAAATTTTAGTAACAGATTTTATTTTGAATAAAAGACCTAGTTTGAATGAGAGTGTAGAAATTAAGAAGAAAAAAGGTAAAACATGTTAAATACATTTTACAGAAGCTGAAGTTTTATGTTGAGCATTGAGCATTAAGAGACAATGATGGATAAAAGGGCAGAGAGAAGTTGGTACTTAATCTGAAAGGACTTTGAAGACTCTTGAGACCATTTAGTTGTGGGTTAGGTGTAAGTCCCAGTTAGGTGAGTATTCGTAGATGCAAAAAAAAAAAAAAGTGAAATATTTAGGACCAATGTAGATGATAATGGACTAAAACCCAAAACTTATTGTGACCAAATTGATTCTGACTCTTGATCTAAACCAATGGGATAGAATAGAATTGTCTCAGTGGGTTTCCAAGAGTTGGATCATTACAAAAGCAGACTGCCACATCTCTTTCTTGTATCTATAGGGTTCAAACCCTCAGTTTTCTATTAGAAGTCCAGTACTTATATACTGTACAAAAAGGACATCTTTGTGATGGATTAGAATGGTTATAAAAATGAATCCTAATGAAAGACATGATTGATAAGATAGAGTCCAACAAAATGGATTGAAATGATGGCTACAACAATGGGCAAAGCAGAGATAATGAGGATGTCTTCTCATATGCACAGGGTTCCTATGATTTGGAACTGATTGGCAACAACTAAAACAGTTGAAATTGGAAAGAAGTGTTTAAAATAAAGAACGGAAGAAAGACCCAAGACACAACTGTTGGTGGGTTTTGTGTTGCATCTTTCTGGTAATAGTAACAAAAAGAATAAAACTTTGTATCTGATTGTGTTTGTAGTAAGCTAACTCTAGAATAATGGTAGTTAGACAATTATAGCTGGATATCTGTGTCAATAAATCCTATAAAGGGTTTTTTTTAAAAAAATATTCCCTTACTTTATGTTCACTTAAAACACAAATCAAAGTAAACTTTCAAACACTTATTCCTTAGAGGCATTTAACACATTTCTTTTGCAATATTCAAAGCATTTCATTTGATAGTATCCCTGTCCTCCTTTTGTCTGTATACTGTATGTGGGTTAAATGTCTAATTTAGGTACTTTGTATTCTCATAATGAAAAGAAACTAAACACAACAGTAATGGTACTCCTTCTCAAAGACCCAATTTATTAGTCAACCTATTAAACTTAGGATCCAATTATGTTCATCCCACTCATTCCAGATCAATAGTGTACATATAGTTATTTTAATATGTTCACTAGGAAAGTATTGTTCCAGAATTTGTACTACTTGTATATATTACTTGATTTAGTAAGATGGCTATTATTCAGGTATGCTTGCAGGTATTCAGCCATCTGTCAAAATTTGTGAAATTCATTCTTTTTGTTTACTAAATCAGTTATATTTAGACTTTACAGATCAAAATGTTATAATACATTTTTAAAAATTAGAATTTCCTTGTATTATGTGTTGTTCGGCTATTTTTGTCAATGCTCAGTTACAGAAATTCAGTTTAGAATCCTGTGACCCCTGAACATTTATTTTTTGTTCTTAATAATTTTTAATGTCTTTATGATATAGGGACTGAGTAAAAGAAAATAAATTTTCAAAATATAGTATTTTAATTGAGAAAGCATTATGGCAAAATTTAGTAAATAATAAATACCTTCCTGAAAGTATGAGATAGCTGATAATAGATAATTTCAACTCTCTTTAAGGTAAACGTTTATTAATTTTTATTGCACATTTCTATACAAATTTATATTCTCCGTGATAAGAAAAATTCAGTAATTTTATTACCTTGAGCACCAATGACCATAGACCAAATGAGCTCTGGGAGGATATCAAGAAAATCGTTCATGAAGAATACAAAAGATCATTACAAAGGCTGAAGAAGAAGAAAAGACCAAGATAGATGTCAGATGAGACTCTGAGTATTGCAGTAGAGCGCCGAGAAGCCAAAGCTAAAGGATGAAATCAAGAAATCAAAGAGCTGAACAGAAAATTTCAAAAGGCAGCTTGAGACGGTAAAGCAAGATACTATGATGAAATGTGCAGAGAACTGGAGTCAGAAAATCAAAAAGGCCAACTCGCTCAGGGTTTCTTAAGCTGAAGGAGCTGAAAAACAAATTCAAGCCACAGGTGGCACCAGTTAAGGATAGTTTGAGTAGAATGTTAAATGATCCAGGAAGTATCAAAAGAAGATGGAAGGAGTACACAGATTCACTGTATCAGAAGGAACTGGCTGACACAGAGGAATTTTATGAAATAACACATGAGCAAGAGCCTATGGTGATGAAGGAGGGAGTTCAAGTTGCTCTGAAGGAATTGGCAAATAAAAGGCTCCAGGAGTTGACAGCATACCAATTGATTTATTCCAACAAACAGACGCTGCCCTGAATGTGCTCACTAAGTTGTGCCTGGAAAGCTGGAGGACAGTCAGCTGGCCAACTGACTGCAAAAGACTGATATTTGTTCCCATTCCAAAGAAGGGTGACCCAACACAATGTGGAAATTATCGAACAATATCATTGCTATCACATGAAAGCAAAATTCTGCTGAAAATTATGCAAAAATGTTTGGAACAATATGTCAACAGAGAACTGCCAGATGTGCAGGCTGGATTTAGAAGAGGTCGTGGTACTAGGGATATTATAGCTAATGTTAGATGGATCTTGGCAGAAAGCAAAGAATACCAGAAGAATGTCTGTCTGTGCTTCATTGACTATGCAAAGGCTTTTGACTGTGCGGATCACAACAAGCTGTGGTTGACTATGAGAAGAATGGGAATCCCAGAGCATTTGATTGTCCTAATGTGAAACTTATACTCGGATCAAGAGGCAGTCATTAGAACAGAGCAGGGAGACACTGGATGCTTCAAAAGAAAGAAGTAGGTCCATCTGGGATGAATTCTCTCTCCATACCTTTTCAATCTGTATACAGAACAGATCATCCAAGATGCTGGGCTGTATGAGGAGGAATGTGATATCAATATTGGTGGAAGAATCATCAACAACCTGCATTATGTAGATGACACAAGCCTGCTCGCTGAAACTGAGGAGGACCTGAAGTACTTGCTGAAGAAGGTCAAGGGACTGCAGCCTCCTATATGGATTGAAGCTCAACATCAAGAAAACAGATTCTCACCACTGGGCCAATTGGCAGCATCAGTATGGATGGTGAAGAGACTGAGATAGTTAATAGCCTTAGTTTATTTTGTTCCACAGGCGACACTGTTGGTAACAGCAGCCAGGAAATCAAGAGATTAATTACATTGGGCAAATCAGCTGTGAGGGACCTCTCAAGAGTACTGAAGAGCAAAGACATCAGGCTGGAGACTAAAGTGCACCTGATCCAGGCTATAGCCTTTGCAATTACTTGCTATGCTTCGGAGAGTTGGACAGTGAATAGGGATGATAGGAAGAAAATTGATGCCTTTGAGCTGTGGTGCTAGAGAAGAGTGTTGAATATACCATGGACTGCTAGGAGAACAAACAGGTTTTTCCTGGAGAAGGTGAAGCTGCAATGCTCCTTGGAGTCAAGGATTATATTTTGGGCACGTTGCAAAGAGGGACTGGTTCTTGGAGAGGGGCATCATGTTTGGGAGAGTGGAGGGATAGGGTAGGAGAGGAAGACCTTCGATGAGATAGATCGATTCAGTGAGTGGAGTAGTGGGAATGAGTGTGTTTGATATGGTGAGGTTGGCACAGGATAGAATGGTATTTAGGGCTCTTGTACATAGGCTCACTATGAGTTACAAGTGACTTGATGGCACATAACAACAACAACAACAACAATGTTCACATAATGCTAATGTTCACATAAATGTAATAAATACTACTAATCAAACTTTCACTGCTGACAAACCTATTCTACTCTTTGATTAAAAAAAGATTCTAAAATCTTTATGAGGAGAGTTTTTCAAGCTTTCTTCTATGGAGTGCCTAGTGGATTAGAACCACTGACCTCTCCATTATCTAGTGAAAACTGAGGGTACCAGAAAAATGTCTGTGTTCCATTGATTTTGCAAAGGCATTTGACTTTGTGGATCACAACAAATAATGTCTAATGTCAGGATGAATGAGAACGTCAGAAAACTCAATTTTTGCTCATGCACAGGCTATACTTCAGCCAGGAAGTAGTCTTCAGAATAGAATAAGAAAACACTGCATGGTTCAAAATCAGGAAATATGTGCACTGAAGATGCATCTTATCTCCATA
>NW_006399760.1:6794078-6796248 GCF_000299155.1 Elephantulus edwardii | reverse complement strand
GTATTGAACATACCATAGACTGCCAAATGAACAAATATGTCTGTTCTGGAGAGAGTGAAACCAAGTTGCTCTCTGGAGTAAGAATTTTAATAATCTCTCTATATATTTTGAGCACGTTGCCAAGAGGAACCAATCCTTACAGATGGGAAGCAAGCTCGAAAAGGTGGAGGTACAACACAGGATAGGAAGACCCTGGATAATATGGACTCACTCAGTGTCTGGAGAAAAAAGGGCATGTATATTGGAGACAGTGAGGTTGGTTCAGAAACAGGACAGAATTAAGAGATACTGTGCATATGGTCATTATGAGTGGCAAGCAACTTGACAGCATATAAAAACATGCCATAAACTCTTTGAAATTTCATTTTAGAGACTAAAATGTACCTGACTCAAATGGTGATATTTACAAATGCTTCATATGTATATGAATGCTTGGCAATGTATAAGCAAGACAAAAGAAGAATTGATGTCTTTGAATTGCACTGTTAATAAAAGATATCAGATATACTGTAAATTGCCAAAAGAACAAACAAATCCATCTTGGAAAAATACATTAAGGGTGGTTCTTAGAAAGAAGGATGATGGTGAAATTCAGTCTTACATACTTTTTTGTATATTATCATGAAGGACCAATCCTTACGGAAAGATATCATGTTTGGGAAAGTGAAGGATCAGTGACAAAAAGGAAGGCACTCAGTGAGGTGGGATAAATCCACAAGGGACTTATGTAGTGCAGAGATTGTGATGATGGAACAGGAACTGGTAGAGTTTAACACTAACTTACATATGGTCACTATGAGTCAACAATACCTAACAATATAAATATTACAGTATAAATATTATGACACATATATACAGAGGTTTTTTGCCACATCCACACAGGTGTGGAACACTCTTCTAATCAGTACAGACGTTTCATAGTTGAATTCCAGTGGTATCTGATATATAATTGAGAATACCTTCTAAATTACTTGTTTTATTAACTTTCAATGACTAATAGTTTAATCCTCACATACATGTAGTGCATACCATGTCACAGTGGAAAACACACACTAATGTTTTTAATTGGATTGTTTTGTTGTTGTTTACTGTAGAGTTGGAACTGACTCAAAGGTGGGTTTTCAGAAGAATTTAATTGCAAGGATGAAGATTGTCCATCCTTCTCCCATGGAGCTGTTGGTGGATTCAAACCATAGGCCTTTGGGCTTGCACTGCAGCTCCTTACCTCTAGGCCAAACTAGCAATATTCTTGACAATAAGATTATATTCTTTTAGTCAAGTTTAAACATCATGTCTTGCCTATAACATGCTGATATGATACACAAAATAAGAGGATTAATTTTAAAATTGTTTTTTTGTGAAACATTCTTCTAGGTCGTATAGCCATCATGTGTCCACTTGCCTTACAGATGAAACTTGTGGTTTTTGTGAAGGTGAACACTGTGACACTGATGTGTCAAATGTGATAATGGTTACTCATGGCGGACAGCGTTTGATAGCGCTCCCTGATTAAAGCAAGATTGGAAGAGGGAGTGGCATCCCCTTCAGTAAATAGCTTACCTCTGGAAACCCTGTAAGCCTGGAGAAAGGATGAGAGTCACACAAGTGTCAAAGTCTTTCATTCATAGGGTCGCTATGAGTCACTTACCACTCGACGGCACTTAACAACAACATTTTGGGGGGGTTACCTATCCTATGAAACTTACAGTCATAAAATATGTTAATTTTTATTCATATTTTCAAATCAAGAATTATTTGACTAAGTACACAACCAATATAATCAACTATTTCTATTACTGATTCATTTAGAATGTTTCTTCTCTCCCAAATATCACTTGATAAGATTATTCTTTAATTTGGTAACTAACTCATGTCAATCTGATTAGAACTCTTTATGCTGATGGACAGCCAAAAGAAGCATACAATTTCTATTCGGATGAGTATTCTAAGAATTAAGTTATGCTAGACCTAAGAAAACTTTTAAACACACACAAAACTTCTAATCTGTAACTTAAAAAAGAGCAAAAAACCCAAGAGCCAACCAACATTGTTCTTAATGGAGAGAGGTTAAAGGCATTCCCTTTAAGAACAGGAACTAGGCAAGGATGCCCACTATCACCTCTCTTATTCAGTATTGTTTTGGAAGTCTTAGCAACAGCAATAAGACAAG
>NW_006399760.1:6768282-6789656 GCF_000299155.1 Elephantulus edwardii | reverse complement strand
ACTTTCCAGACAGGAATACATTGAGGACTCTTTACTCTTCACCGGGCCCAGTTTCTTCTAAGCCCTATGTCTTGGATTGGCCCTTAATAAGTTCTTGGACTCCTAGAATTTCAACTTTTTCATCCAGTGACATTCCTAATATTTAGTCCTATTGAGTAGTCTATTCGCTAGAGTTTTGTGTGCAAAGCAGCCAGATTTTCTTGTTTCACAAGTCTTGGCAGAAGTTAGTTGCAGAAAACTTGCCTTGAATAGACTTTATAACACTCATGCATACTACCAAAATTCAATTATAGGATTAGGAGATGTTCTATTGTGGGAATTTGAAAGGATACACCTTGAAAATCAGATGACCTTGCTAATTAGAGAAGTTGAGGTTGTGTTGGGTTCTTTTTGTTGTTGTTCCCCTCGCCCCTTTAATACCATAATGTACCCCTCATGACAAGCTACTATGGTCGAGGATTCTATTTGTAGAGTTCCTTATTATGTAACTAAAATCTAGTGTAAAATAGAGTGATATACAGACTTCAAAAGGCAGAATTAAAAGCACACTCTTGTTTACCTCACAGGCAGTTCTGGGTTTGTGGTGGGGAGCTCATATTGCATGCTGTAGGCTTGAGTTTGAGGCCTAGAGGGTACAATTCGTGCATGGTTATCACCAGTGTTAATGGAAGCCTATGTGTTATTGTGGTGCTGAACAACTTCCAGAATTTACCAAAAAAACCCCAAAACAAACAAACAAACACCTTTTAAAAAACATCTGCTGGTCTACTTATAAAAGTAAGCTTAAGAAATCATTACGCCTCAAAGCATTCTGATTAATAGCTTATGATGTATATGGAGAATATGCCATGTAAGTAAATAGCTTTTTGTGTGTGCCATTGCAATAAGTAGTCACCAACTCCAAGGTAGCTAAATGTAGTTAGCTTCTTTTTGAAAGGGAATTTCCTATGCTATTAATAGCATGGCAGTTTTAACGTGAAAGAAAACACACACACACACACACACACACACACACACACACACACACATCATTGGCATCATGTCAGAATCAACTCATATTGACTCTCTAGAGGAATTCTGAAGTTGCAAATCACATGGGAGAAGATTGCTCATCTCTTTCCCACGGAGTCACTGATGGATTTGAACCACTCAGCCTTTGAGTTCTTTCCCATTGCTATCAAACGAAAACCAATTCATAGCTGCTCTTCTAGCAGATTTTCAGAGGCTGTAAATCATACAGGAAGGGACTCCCATTTTCCTCATTCAGAGAAGCCGGCGGATTGAATAGTCTGTCTTTGGGTTGACACCACAGCAACTCATCCACCGAGCCCCTTAGATCTCAACAGTGTCTATTTCAAGATTAAATACATTACATTAAGTAAATCTCATGCCATTAAGAAGCTTCTGATTCAAATGCAAAAAAGCCATATACACTGTATACTGAAAATAGGTTGTATTGGGGTGAATGAATGTGCCTGAAAGAACAGAGAGAGACAGATACAGTCAGTGTTGGTTAGGAAGTGATAGATTATGGGTACTAAGGGGTGAAGTATCAGAGAAGTCTTCTAGGAGAAGACTATGTCTGAGTTGTTATTTAAGAATATATCTGAGTCATGTAATAGAAAGTACATTCTTAGAAAAACTTAATCTCTAAAAGACTCTGGACTATGTATGTATTTATTTCTGAACATAATAGGAAGACAGCAATAAGATTAACAAAGTAGCAGGTGGCTTATGTCTTCCTAATTCTCTCATAAAATAAACCCTCAATTTAAAAAAAAAAGGAATCCTCAGCTATACAATTTCTATTTTGATATGCTTGATTATGTATAAGAAATGTTAATCTGTATTTAAAATTATCATCTACAAAGATCAGCATGGTGTGACTTGGGAATCCCTCAGTCTGAAAATGAAATACCAGAGATTTGATTTTGCCTAAGGTGCCATGGTTAAAGGCCTGATGCTCTAACTCTGAAAAGTCAGCCACTGAAAAATCTGTTGCTAATAGAGCAGAGTTCTACTGTTTTAAATATGTGACATATGGGGCTATGAAGAGTCAAAATCAGCATGACAGCAACTGGTTTTCCCTATGAATTGAGAATTGCTTATAAACCTACCCACAGATTAAGTCTTGTCACCTACCCCTGCACATGTGTGTACGCACACACACACAGAGAGAGAGAGAGAGAGAGAAACTCTGAAACACAGACACAGACACAGACA
Organism: Elephantulus edwardii; assembly: GCF_000299155.1. NCBI lineage: Eukaryota > Metazoa > Chordata > Mammalia > Macroscelidea > Macroscelididae > Elephantulus > Elephantulus edwardii. The sequence continues at coordinate 6,787,433 of NW_006399760.1, read as the reverse complement.
GACAGACAGACAGACACCTTCTATACACTAGCCGGCTGGTGACCTTAAGGTTTCCTCCTTGAACAAGGCTTCCAAATTAAGATGCTCTTTTTCTCAAAGGCCCCTGTTCTATTACATCTGTACCACCTGAGTTAGATGACACAAAAACCTATTTGCTTTTTGAACATGTTATCAAATGATTTTTTTTTTTCTATTTCCTGGCAGCACTTGACCTACATCTCTGGTATGAAAGAATAAATACAAGCATGTCTTTAGTAGATGGTAACTCTGTAAATTTCTAGGTATCACATGCTAAAGAGGCAAACCTATGACAGTGCTCTTTTTCAAGAGAGCTACGCAAAGGTTTGGAAGCCTAAGAGGAGAGTCGGAATGGACAGAAATTCTCAGGAGATCCTAAAGAAGGACTCTTGGAATTGTTCCAGGTTAGTTGTCTCTCACAGTGTCTTCATAACAAGCCACTGCCATTGAATTGATACAGGCTCCCAGGGATGGTATAAGACAGACTCGAACTACCCGGTAGAGTTTCTGAGGCTGTAAATCTTTCCTGCAGTAGATTGCCTGCTTTTGTCTTCTGAATATTACTGTCAGATTTTACCATACAGGCTATTGAGCGGTAGAAGCAGATGTCATAAAGCATATTTGTTTACTGAGGATACAAACTGTTAAGTCTCTTTAAAAGGATGTTTATGTTAAGAACCTAGACAATGAAGGGGGAAAAGGATGGGAAGGACTTGGATAATGTTTCGCTGATCCCTTTTCAGGTGGGAAAGTATAGCTCTGAGTGGTCACTGTCATGTGGCAATGATTTTACATCAGCAGCCTGCCATATCTGGTAGCAGCAGGAGGGAAAAATAAAATATCTCCTCTGATTGAAACTGTTATGAGATTCGCAAAAGAGGAGCACAATTGCTCAAATTGGAAGGAGACATAGATCGTCAGTTGAATTTTTGCTCTTTAGGGATGAAAAATCTCTGATGAGTGCATGTAACTAGGGCCTTGCCTCTCTCCTTTTATAGCTCATCTTAGAAATGATATCCTTTCTTGCGTATAAAAAGCGTTGGAGGCTTAATTTAGAATGACATCCCCATTTAGGACATAAATGTTTGAAGCTTAAACTTAAAACCAAACTCGTCTTCCATCTCCTTGTAACACGAACAGACCCTAGGGCACTCCAAGTATTTTTATATGTATAAATTGGCTTTGCTGTACAAAAGTTCTTAAAATTCATCCTTTGTGTCAGAAAGGAATTGGTGAAAGTATTGTAAGGGTAGTAATCTCAGCAAGAGCTTTAAATTCAGCTAATGTCAGGCAAACACAGTTTAGTTCATATGCCTCATGTATCTAAGTCTTAAAAAAAAAGAAAAAGAAAACTTATTATGCCAGAGCAAAGCAATTTCTAAGAAGACCATCATGAATAATTGTTTGTTTTATGTTCTGAAGTGGTAGGGCACTTTCCTCTCTGGATGGAGGTGGCTAAAAATAACTGGATTTTTTTCCCTACATTTGAAAACAGGATTGGTTACTGGGAGTAAGTTTCCAGTATAAACCATCCAACTCCAAAACAGACATTTAGGTGAAAAAAGCATAGCATAGAATTTGCACAAATTGTACAATCTAGTGACTCTTTAAATAAAGTTTTAAAGAGCACTAATTATTTTAACAATACTTCTGAACTTGAAAGGTTTCATTATTTCTTCCCAGCTATTTCTTGTACCATTTCCAAATATGACCTAATTGGTCATGGTTAAAATAACATACCGGAAGTAGATGTGAAAATTTGTCTACTTAATATAATAAACAGTAAATCTTCAATCTCTTAAAAGTCAAGTATATGGAAAACTCATCCTTAACAGGACAGAGAAGCCACATTTTAACAATAAAATCTCAAGCATATTAAAAACTGCATTCATAAGGTCATTCAGCAAAGGTAATTTATTTTTCTTATGAGTGTTCCTTCAAGAATGGAGATGATTTTGTTTTTCTCAATAATTTGAGTAAACTTATGTATCTACTTGTCAAATCCATTGTTTATTAGAAAGTATCAAATTAGGGAGGTGGGACTGCTAAGGCTAGTAGTGAAAAGTGATAACAAAGAAGTGGACATAAAAATATCTGCAAAAAACCCATACAGAAACTCTGAAATTCACAGGAACAGAACTAAGCAAGAAGGATAAGCAGATCTATAAAATTTTATAATGGTTAAGGACAACACCATACAATAACTGAGATCATCAAAGAAATATTAGTGAATTTGGTATTTGGATTGATTTTAAGAAAATATGGAAGAAATAATTTTAGAAAAGTTTTTCATTCATATAAGCTATGGGTTTTTTTTCCCCTCAGAGATTTAAAGAGCTTTTCTTTTAACTATTATGGTATTTTATTTCTTACCTATTTCAAAAAAAGTATGCAATCTTGCAGGAAAATTCAACTTTACAACATTAACGAACTAGAATAAAATCACATTTATTGGATAATGAGTCTCTCTCAAAACAGTTAAAAAGCTACAACATCAAAATTTAAAATAAAGTTAGCGAATGCTTGAATGCTGAGGTCACTAAACACATAATAGTATTTTTCTGGCATGAATTAATGTTGCAATTTTTGTTCTTATTGATTTACCTTTTATCTTGGCCTCAAAAAGTCCCTCAACATGACACAAAATGAAACCCAATCTCCACTTCCACTCTGGAATACTGGAATAATATCCTGGTATCTGCATCAACATTTGCATCAATTAATAAAATCCAGTTAATTCAATGAATTTTTATTTTAAATCCATAATACAGAGCATGAGAGGAAGGGCTAATATGCCTTATGTACCCGTGTAGCAAGGACAGGGTTGATATTTTCTTACAATATACCTGGCAGCCCAATTTTCAGATGAAAATCACAAGTTTACAGAGGAAGCCTTTTATTAAATCTAAGAGTTCTCATCTCCTTTAGTTTACTTAGAAAAAAAGACATTTCTTCACATGATACTAGTCATTAATATTAAAGTAAAAAATGCTCTTTCTAATTTAAAACAAAACAAAACCAAAAACATGACATTCTTTCTAAAATTTATTTATGACTGCACCCTTCTTCCCAAACCAAGACAGTTTACCTACATCAAGGCCCTCAACTCTGACCCCCTGGGGCAAGAGTTCTAGTTCAACTCCATCTTGGTTTTCAGTTATTCGCCACCTCTCCTGTTGTTACTACTGCTAAGGTCTCTTTGACTCACTCTAACTCTTGCAGGAGTCTCTAGCTTTTAAAAGATATATTGCACTCTCTGTTTCCTCTCTCTTAATGATACAGAGATCCTCATTATTATGCCTATGAACTTAAGCAATGGCAACGCTGATGAAACTTCTTGTCATTAGTATACAAACCCTATTTATATGTTATCGCCTGAAAGGTTCTGTTTACCTTTTATATTATTTATTTCATTAGCAAGTTATCCACCCTCTTTGTTGGGACCAAAACCATTCCATATTTGCATAGACATATCCAAGTGGAGGGTAAGCAAAGGAGAGGAAGACCCTCATGAGATGGATTGATACAGTGTCTACAGTGATGGTTTAACAATATTGTATTGCAAATACTTGTGAGGACAGTATGGCAAGTTAAGGAAATAAGGATCATTGAAATTGTCAAAGAGGTGATAAAATTGCCGCTATATGCAGACAATATGATAGCGTACACAGAAAATCCTAAGGACTCAACATAAAAGGCTCTTAAACCTAGTGGACCAATATAGTAGAGTGGATCAATTTATAAAATCAGTGGGATTCCTCTACAATAATAAAGGAGACACAGAAAAGGAAATTAAGAAAGTAATATTTAAAATAGCCAACCACAAATTGAGATACCTGGGAGAAAACCTAACAAGAGATAGACACAAAGGACATTTATAAAGAAAACTACAAAACGTTACTGTGAGAAAAAATAAGAAACCAAAATAACTGGGAAAATGCTTCCTGTTCATGGATGTTGTTATTGTTATGTGCCGTTGAGTAGCTTGCAACTCATAGTAACCCTATGTACAAGCTCTGAACCTTGCTCTATTTTGATTTAATTTCATTGTTTCTGACACACTTACCCTATTACCCCAATCGTTGACTCAATCCATTTCATCCAGGATCTTTCTCCCTCGAGCTGTCCCTCCACTCTCCCAAGCACAATGCCCTTCTACAAGACTCATCCCTCCTAACAATCTGACTAAAGGATGTGAGACAGAGCTTCAAAATAGTAGTGTTATTCAGCATTGCATTAACATGGAAACAGCCCAAATGTCCAACCGCAACCGAACGGTTTGAAAAATTGTGTACATTTACAAAATGGAATACTATTCAGCAGTGAGGAGCAATGATTTTGAAAAATACTACTTAACTTGAGAGAGAGTGAAGAACATTATGCTGAGTGAACTAACTTAGTCTCATAAGGATCAATAACTACATAAACTATTTTTGTAAAAATAGAAGGATAAATAGTAAAATGTGCAATGGGGATCCAAGAAGGGAAGGGGTAGGAACAAAGGGGTAAGGATGGGTAAGGGCAAAACCACAGGGTCGCATAGTTTGGTGGGTGGAGGGAGGGTTGAAGGAAATGGGAAAGATGCAGTGTGGACCTGAAAAGACTGGGTAATGTCAAATGGTGATAGATGTTATAAAACATAACGCATGTGAATGACGGTAGAAAATACAATATGAATGAAGGGAAAAAAACTAAAAAACAAACAAACAAAAAAACAAACATTAAAAACAACCTTGTCTTAAAGGAGCATTCTGGTTTCAGCCTGTCTTGGACAGACCAGTTTGTCTCTTGTCCATGGCATATTTAATATGCTTCTCCAGCACCACAAATAAAGACATCAACTCTTCTTCTATTATCCTTGCTCATTGTCCAGCTCCCTGATGCATACCAAATAATTGCAAAGACCATGGCCTGGATCAAGTGCACCTTAGTTTCTAGACTACTATCATTGATCTTCAGTACTTTGGAGAGATTCCTAATAGGTTTCCCAATGAAAATTTGTCTTTTGATTTCCTGGCTGCTAGTATTAAGAATGTTGGTTGTGGAGCTGAACAAGCTGAAGCTGTTAATAATTTCAGTTTATTATCTATCATCTAGCTATCTATCTATCATCTAGCTATCTATCTATTATCTATCTATCTATCTATCTATCTATCTATCTATCTATCTATCTATCATGATGCTGCCAGTTGGTGCAGTGGTGACAATCTTTATTTTCTTTATGTTAACTTCAATAGGAAGAAGACTCATTATAGTGAAAATGACAATCCTACCAAAAGCAATCTACATGCTCAATGCAATCGCAATGCAGATACGAAATTCATTTTTCAAAGATTTAGAAAAGGCACTTGGCACCTTTATTTGGAAAAAAAAAAGAGATTCAAATAAGCAAAACACTTCTGAAAAATAAGAGTGAAATAAGAGGCATAGCACTCCCTGATTTTAAAACCTATTACACAATTATACTAACCCAAACATCATGGCACTGGTACAATGACAAACACATAGACCAATGGAAAAGAAATATAAATATATAATTTAATCTTATTCTAGCATCAATGATTTTCTGTTCTCTATTCTACTTCCATAAATAGCTTGCCTCCGAAACCCTATGAACCTGGAGAAAGGATGAAAGTCACACAAGTGTTGAGGACTTGTGTTTATAGGGTCAGGTCACTATGAGTCGCCTTCAACTCGATGATGACAACAACAACAACAACAACAACAACAACAACAACATTATTCTTAGAGGGGAGATGCTATCAGTATTATAGAAAGGATTACTCAATAAATGCTTTGACCATTTCTAGATACATATCAAAGTTTGGAAAAGTCATAGCATATATCCATAAAGGATAAAAGTTTCTATCCTATAATGAAAAAAACACATTCTGTGGAAAAGAGAGATTTACACAGTCAAAATTAAAGATAAGTTCAACTTAATAAGTAGTTTAATTAAATATACTTAGTTTTGTTTTACAATATATTAGCATTTAGAAAACAAATTTGCATTTTCCACAACTTACAAATAATTAAGTCTGGGGAAATTATGATGTATGATTAGTGTATTAGTTTTTATTTTTGTCTCAAATACTACTGATCAGTTAGTTTATAATACTGATGAATTTATGAACCTTTTAAATTTTTTCCCCTGCTCTATTTTGGTTTGTTATAACATTTTTATTATATGAGCATTATATACCTTATCTGTACTTTGCTAACTATTGAAGTAATTGTATTTCATTAATCTCAGTAGTAATTATGTTTTTAGCTTCTAAGAATATCCCTGAGATTTTCAGAAATTAATTGTCCCATTAACAAAATAGATTGTAGAGAAGTTTCAATGCCTTATACTATGTTTAAAATGACCTTGCAACTATAGGGGAAAAAAGTCAGCTGTGAGGGACCTCTCAAGAGTACTGAAGAGCAATGATGTCAGGCTGGAGACTAAGGTGCGCCTGATCCAGGCCATAGTCTTCGCAGTTATGTGCTATGCATCAGAGAGTTGGACAGTGAATAGGGCTAATAGAAAGAGGATTGATGCCTTTGAGCTGTGGTGCTGGAAAAGAGTGTTGAATATACCATAGACTGCTAGGAAAACAAACAAGTTTGTTCTGGAGAGGGTGAAGCCAGAGTGTTCCCTGGAGTCAAGGATTCTGAAGCTTTGTCTGCCATATTTTGGGCATGTTGCAAGGAGGGACTGGTCCTTGGAAAGGGACATCATGTTTGGCAGAGTGGAGGGGAAGCGAAGGAGAGGAAGACCTTTGGTGAGATGGATCTATTCTGTGACTGGAGCAGTGGGAATAAGTGCGTTTGAGATGGCTAGATTGGCACAGGCTAGAACAGCATTTAGAGCTCTTGTACATAGGGTCGCTATGAGTCACAAACGACTCGATGGCACATAACAACAATCACTATAGAAATGGATTTTAAGGTTGCTTATAGAACAACTTAATTGGAAAAAAGAAAGGTATTGCTTATTCAGAATCTCATGCCCGATACTCCTCTAGTTATTACATAGGTAATTTTTAATATTTTCATCATAATTCTTTAAAATAAGCATTATTATTATATATTTTCTAAAAAGACATTGGAAACCTATTTCTAGAATGAGGCTATATCTGTCCCCACAGCATATGTTCTTCCTACTAGATAATATTGTCTGCTGCACTGATTGTTAATTTTCCTAAGTGAAAGACTATCTAATATCTCTATGTCTGCTACCTACAGAGAAATATTTAGAAGATCTATATACTCTTTGCTGATAAGACTAAAAAAATAACCAGGTATTTTCTTTCCTTCACAGTCCAACTTCTTTACAACTTCCACACTAGCAATTCATTTATGTTTTTGGGTTTTTCTGAAGTATAAACACATAAATGTATATGAGTTTCCATGTGTGTCTTGCATAATGAGCTCATTTTCACACAATTCCTGGAGAGGGATGAATTTTTACATACACTTTGACATACACATTTTCTCTCCATTTCTCTTCTTATTGCATACTTAAAATTTGTCAGTGACATTTGAACATGTGTGTTTGTAGAGTGTGAATATAAATATCATCATGTAGCTGAAATTTTCAATCACTTCATTTGTTCAAAAGTATACTAAACTATGATTTAATGGGAAATTAAACTGCTTTCTTGCTGTTTTAACTATAAAATATTTTAGATCTATTTCAAGGCACAGCTTGCACTGGACCAAAGCTATCTCTATTCTAATAGAGTCCAGCCTTTCATTTTATTTTCATAATCCCTCTATATTCTACAAAATCAAAAGCCAAGCAGTGCTGTAAGGAACAAAATTGGATATATTAATAAGGCCAGGGTCCACATTAAGAATGGATCCCAGACCACATTAAGATTGTATCCCAGAGTTAGTAGCAAGCATTAGTTTTGATAGCTTTTTATCTTTTATTCTGCATAGTTTAGATATCTTTGTAATACAAAAAAATATAACAGAATCTTGGCAAATTAAAGGGGGCTCTATCATATGCTTTTATTCATTTACAATATTTCTTGAAAATGAAAAAAATATCTAGGACACTGTGATTGAAACAGTTTAATGATTTAAACAGAATTTAATTTCCAGCATACAATTCCTTTCTCAGGTGCAATTCAGGGGACATCAAAACCAGGTTTTATTTGTTCTAACTAATAGAATAGATGATGTACTCTTACCTTGATAACCATCTGCTTCATTTGAAAGTAGTTTCTTGTTGCTGTTGTTGTTAGGTGACTTCGAGTTGAGTAGTGACCCTGAACCCTGTCCAATTTTGTGCCATCCTCACACTTACAGATTCATTAGAGCCCATTGTGGCAGTCACCATATCAATCCACCTGGTCGAGGGTCTTCCTGCCCTTGGCCAACTCTGTATCTGAACATTATGTCTCTCTTCAAGCCCCTCTTCAAGCCATGACTGAAGTAAGTGAAGTGAACCCTCATTGTCTTTGCCTCCAAAGAACAATTGGCTGTGCTCTTTCCAAGACATAATTGTTTGTTGTTTTGGCAGTCAATGAATGTTGAGCGCTCTCTTCCAACACCACATCTCAAAGGTATCAATTCTTCTTCTCTCTTCTTAACTCATTGTCCAGCTAGCTCACAGATTCAGAGCAAATGATCAGAAAGACCAGAAAACTCAACAGGCAGAAATGGCATCAGAAAAAGGGTAGAAAAAAAGGATAAAGATGGCTTGAAATCTAGAATATAAATGTAAGAAATTACAATGCATCTAAATTCTTTCATCAAAGCTGCAGTGCTATGTAATGTTTACATTGTGGTTCTTAGTTGCTATTTTACCAGCTAGAACTGATGGTGATCACAATAGCTCAAATGTCCCTTGGTCTTGGTTTTTATCAAACATGGAATTTTCTCAAGCTAGCAATTGGTATTTTCTGATGATGCATCTAAAGAAAGTAGACTGAAGCCTTGCCACATTCCCATATAAGAAGTGTTCTAGTTGTATTTCTTCTAACACTGATTGGTTGATTTTTTCTGAAAACCATGGAATATTTCATATTCTTTGCCCAAAGTAGTTGCAATATATGTATCTTCTTTCTTTCATTCTCTTTTCACGTTTTGAGTGCATATTTACTCGTTCTCCTTTAGTCAAAATTGACTCATAACTGACCTTCGATTGGGTTTCCAAAGCTGTAAATTACATGAGAGGAAATTGCCCTTTCTTTTTTCCTATACAGCCACTGATGTATTCAAATCTCCAGAGAAGCATAGCCTTTGGGTAAACAGCACTACTCTCTATGAATTAGGTCATAGACCTTGATGATTAGGTGAGAGAAAAGATTGTGAATTGGGTAAAGCATATTTGAGCTATCCGAGAAGCGCTTTAAAAAAAACAAAACACATAAAACAAAAAAGCTTTAAATGACTCTTTTGCAACAGATATTTTTCAGTATATATTACTAAATACACATTTAATTTCTTGACTGCTTCTTTCAGAAATATTGATTATAGGACCAAATAAAAATAATTGACATCATTAATTTAATTATTGATAACACAAGTCTGTCCTAGAGAGGATGAAACCAAGCTGCTCCCTGAGGCAAGGATTCTGAAACTCTGTCTCACATACCTTGGTTACATGGCCAGGGGGCACCAGTCCCTGGAGACAGACATTATGCTTGGAGGGGTGGAGGAACAGCAGGGAAGAGGAAGATGCAGGATGAGATGGATTGACTCAGTGACTGGAGTGACTCAGTGAATGGGATTAGGTCTGTTAGATACAATAAGATTTGCTCAGGATAGAGCTGGGCTATGAGTTGCAAGCAACTCAATGGCAAGTAACAATAACAACAACTTAAATTTTAAAATAAACAGTAATAAAATATACATATTTCATAATAGTAAACATTACGAACACCTGACAGACTTTTTCTGAATTCTGAATAGTTCTCGTGGCATAGAGTAGTAATAGTGTCCTCCTTGCATAAACCAGTATAATCAGTTCTAAGAACCAGTATCCAATTGGTTCTTTTCCAGTCCAGGCATCTTCTTACAGGATTTGGACTTGCCATTCCATAGGGTCAGGAAGCATAGTCATATCCTTCAATTCATTGCTTCTTTCCAAATCTGCCAAGTTCAATGATTAATTTACATTCTATAAAACAATTTTTTCAATATTCCTAGATTTACCTTGAGAAGCCATTTACTTAATCTATTTATCCATGTGTATCTTATATAAAATGTGGAAATATATAACATAATATTATTGTTTAAGATTTATCTAAATTGCCTATATTGGTGACAATTTTATTCTGAACTCGTTCTTAAAATTCCCGACTGATTCTTCTTATGCTACTCTTCTTCATTGCTTCATTTCATGTCTCTTCAGTTATTTGAATATTGGTATTTCATTTATTTTGCCTTAAGCAAGATTGTCTGTATTTTCCTGAGCAATTTCTCATTTAATGTTTAGTATATCTTTTTGTAACCCCTGGGCCTATCTTTATGACTTTCCTTTCTCCTTACCAGGTGTTTGCAAAACTTACCAACCTTTTATCATTGGCTACATTCATTTATATTCAGCTTACTATTCATTCTAGGTTTGCATATAATTTATAAGTTAAAAATAAGTTTTCTTTACTCTAAATAGTTTGACATTTGAAGTTTGCTATGCTTGACTTTATAGAATGGATTATTTATGGTTAACAGACTACTACCAGGGATTCTAGTTTTGGCTTTGTTCAGAGTCATTAAATTAGTTTTAATTAACTTTTGCCAAATTATTTGTTTCTTTGTCTAGCTACTGAATTGCTTGCTAATGCTTTTTCAAGCCTTCAGACATGTGAATATGATCTGTCTTTGAGCCTTCACAGCAAAATGTTCATGGGATGGGAGATCTTCAAATTTTGTGTAACTGACTAGAAACTATTGGGATTAAATATATTGGTTTATTAGTAAGACTTAATTATATCTATTTTTTTCAAGATAGTCTGATATCATAATGGTTATGCACTTGGCTATTAACCCAAAGGTCAGTGATTTGAAGTCACTAACTGCTGTTGTTGTTTTATATGCCATCAAGTTGACTACAACTTACAGCAAACTTTTGCACATTAGCTCTGAATCCTGCTCTGTCCTGAACCAATCTCACTGTCTCTGACACAAATACCCTCTTTAGCCCTGTTATTGTGTCAATCCATCTCATCTGGGATCTTTTTTCTCCTGTGCTGCCCTTTGACCCTTTCAAGCCTGACATCCTTTTCCAAAGACTTGTCCTTCCTGTCTACATGCTTATTGGAGGGGCGGGGAAGAAAAGATAAGAAAGAAAGAAAGACAAGAAAGAACAAACCAAGCAAAACAGCCTTGGCCATCTGTTCCTGTAAAGACTGACCTAGGAAATTCTATTTGGTAATTCTACTTTGTCACATAAAGTGACTAAATGACAGCAGTCAACTTGAAGGCACACAGTAACGCTTTATGCTTTACTCTCAGTTTCTACCAGGATATCTCTTTAAGAGTTCCAACTATTAATCTTTCCACATTGTTGTTGTTGATTGCCATTGAGTCGCACAACTCAGTGACCCTATGAACAAAAGACCTGAAAACTTTCTATAACTATCGTCATTTCTTCAAGTTCATACTTTCCAGAGGCATGTGATTTAGGAAGGGTTTGCCACTCCTGCTTCCAAACCCGTCTTAAACTGGGAGCTCCACCAAACACTATCCTCTCTGGGTAATCATTATAGCATTTGACCCACTATGGTACAAAGTTCAGCATCACAGCAAACCCACATTACCTCAGTACTGCAAATTGATAGAAGATTGCTGTACAATTTAGTAGAATGTTTATGCATAACTGACTTTTAAATGCAAGGGCCCTACAGGAGATGTTGACTCTAAACAAAAGGCTTAAAAAAAACAAACAAAAAAACCAACCAAACAAACCCAAAACAAAACCAAAAAACCAACAAACAAAACAAATGACACACACCAAAACCCCCCACCAAACATTCCACACAACCCTCAACCAAAACAAGAGTGCCCAACTTACAGTGTCTGGCTACAGTCACCCAGTCTCCAAAATGGAGACAAGGCCCTACTTTAAATACAAGTGCCCTCCACAATATTCTAAACAAGAGGTTTACATAAACAACAACAAAACAACAACAAAAAAACCCAACCAAACATTCCACATGCACCTCAACCACAGCAAGAGCACCCAACTTACAGTCCAGCTGCATCACTCAGTCTTCAAAATGGAGTCAAGGGCCTGGCCTTTTAAATGCAAGGGCCCTAAGCATTTACTGGAAAAAAAAAAGTGGTCCAAAAGGAAACTCCATAATAACATCTTACCATGTATATACCACCACCATTAATTATAATACCAAGTGCAAAGAGAACAATTTCCAGATCAATTCCATTCCTTTGTTTTCCTTCAGTTGGTTTTATATTAATTTTCATGCACAACTACTGTGATATTGTCTCAATTATTTGATTGATTTGTTGAGGCATGGGAAAGAAATTAAGAGAGAATAATGTTACAAATTCTGACTCATGTACACATGTGCACCAACATAAAACCACAGAGTTTTCACCTGCTCAATGTTTTGAAACTTTGTCCAGACTGTTTTCTTGATCAGTGTATATATGGGTTTGGACTGCTACACTATCAGTTTGCATCCAAGCAAGTGAACAGTTTGTAATACTCAGTAACTTCAGTATAAGCATACTTCTCAGAAAAAGGTCATTTTGAAAAAGTTTGCTGTGTTGGGAATCCCAGGAGACTTAATAATTTAAAATTAATAAATTGTGCCAGGGCTGTATTATTTCTACATACCTATTTAATTTCTATACTGAGCAAATAATTTGAGAAGCCTGACCCTATGAAGAAGAATGAAGTATTCTGGAAAGGCAAATCCAAGGACACTTGATTATTTTCACTCAAAAAGCATACCTAGACGAAGAATCTTTGTCTGAACAGGACAGTGGAATACTTCATGGATTAAAATCAGTAAAGGTATACATTAGGGTTTTATCCGTTCTCCAAACTTTTTCAATCTATATGCTGAGCAAATTGTTAACAAAGCTGTACTCTATTAAAAAATATGTGGCATTAGGATCAGAGGAAGACTGATCAACAACTTGCATTATACAGATGAAACAACACAGTATGCTGAAAGTGAGGAGGGCTTGAAACATTTGCTACAGAAGAGCAAAGACTACAGTTGATTGTATCTCAACATCTAGAAGACAAAAATCCTCACCACTGGATTGACAGGCAACATCATGATAGATGGAGAAAAGATTTAAACCATCAATGATTTCATGTAACTTTGTTCCACAATCAGCACTCTTGGTACCAGCAGTCAGGATATCAGGAGATATGTTACATTGATCAAGTCTGCTGGCAGGGACCTTCCCAGGATGCTGAGGAGCAATGGTGTCAGTTTGAAGATTAATTTGGACCTGTTTCAGGGCATGGCCTTTTCAATCAGTGACTATGCATCTAAGAGCTGAACAATAAATAAGAATGCCAGAATAGATGCTTTTGAGTAGTGGTTCTGAATATCTCATGGACTTTCAAAAGTACAGCCAGATATGTCTTAGAAAAAGTACATCTAGCATGCTCCTTGGAGGCAATGATGGCAAAAGTCTGTCTCACTTATTTTGATTATTTTGCTAGAATAGGCTATTCTTTGGAAAGGTGAAGTGTTGGCAAAAGAGAGGAAGACTCTAAATGAGAAGGATTGACACAGTAACTGCAGCAATGGGCTCATTTGTGTCTGAGGTGATGAGGGTGTCACAGGGTAGAACATGGTTGAGGTCTGTTGTTCATAGGGTCCTTATGAGTCATACTCAAGGACACCTTACAAGAACAACATCTGTGTTTACTTATTAGATAAGTTTATGGAAAAAAGTTTAACCTCCATGCCAGTGAACATATTTTCCTTCTCTTCCTTACAGCCTCTGTGCTTCATAAGAAAAGTCAAAGAATGGAAGTAGTCCACATTTTTTATGTGGCTCTTTTGAATTTGAAACAGAAAACAGTGAATTTGAATATATATTTTCCATACTATTTCTTTATCTTAACCATCCTCTGGCAAAACTGTAGCTAGTAAATAAAGTACTAAAATATTTTAACAGTAAAATAACAATTGTTATAGAATAGCCAGATTTGGCTTTATAAAGCTAAGAATAGTCATGAAGGGAGTTGCTCTACATAGCTTGTAGGACACAAATGTTTGGGATGTAATAAGTGGCAAGGGAAAGGAGAAATCTGCAGAATTCAGTGCTGCTGAATGCCATTATACAGATATGATATGCCAAGCATATGAATTAAAGGCTCGAGACTCCTTGGAGGTTTAAGCATTGCAATTATCTAAACCTACTGTTACAGAAGGTGACTATTTCTGATACCTATATTTTTGTGTGAAGAGATTACTTTTAAAAATATTTTACATTTTAGGGAATTTTAAATTTATTTGAAATAATTTTCTGTTTGGTGCTTGCAGTATAGGAGAAAAAAATTATATATATTTGGTGATATGGTCTATAAGGAATTATTTATAGATAGATAGAATAATATATATGTTGTTGTCATGTGCCGTAGAGTTGCCTGCGACTCATTGTGACCCTATGGACAAAAGCCCTAAACTCTGCTCAAACCTCTGCCAATTTTATTTTCTCTGACACACCCACCCCTATTACACAGTTACTAAATCAAGCCATCTTACCGAAGGTATTCCTCTCTAGATAGACACTTGATGATAGCTAGATCTATCTATCTAGCTAGCTAGCTATCTAGCTATCTTTGGTGGTATATTCTGTAAGGAATTATTTTACAACTGCTATTCCAAAAAGTGTGGCCCAAACTCCTTCTGTATGATTTAAATTTCTGAAAACTCACTAGGGAAGGGGGTCAGATATGAGTCAGTTTTTACTTGACAGTATATAACAACAAAGCTATTTGTGTGTGTGTGTGTGTATAAACAGAGAGACACAGAAATATGAATATATATTTTTTGTTATTTGTTATTGTTAATAATTGTTTTTCTTATTATTTGTTGTTGTTAGGTGTCTTCAGTTAAGTATAACTCATAGTGACCTGTAACAGCAGACCTGAACCCTGTCTTCTTATGTGCCATCTTGATTGTCTCTGACATACCTGAGCCCATTGTAGCAGTCACTGTGCCAGTCCATTTCATTGAGAGTTTTCCACTCTTTCCTAGAGTTTCCATTTTTCAAGTATTATACCTCTTTCTAAGGAATAGCCTCTTTTACCAATGTGCTCAAATTAGGTGAGAAAAGGCTTCATCATCTTTGCCTTCCAAAAGTGTTCTGGCTGTACTTTCTCCAAGATATATATACACACACACACTTGTTAATTTGAAAGTTAAAGGAGCATTCAGTACTCTTCACCAACTCTGCAGTTAAAAGTATCATTTCTTTTTGACATCCTTAATTATTATCAAGCTTTCAAATGCATAGCAAGTGATTAAAAAAAGCATGTCCAGAATCAGTTGCACCTTAGTCTTCAAATTGATAACATTACTCCTCAGTAAAAGGAAGAGGTTCCTGACAGCCAACTTTCCCAATGCCATATACCTCCTCCTTTCCTGACTGCTGCTACCACGGGAGTTGATTGTGGATCCAAGTAAGAAAAAAATCAACCTTATTGCCTCTAACACACCAATCCCCATTACCCCAGTCACTAAATTGATTAATCTCATCGAGGGTCTTCCTCTCTTGTGCTGTCCCTCTACCCTGCCAAGCATGACTTCCTTCTCCAAGGACTGATCCAGCCTTGCAACATGTCCAGATTATATCAGACATAGCTTTAGAATCCTTCTTTCCAAGGAGTAGCCTCTCTTCACCCTCTCCAGGATGAACTTGCTTGTTCTCTTAGCATGTTCATGGTATATTCAATACTCTTCTCCAGCACCACAGCTCAAGGCATCAATTCTCCTTCAATCATCTATAGTCATTATCCAGCTTTCCAATCAATAGAAAGTAATTGGAAGACCATGGCCTGTTTCAGGTGCACTTTAGTCTCCAAAGTGTCATCTTTGCTCTTCAGTACTTTGGATACGTCTCTGACAGCTGACTTTACCAATGCAATTTGTCTTCTAATTTCTTGGCTGCTGGTATCAAGAGTGTTGATTGTAAAGCCAAACAAACCGAAGCTGTAGACAACCTGAATCTCTTACCCATGCTGCCAATTGGCCCAGTGGTGAGATTCTTTGTTTTCTTGATGTTGATCATCAGCCCATATTGAAGGCTGCAGCCCTTGAAACTCTGAAGCAAGCGCTTCACTTCAGATCCTCTTTAGTTTCAGCAAGCTGGGTTCTGTCATCTGCATAACACAGATTGTTGATGAGTCTAACTCCAAGCCTGATACCACATTTCTCTTTATAGAGCCCAGTCTCTCAGATAGGTATAGAGAAAGACTACAGACTTGATGGACATTTTTCTTAGTTTTAAACATAATTTTCCCTTGTTCCAATGGAACAAAGGCTACTTGATCTTAGTATAAGTTTCATATGAGTATAATTCATTATTCTGGGATTTCCATTCTCAATGTTTGACATAATTTGTTATGATCCACACAGTTGAGTGCCTGTGTATAGTCAACAAAGCACAAATAAATGTTCCTTTGGTGTTCTCTGCTTTCAGTCAGGATTCACCTGACATAAGTAATGATATCCCTGGAGCCATAGTCTCTTGGATAAACCCAGCTTGATATTCTGGAAGTTCATTGTGAATTAACTGTCCTAGCCATTTTTAAAATTTTTTTTTATGATCTTCAGTAACATCTTACTGGCTTGTGATATTATTAACATTGTTCAATTTTTCTCTATTCTCTTGGATCATGTTCCCTGGGAATGGGAACAAATATGACTCTTCAGCCAGGCAGCTATCCATTAAAATCTCAATTAAAATAAAAAAAAATTGAAAGATACCCCAAGCAAACAATAACAACAAAATCTTTGTAAAGGGATAAATTACAGAAAATAGTGGTTTTTATTCTAATCACTTATTCATCAGTTAGTTTATTATTCAGATAGCACAGATGGTAGGAATAATAAGCTTTGAACTTCATTTGAAACATCAAAAATACTTTTTTTGTGTGGACAAAGAATATGCAGAGATCAAAATTTGGCTAGAATTCTATATTAAATTTACCAAAATTAAAACAGAAAAACAATTAAACAAATTTATTTTACGCTACTCTGCTAAAACTCTCCAGTGTACTCATTTTGCTTTACCTAACTTTGTATCCTATCACTGGAGTCTTTAAGGATCTTTGTTTGTCCTTAACTCTGAATGAATGTGGAATATCTTTACACTGTCCACGAACTTCTTTGGAATATCTGCTTTCTCGCAAAGAAATAGCTTCTTCTTCAGTATTCAAAATGGCCAGAGACTATCCTGGAGGAAAATGAGTGAGTGAGAGTCCCTTTAGTTGGTGATTTCATTTTACTGTGGTTGTGAATGTGATAAATGCACCTGTCTCCAGAGAATGAAACCGCCTGCTTCAGGGAGTGAAAGTGTGACTGTAACTGCCTCAATTGCAGTGAGTTATTATTCTCTGAATCGGTTCTGCTTGTACTGAAATGGTTGGTGCAGCAGTTGCACACAACTATATTTAGAAATTGGAAGGGTAAATAAAATTATACCCATAGAAAGAGAGGGAAAATTGACCATTCTATAGCTAGTGCTTATGCACTTTTGCTTTTTCCTTGTTTCCAGATAATACTCAGACTATCACTGATTATAAGAAAAAGAATATCCGCATAATTAACAACCTTTTTTCATTCTTTTATGATTATACCATAAAGACTATCTCCTGGGATTGATCTGAGGTTTCTGGAAACTCAAACCATCATGTATTGCAGAGATGTTGCTTGCAAACCTAGTTCTCCAAGACATTGTCCAGGGAATTCTAGAATTACATTTCAACACAGTGTTTCATTTTACTCTCCTGTTTCATTGTTCTATCCTGCACAGGCAGAACCTTCACCTTAGCTCCTTCCTGTCTCTAGGGCTTCCATTTCAGAATGGTCCTCACTTATTACTTCCTTAGGCAATGTACACTTTGTTCTTTCTGTTATCATCTGAAATTGCATCATCAACAGGATATTGAAGTAAATGAATATGAATTCTAAAGTGAAATATTTTAGTTTGCAATTTTTCATTTTCTTACTATAGCTTATATAAAGTGAGAGTGTTTTTAGTAGTTTATTTATTAACGCAAAATAAGTACAAATTAATTACTGGCCATTAGAGGGATGCAGACGTAAGAAGCAATATGCAGGTTAGACTAACCATTCTCTCTGTGTTCTTGGATTTTTCCTTCCAGCTAAGATGTTAGACACTAATGGATTTCTTTGGGGAGTACTTTCCATTCAGTGAAGTATGTTTTGAGTAGATGCTCTATTGTTTCTTTTTTTATGCACACTATTAGTCTGAAGAAAACTGTGAGGTACTATATTCAAGTGAAATAGTGGGTGATTGGATATTGGATGAAAATTTCATTGGCAAGACCTATTCTGAAGCAGAGTTTTACGAAGCTTTGTTGGAGGGTCAGAGAAAGAGAGGAAAACCCACAAGAAGATGGATTGACACAGTGACTGTAACAATAAGCAGTGATGATGTTGAAGGATAGGGAAAGGTTCAAATCTGTTCTTGATAGGATTATCATGAGGATAGGGTCATTGTGAGTCGTAATCTATTTGATGGCACCTAACAGTACAACAGTAACAATATTAAGCTAAATGAAATTTATATGTTTTTTTTCCATCATGTGAAATCTGGATTATGCTTCTACATTTAAAGAGGTAAACATTCTATTAAAAACTATCCAAAATTGTGTGATTGTCATTGATCAATCTTCTGGTAACAAGTGTTATTCAGACATCAAGAATATACTTTAATAAATATTACAACTTCAGTTGGGTAAATAATTTAATATCAGAATCTCATCACAGTTAATAATGGTTATTGCTTTTTGAACCTGAATAGATCACATAACTATTTAAACTCTGTATGCAGAAGAGATTATCTGGGAGGTTGGGCTCTATGAGAAGTATGGTGTCAGGATTGGTGGAAGATTCATCAACAATCTGCGTTATGCAGATGACACAACCCTGTTTGCTGAAAACTGAGGAGGA
>NW_006399760.1:6757442-6767657 GCF_000299155.1 Elephantulus edwardii | reverse complement strand
ATGGGAGTGTCAGAGACAGTGTGATTGGCACAGGACAGAGCAGAGTTTAGGGCTGTTGTACATAGGGTCACTATGAGTTGCAAGCAACTTGATGATACTTAACAATAACAACACAACAACAATAACAACAATTCCTGTATAGAGAGCTCTGGTTGTACAGTCTATAGGGATTTGCAATGTTAATACAAAAGGCACAACTCACAACATTTTCAGAGCTGCAAATAGTTCAAAGTCTCCTCCCACTAGGGTTTACAGCCTCAGATACCAGATGGATGATTGCTGAGAACAAACAAACTGGACAACAGTGAGTTTAAAGGATGTTAAAGTTTCTTCATCTATAAGGATTCCTAACGTGGTCCATAAGGTTGGCACATTGAATTCACCCAAAGCTGATTAGGAGGTAGAATCTGTGATCTGCTTTTACGGTCATAGCCATAAAAATACTGTGTCAAAAAACCAAAAAAAAAACCAAAAACAAAAACAAAAACAAAAAAACAAACCCAAAACCAAAAAAACTAAATGTCACAGATTTCTATAACATATGACATTGCAAAGAGTTAAGAGATATTATTTTGTAATCATATATGGACAAAAAAGAAAAAAAAAATCAATGTCTCTGAGACCTTGAACAGTAATGAGTGTACACCACATGAGCTGTGGGAGGATATTAAGAATATCATCCATGAACGTCACTACAAAGACAGAGGAGGAAGCAAAGACCAAGGTGGAGGTCAGATAAGGTTCGAAATATTGCACTAGAACACCGAGAGGCAAAAGCAAAGGGAAGAAATCAAGAAATTATGGTGCTGAACAAAAGATTTTAAAAGGCAGTACAGGAAGACAAAGTATTATAATGAAATGTGCAAAGAACTGGAGTCAGAAAATCAAAAGAGCTGAACTCTTTCAGCAGTTCTTAAGCTGAAGGAATGTAAGACCAAATTAAAGTCTCAAATTGCAACATTTAAGAATGCTTTGGGCAGAATATTAAATAATCCAGGAGGTTTTAAAAGAAGATGGGAGGCATGTACAGAGTCATTGTACCAAAAAGAGTTGGCTGACACTGAAGAATTTCATAAAATAACGTATGATCAATAGCCTGTAGTGATGAAGGAAGAAGTTCAAGCTACTCTGAATGAAGTGGCAAAAAAAACCCCAAACAAACAAGCAAAAGAAAAAAAAAACAAAAGTCTCCCAAATTGACGGCATACTAATTACATATCTCAACAAACAGAATGTACTCACCAAGTTGTGCCAAGAAATATGGAGGACAACCACCTGGCCAACTCACTGGAATAGATCTGTGTTTGTTCCCGTTCCAAAGAAAGGTGACCCAATAGAGTGCAGGAATTATCGAACAGTATCATTAATATCATAAACAAGCAAGATTATGCTAAAAATTCTCTAAAAATGACTGGGACAGCATATTAACAGAGAACTGGCAGAAGTTTAGGTTGGGTTTAGAAGAGGTCATGGATCTAGGAATATTAGAATGTTAGATGGATCTTGGCTGAAAGCAGAGAATCCCAGACGAATATCTATCTGTGTCTTATTGACTATGCAAAGGCATCTGACTGTATGGATCATAACAAACTATAGCTAAATCTGAGAAAATTAGGGATGCCAGGACAATTGATTGTTCTTATGTGAAACCTATACTTGGACCAGGAGGCAGTCATCAGAACAGAGTAAGGAAACCCTGCATTGTTTTAAAATAAGGAAGGGTGTACACTAGGAATATGTCCTATCTCCATACCTTTCCAATCTATATGTGGAGAGATCATCCAGGAGGTTTAGCTTTATAAGGAGGAATGTGGCATCAGGATTCAAGGAAGACTCATGAACAAAGTGTGTTATGCAGACGACTCTATCTTGCTTGTTGAAACTCAGGAAGACCCAAAGCACTTGCAGCAGACGGTCAAGACTGCAGCATTCAATATGGATTGAAGCTCAACATCAAGAAAAAAAAAGTTTCTCATTACTGAGCTGATTGGAAGCATCATGACAGATGGTGAAAAGATTGAGATTGTTAATAGATTAGTTTGTTTCACTCCACAATCAACACTGTTGGTATCAGCAGCTAGGAAATCAAAAGACAAATTGCATTGGGGAAGTCTGCTGTCAGATATATCTCCATAGTACTGAAGAGCAATGATGTCAGTCTGGAGAATAAGGTGTGCCTGGTCCAGGCTATGGTATTCACAATTACGTGCTATGCATCAAAAAGCTGGACAATTACTAGGGATGATAAAAGGAGAATTGACATTTTTGAGCTGTGGTGCTGGAGAAGAGTATTGCATATTCCGTGGACTGCTAAGAGAACAAATAGGCTTGTCCTGGAGAGAGTGAAACTAGGCTAGGCTTCATCTAACATGATTTGAACATTTTGCAAGGAGGAACTAGTCAATGGAATGGGACATTATGCTTTGGAGGGTGGAGAGACGTGCAGGAGCAGAAGACCCTGGATGAGATGTATTGACTCAGTGACTGAAGTCATGGGAGTAGGTATGCCAAAAACAATTTTGGCTCAGGATAGAGCAGTTTTCAGAGCTGTTTTATATAGGGTCTCTATGAGTTGCAGGCAACTTGACAGCACGTAATAACAACAAGAACAATTTTTGCTATATCAACATATCCTTAGTATGGTAAATGTCTAAATATTTTTAATTAAACAAAATGATTATATATATCATATTAAACATTCAGAGTAGTGATCATATTTTATTTTTTTAATAATGTATTTTATTTTATTATTTTGTGTGTGTGTACTGTCAAATCGCATCTGACTGGTACAGGAGAAGATTGCTCTTCCTTCTCCAGCAGAGCATCTGTTGGATTCGAACCCCATACTTCAGGGATTGCAGTGCAGCTTCTTGCCTCTAGGCCACCAGAGTATATATATCTTTGAGAAAAAACAATGTTCATGTGTTTAAAGTGTATTTTATTAATATTTGCTTTTATAATTGTCCTGCTAAGATTAATAGCAAGCTTTTTATGAGGGGGTCTCATGTCGATGTACTCTTGAATGCTTAACCAGTGTGTAAGACCATACTTTCTGTTAACAGCTCCATCTGTGGCTCAGTTCCCAAATTCCTCTATGCCCTATGGAGTCAAAGATTTGCTCGAAGGTCCTCCAGAGAATCCAAACCTTCAGGGGAATGAGTCATGTCACTGTTGGTGTGCCATCCAGGTTTTTTGTAGAAACTGGTGAGCAATGGGTAAGGCTGGATGCAACAGGAAGCTAAACACAGTCACACTGCTGCTCCTGTGTTGGTGTTTTCCCGTGTTAAAGAATGCTCCCTTTATACTGCTACTTATGCTGTTGATGATTAGCAAAGCCTTGCTGATTTGCAACACCATGTGTCTCAAATTAAGGTAGCTGGAGACCAGAGGGAGCTAAATGTAATGGCTAAAAATTTTTTTAAAAAGCAACTTTTAGGCTCACACCACAATGGTACATTAACAGAATCTCAAGTTGCTTTCAAAACAGTTAACTTTAAATAATTTAGGGTTAATACTCATTTCAGAGTCAGACAGAGGCTTTTTAGTTTCCTTTGTAAAATAGCCAAATTATCTTTTAAAACACCATCTGTAAGGACATATGTGAAAAAATTAAATATAAAAATATGCTATTAATTTCTGTCACTTAGACTCTCCGACGTTAGCTTGATCTCACATGCCCTTCAAAGTAGCCCGTGATTAAAAATTAGGATAATTGATAGCATCAAGTGGGAGGAAATCAAGTTCAAGTCAAACTACTTAACACTTGTGACTTTGGTATTTTTCCAGTCAAACAACTTAAAAAAACCCCCAAAACATCCAAAACATATGCTTTGGCTTATCAATCAGTCTAACTATCTTCAGCATTAAAATGTGTCAGAGAGAGAGAAAGACAGTGTTCTAGCACTTATTAATATAGAATTACACTGCCAATGCAAAGGTGCATGAGTCAAAATGAAGGGCATTCTCCTGTGTACCTTACTACCTCAGAAAACCCACTGGAGGGCTGTTTGTTATGTGCCATCGAGTTGCTTGTGACTCATAGGAACCCTATGTACAACAGCACTAAACCCTGCTCTGTCCTATGTCAAATCTCACTGTCTCCTACACACCTACCCCGATTATCCCAGTCACTGAATCAATCCACTTCATAGAGGGTCTTACCCTGTACATAAAGATGTTATATAAGAAAGTGTGGAAAAATGTATTTATGTTGCTGTTAAGTGCCGTCGAGTCACAGGTGACTTATAGCGACCCTGTGAATGAAAGTCCTAGACATCTCCTGTATAACTTTCGTCCTTTTTCCAGGTTCATAGGGTTTCCAGAGGTAAGCTATTGTGGAAGTGGATGCCACTTCTGCTTCCAAATATATGTATGTGCAAAAAATATATTTATATATGTGTATATATAAAAATATATATACACTATACAAAGATTTTTGCTTTTTCCTCACTTTGCTCCATATCATGAATCACCTACAATAGTGCGTAAATGATTTGTTGATAAGCACCTTTTGTCAGTAATGGCAAGTCTTTAGTTCTCTAACATATCAAATCCTCGTGGATAGACTAATTTTTCTAATAGTTATTAGTCTTCCATGCAAAATATTCTTTCTTATATTTAATGCTAAACTTAATTCATATGAAGGAGTGCTCTCAGATGTATTATATGCAAATCTCTTTTGTAATGTTTTTAGTCTTCCTTTTTAATATAGCATTTTAAATGTTGATGCTGTTAGATGCCATTGAGACAATCATGACTCATAGTGATCCTATAAACAAATCTGAACTTTATTTTGTCTTATGGCATCCTCAGTGGCCTTTTATTTATTTTGAAAGCTGTCTTTTACTTTCATGAGATACTTGCAAAATTATCTAGAAACTGTTTAGTGAATAAAATTATGATACTAGTAAACCTTCCTGTTTGTAGTTTATCTTGAACATATATGAAAACTTTACCACTTCTGGTTATATTCTTGTTTCTGCTTGTTAATAGAATTGAAGGTCTTTGTGCAAGAAATGATGCATCAAGTGTTAATCTTTGTATCTCCACCTCCCAATATCACCATGAGTATAACATATGCCATTAATAAACATTCAGTAAATTTTTAAAAAAAATGTTTAAATACTGTATGTGTTTCAAAATTCATTTGGAAAATTCATTGATCCTCTGTCATTCTCATTTTGGTAAGAGTTGCAATAAGTCTGGCTATTGAGACTTTATCTCCCTTACTGCTTCTTTATGAAAAACTATTTTCTAGTAGTCTTTTGAAATTTAATCCTAAAGGGATTATAACCAACATGAATGTTCAAAAGCCTAAAGACGTTTCATTTTTCTGTGTTATAAATGGAAAAATCTGAAAGAGTTAATGTACTGGGTCTGTGCTTATCTAAAAGATCCATCCAACATTGGCACTGATGTACCTAGTGCCACAGCCTCTTCTAAACCCAGACTGCACAACTGGCAGTTCTCTGTTGATGTTGTTCCAGTTATTTTTGGACTATTATCAGCAGAATCTTGCTTACATATGATATTGTTTGATATTTCCACACTCTTTGGGGTCACCTTTTTTGGAATAGAAATACTTTTGGTGCTTCCTGGGCCATTCAACATTGTGCCTTAAGCATCCTTAAGTATTAAAATTTGAGGCTTGAATTTGTTCTTCAGTTCTTTCAGCTTAAGAAATGCTAAGTGAGTTCATCCCGTCTGATTTTCCAGCACGAATTGTTTTGCACATTTTATTATAATATGTTGCTCTATCTTCATGTGCTGCCCTTTGAAATCTGTTCAGCCCTTCGCCTTTTAGTTTCTCTCTTTTGTGTTGTTTTCTCTGCACTCTAGTGCAATATTCAGTCTTTCTTCTATGTGTATATGCATATGTATAACAGATTCTCTAATTTCATAGTTTCCAGAGGCATGTTGTTTAGAAAGTGAATGCCACTCCGATAGATAGATAGATAGATAGATAGAGAAATAGCTAGCTAGCTAGCTAGATAAATATACTAAATAGATAGATACATAATTCCTACTGACATCAAGTGTCCAACAAAGTCTGATCCATAAACTCCTAGTGTTCCTTCACTGAGAGAGGACTGCTCATAATTATCCCAGTGAATTGATAGCAAATTGAAACTATCTTTCAGTTAACATTTTTACATGTTATGTATACACTATGCCACCAGAAACTGTGCATATTTATTATATGTATGTACATATACTTTTTAAAATATACTTTTATTTAAACTGAAAATTGAACCCAGAGTTTAGTCTGAGTGATTTAAGAAGTTGTTGTTATTGTGTGGTGTTCAATTAGAACTCACCCAAAGCTGACCTTCCAGTGGATTTTCAGAGACAGTTACATGCAGAGGAGGAGTTTGCCCATCCTTCTCCTGCAGAGCAGCTCGTAAACTTGAACTGTGTGCCTTCGGAGTACCAGCACAACTTCTTACCACTATGATAACGAAAAAGAATTAGAAACATAAAACCAGGCATATGGTAGCTAGAAGTTTTAATAATTTAAGATACATATTTTCCATATATATTTACTTCCATTATTTGAAAATAAGTAAATCTTGGATCATGAATAAAGTACAATTTTTAGGCAAATATTTTCTTCTTTAAAGGAAAAGATATTCGCAAGTATTGATTGTTTTCCCATGGCTTATATTAATTTCAAAATGGAAAAATAATATTGTATTACCTTAAACATAATGAAAATGGTAGAAACTAATCTTCTTATAAATTGTATTTCTTCAAGCCTTTCATGGAGAGTTTTGATTAACAAATTTTCCCCTTTATGAAGTTTCATTTATAATAACAAAATAAATGGTTTAAAAACTATAACAAAGCGGTTAAGGTTTCTGTAATATTGGTAACATACAATGAAGTGGACAAGGAGCTGGAGTCAGAAAACCAAAAGGGCCAAACTCGCTCACATTTCTTAAGCTGAAGAATGGAAGAAGAAATTCAAACCTTGAGTTGCAACTCTGAAGGATGTATTGGGAATATTAAATGATCCAGGAAGCATTAAAAGAAGATCGAAAGAGCACACAGAGTCATTGTACCAAAAGGATTTGGCTGACACAGAAGAATTTCAAGGAAAAAAATGTATCAGTAAGAGCCTGTGGTAATAAAGGAGGAAGTTCAAGTTGCTCTGAAAAAATTGGCAAAAATACAAGTCCCCAGGAATTTATAACATACTGATTGATATATTCAACAAACAGACACTGCCTTGGATGTGCTCACCAAGTTGTGCTAAGAAATCTGGAGGAAAACCAGCTGGCCAACTGACTGGAAGAGATCTATATTTGTTCCCATTCCAAAGGAGGGTGACCCAACAGAGTGTGGAAATTATCTAACAGTATCATTGATTCACATGCAAGCACGATTATGCTGAAGATTATCCAAAAACAACTGGAAAAGCACATCAGCAGAGAACTGCCTGAAGTGCAAGCCGGGTTTAGAAGAGGCCATGACACTAGGTATATTATAGCTAAATCAGATGGATCTTAGCTGAAAGCAGAGAGTACCAGACAAATGTCTATCTGTGTTTCATTGACTATGCAGAGGCAGTTGACTGTGTGGATCACAACAAACTGTGGCTGACTCTAAGAAGAATGGGAATCCCAACATTTGATTGTGCTTATGTGAAACCTAAACTTGGACCAGGAGACAGTCGTCTGAGCAGAGAAAGGAAACACTACATGGTTCAAAATTGGGTTGGATGTACATCAAGAATATGTCCTATCTCCATATTGTTTCAAACAATATACAGAACAGATTATCCGGGAGGCTGTGCTCTATGAGGAGAAATGTGGTATCAGGATTAGAGGTAGACACATTAACAATCTGTGTTATGCTGATGACACAACTCTGTTTGCTGAAACTGAGAAGGACCTGAAGCACTTGCTGCATAAGGTCAAGGACTGCAGCCTTCAATATGGATTGAAACAATATGAAGAAAACAAAAATTTCCACTACTGGGCCAATTGGCAGCATCATGATAGATGTGAAGAGATTGAAATTGTTGACAGCTTCAGTTTGATTGGCTCTACAATCAAGACTCTTGGTACCAGCAGCCAGGAAATTAAAAGATGAATTGCACTGGAAGGTCTGCTGTCCGAGAACTCTCCAAAGTATTGAAAGCAACTATGTCAGTCTGGAGAATAAGGTGTACTTGATACAGGCATGATATTTCATTACTTGCTATTCATCAGAGAGCTGGACAATGACTAGGGATTATAGAAGGAGAGTTGATGCCTTTGAGCTGTGGTGCTGGATAAGAGTATTGAATATACCATTGACCTCTAGGAGAACAAACAAGTTTGTCCTGGAGAGGGTGAAACCAGGCTGTTCCTTGGAGGCAAGGATTCAGAAGCTTCATCTGACATACTTTGGACATATTGCAAGGTGAGATCAGTCCTTGGAGAGGGATATCATGCTTGGAAGGGTGGAAGGATACCGCAGAGGTGGAAGACTTTTGATGAGATGGATTGATTCAGTCACTGGGATAATGGGGATAAGTGTGTCAGAGACAGTAAGATTGGCAAAGGATAGAGCAGAGTTTAGGGCTATTGTACATAGGGTTGCTATGAGTTGCAGCCAAGTCATAAGAACACTATAAGAAAACCTCAGTCAGAAATACTAAGGTTTTAAACCTTGCAAGGTTGGTGCAGGTTATTTAGCTCTGTGTTAAAAAACAACAACAACAACAACAACAAAAACCCAAACACAATAAAACACAAGAAAAACCAACACCAAAACCAAAAACAGCCACACAAAAAAATAACAACAAACAAACACCAAACCAAGAAAATAAATAATACAGAAACAGAGTAAAGGATAAGGGCAGCAACTCATGACTTGCAAAGAGAAATATAAAATGCTAAGCAGAGTGCTTAGCTTAGTACATTTTAGTTTTATTTCTAATTAGGGTTGACCTTAAGGGATTGATATTTTGAGAAGCTGGGAAGAAAGAAATAGGAGAAATGAGATGAAAGTCAACAGTGAATTAAGATTTCATTTACTGATTAAGTATAATAAACAGAATGCTTATCAATTTATTACTATGTATCCAAGTTTATCTTGGCTTCTGTTTATCCTTGGACTGATATATTTTTCCATTTTATGTACATGTATTCATAAAGCATAAAATAGTGAGGGCACATTAAAAAGTGTGGAATGCCATTAAGTTTATTACTAAAAGTTTGGGATAAATGGACTATATAGGGAGAAATATGAGTAAGACAGGATATTCATCCCTATAAAATGATAGTAAAATCTTTATTGCATCCCACATCATTACTTTCTATATTTTGCTTATGTTGGATATAAAGGGGGGAAGAAAGGTATTACAGAATCTCTGTAGCTCTTAAAAGCATCGATTGATTACCTGTTTGCCCCTTTTCTCTTATAATGTCAAATTTCTTAGAGTGCAGATGAAAGGCGAGGAAATGGAAAAAAAAATGTTAACAGGAAAATGTATTCTAATTTCATTTGAATCTTGATTCTGATTGTGGTATGACTCATGGTTTTCTATGTGCAACAGAAGGAAATGTTGTCCGGACCTGCTTCCTTGAGAGAGGCATGTGTAGTAATTTTAGTAAAATACACTATGGTTATAAGTATCCTGGAGACAGTAAGCCAGAAAAGAGCAAAAAGATCACACTCGTCCTTACAATGCTATTGTTCCCGTTCACAGTAGCTGACATTGACATTGTTTAGCCAGATATCCTGGAACTCAAAAGATTCTTAATTTAGGAGTATAAAAACCCGTATTTCATGGCCTCAGTAGCGAACCTAGGCAGTGGAACCAATTATGGCTGTTTGAAGGTGATACGTTTTGCACAATACAAAACCATTTTTAAGATGTTCTACTAGTTTATTGAATAAAAATTAACTGGAAGTTCTTTCTTATTATTTTATTAGGAACTTTTGTGGCACAGTTCATTGAGAGTCTCTGGTGGTTCAAATCTACCAGCAGCTTTTCAAAAGACTGGTGCGACCTCTCATCTCATGTGATTTACAACCTCCATAAACACACTGGAGGGTCAGCTATGAATTGGTTCTGACTTGAATGCAATGCGTTTGAGTTTTGAAATTTATTAAATCATTGATAATATTGTTATTGTTATATATTTATTGTAGAGTTCTGTTGTTTGTTTTGGTTTTTCTCCTTTTTTTATTACTTTAAGGGTTTTATTTCTTTTTTTTTTTTTT
>NW_006399760.1:6747179-6754834 GCF_000299155.1 Elephantulus edwardii | reverse complement strand
GTTTTCAGAGGCAGTGATCACACTGGAGGAGATTCTCTGGTAGAGTAGCTGGAGGAGATTGCCAATACTTCTCTTGTAGAGCAGCTGGTGGATTCCAACTGTGTGCCTTTGGGACTGCGGTACATATTCTTAAACTAGGCTACCAATGCTCCCTTAATACTTTATTATCTAGTCAAACTAAACAATCTTTCTTTTCATCACTCTTTTTCTTCATTTCCTTGGGATGCTAGCTCCATTATTTCACTTCCTAAAATATCTTTGTGAGTGCACATAAAGTTTGAGTCTGAAATTTAAAATCTGCTTGACCTGCTTAAATTATAAAATAACATAAATATATCAGTGATAATATGAAATATGCAAAGTGAAGTATTGGTTTTAGTGAATTATCTGGGAGACTGAATCTTGAGCCATGTAGCAGAAGATCAGTTAAGGATATCAATAGTGAGGTAATTAAAGCCATCCTGACAAACAAAACAAAACAAAACAAAACAAAACAAAAATAACCCAAATTTTATTGTCAACTGACTTATAACTAAACTTCAAGTGACTTTGAGGATATAAATTACTGTGGAGAAGATTGCCCATCTTTCTCCTTCAGAGTCACTGGTGGGATCCAAAGGACAGAGGTATCAACTTTGGAACAGCAGTCCAATTCTGTATGAACCAACCCTCCAGAGATCAAAACCATAGTGAATGAACTTGAAAAATGAAGTTCATTAGTTTAAGTGAGTTTGTTAATGGAAAGAATGAATGAAGGTATTAGAAATGAAAACAAAAATTCTGTGTGGGTCAATCCTAAAATCTTTTCCAAATATCTTGATTATGGCCTTGAATTTCTCTAAGAAAGATATCTTTCAGCTTCTGGCCTGATTCATGTAGTACTTTATTTAAAAAATTCTTCCCTGGATCCTTTCTGTTAAGTTTAAAAATACAGGTAGTTAGTTCTTGACTTGATTACGAAGTTCTAACAACTACACTGTTAATAATCACTGATGTTATAAAATAATTCACTTTTTAAAAGAAATTTTATTATAATTATATTTTAACCAATATTTTTATTAATCTGATCTTTATTTGCTTGAACATAAAACTGAGAATACTACTAATTAACAAATTATATGCTGCAGTACTGTACGTAGTAGGTATTAGTAAAGGTAAAATGTACCAAAAATATGAATTAAAGGATGAAAAACATCTTGAGTGTGGTTGTTTGGAATCTGTGTATTTTAAAAAAATGAATACTATCTCTAATTGAATACTTAAATTCCATAATACATATTTTTTTTTATCCTCTTTTATACAGCTAAACACTTTTTACCCAAGGTTGAAGATAATTATTCAGGTGATTAAGATGTTTGATTAAATTATAAACTCCTAAAAGTTGCCAACTTCTACTTCCTAAGCAACTGCCTTTGGAAACTCTATGAACTTTGGAAAGTGACTATAGTTACAGAAAGGCATCAGGCCTTTTGTTCATAGGGTCATTTTGAGTCAGGCTCAACTCCTAATCAACAACAACATCTTTATCTATATCTGTCCAATCCTGGTTGTAAAGACCCGTAACAATTGTGTGTATGCCTAAGTCAGTTAATAAACACTTAAGATAAAAATTAATAATAAGAAAATTTATAAATAAAATCTAGAAAATAATTAATTTTTTGTGCTCTTTCCTGAAAATACTGCTGATAGAAGAGAAAAGAGGAGTTATTATTGTAAGATAAAACTTATACGACTAGATCACTGAGATTTTCCTTATATTTTCTCTTATATTCTATGCAAGGCAAATATATTCAGAGTATATTAGAATAAGGTTGACATTGTACTGCAAAATTGGCCATTATCATTTTAATTACAGATTAGAAGGAGAGAAGAAGATTTGTGATGGTAGAAGAAAATTGACAATTTGCAATTTCAATCTCTGACTAAGCTATGAAATGTTTAAGCACAGACATTACTTTTTAAAAAAATAATTTAGTATATGTGTTTGCCAGAGTAAGAATTGTCAGGTCGTTATCATTAGGTGGAATTAGAAATACTGAAGGCTAATAAATAGGGATCTTGTCTAAGAAAAGATATTTTAGATGCCAAGATTTACCATTTTGGCTGCCTTTTTACCCTGAGGCACACACTGTCCTAGTTTGCTATATAAACTTAAAAATTAATTTTGAATGAGGATAAACCAATATATTGAGATGAAATAGGTCTATATCTCTCTTTATAAACAGTAATTCATTTGAGAAGATGCTTTGGCTTTGTGGAAATTGTCTCAAATTCTGGTATAATGTCAGTGCTAGTAAACATGAAGAATTTTATTTCAGCAAGCCCATAATATGAATCATACCTAAATCTGTGTGATTGAAAATGATATTATGATACCAATCCTGATGGCACACAGTTTGAATCCACCAGCGGCTCTTCAAGAGAACGATGGACAATCTCCTCCCATGCAATTAACTGCTTTGAAAACCTACCAGAGGGTCAGTTATGGACTGGTTCCTACTTAATGGACAGTGCACACCAACAACAATCATTCAATAAGACCTGTACTTAACATTTACTTTACGCTTTGATTTTAGGAGTTAGGAGCTGATAAGTACTTTAAAATTAAGCATTATATTCCTAATTTCATAACACAACATTGACCAAAGTCTATCCTACCTATAAAACCACAAGCTAGAGCAACTGATTCAATATCCTTTATTTTAATTGCAAATACCTCCTCTTTTTTCTGGTGATATTAGTTTCATCAAAGTTATAAATAAATGGTAGAATGAAGGGAGAAATAAGAAAGTGCATATTCTTTAAACACACACACACACACACACACACACACACATACACATACACATTTCCTCTAATCCAGAGTTAAATACTATTGAGGAAGTATGAGTTTCATTGCCTGACTGTTTTCTGATTCTTATTCCAATACACACAGTATGTTTGATTAACAATCAGTCTTTAGACTTTTGACTAGTTGATGAGTGTTCAATTAAAATTGGTAACTAAAATGTACTTTTAAACATATAATACACAGTTTTTTTTAATAGCTGTGATTTATCACAATAATTTTGATTGCATCAACTCTTTTAATCACTCCCCTGAATACATTCTCAGTGTGATGAAATATAAACAGACTTTCATTCCGTTTTAGGCCTAATATCTCTGTAATCCACTGATCTAAGTTAGTCAAGTGAGCCAGAGAAAGAATCATCTGAATTATTAACCAAATTCCCTTTGGAAAAGTTGAACAACATGCAACGTCTACAGGATATATATACTCTGCCTGAATGTTGTAGAGAAACCTACAACTCTAGAAAATTGGGAAAACAGTCCAGCAGTTTAGCTATTTAAGTACTAATTCCTAGATAAGATTGCTTTAAAAAACTATCACACTCTCTTCCCAGTGCACTGCACTTTTATTTATTTCCTATTCAAGTTTCTTGGGGAGAAAGTGCAGATAATGGTCATTTGACATGAATGCACTAAAATGCTGAATACATTTAATATATATTAGTATATAGAACTGATAGGTAGCTAATTTACTAAAACATAAATGTTTATAGGTAGTAGAGATTCTGATATTTTTTTAAATACTTCTTTGGTTTTTTTTTTATATGTATCAGATGTCAAAATAATTAACTTTTAAAGTCCAAAGCAGCTAACAAGAATATCTGGCATATCAAGAAGAAGCTATCAGCCTATGAATCTAAAGTTTGGGCTATGGCTTAAGGTTCTGATGAGGAAAAAAAAAATTACCTTCTTCGGTTTATCTAGGTGCTTAATTGTAAATTAAGGAAGTGAGTCTAAATTATTCTTTTTCCATCTTGAAATTTCTAAATGCTTATAATGTCTTAAATTTTAAAAGCCTAGTAAAATAATCAGTAGTAAATGTAACAGTACATTGTGTTTTTGTTGTGGTTAATTGCCTTTGAGTTGACCATGACTCATAGCTACCCTATGAACAAAAGGCCTGAAGCCCCTCTACAGACATTGACATTTATCAAAGTTCATAGAGTTTCTAGAGGCATGTGGTTTAAGAAGTGGATGTAAAAAAAAAAAGTTTTCTTCATAATAATCTATTGTAAATTATTTTAAAATATATTAGAACAATTATGTCCTCATTTTCAAATACTTAAATGACTTCTTGATCTTAAAAAATATTGTTTTATGATGAAGTTCCATGGTGTTAAAGGCTTATTGTGCAAAATGGCTCCCCAGACATTGATTTTGACTTGCAATGTGAATGGATGGGAATATGTGAATAGAACATGCAAGACTATCCACAGGGGAGTGATTAGTCTAGCTACTAAATTTTGCACATTCACCAACAGATTTTTAATATCTCACCACCACCAAGTAAGTAAAAGAATACAATGTTCTTTGAGTCCAGAGATTCCTGTGCCAGCCAGACATACAAATGGGCAGCAGTACAAGAGTAAGATGCCTCTGAAAACCCACTGGATGGTCAGCTATAGGTTTATTCTGACTCAATGTTACAGGACAATAACAACAACATTGCCTTAGACTCGAAGGGATTTTTTCAGTTACCTTGCACAAATCTCAGTGAAAGAGAGCAGCAGCAGCCAAAGTACAGAACCAGAGATCAGATATGAGAAGGAGCTGACTTGAGACTGCTTCCCTACAGAATCAGAGCTAAGAGTCTCTGTCAAAGTTTATTTCGGGACTGGAGAAGAGAAGGCCATAACTGATAGGACTAAGAGCCGAAAGCTCTGAGGCTGAAGGCTAAAGTGCCTCTAAGCACATTTCGGAAGCTATCCTGACTGAGTGACTGTATTGTTCTACTAATGTAAATTATAGCCTTTTGACTTCGCTAATAAAGTTTGTGTGGTCTGTGAGCTATTGCATCTGTTTTTTTACCCAATAAAGCAGCAAAATTGGTGATGAGATAAGTAAAAGAGATATGGAAGCATGGGCCACATATCTGACCTCTTAGGAATTGCTTTTATGCTGTTGATATTTTTGACAGGGACAGTTCCCCTTTGTGGAGTCAGTAAAGGTCATCTTCAAGCCATCCCTAGGCATTCCTTGCTTTTTTTACAAGTTCATAGTGAGTTATACTGCTAACTCAACGACCTCTCTTTTCTCTCCATTCTCTCATTAAGCTTTACAGGTTCAAAAATAGAGACAAGGTAACTATGAGTCATAATCTATTTAACAGCAGTGAATTTCGAATTTGAGTGTGAATCCCCACAATGTTCACGTGATTGGGTTGATAATGATAATGCTATTTTGTGTTTGGAAGAAAATTATTCCATGATAACAAGGTTATTTACTTCTTAACATTAAAATAGGCACTAGTATTGAAGTTAATGTTGACTTTATGATTTTAAGGACAAAATCTCCAAACTCATTGCCATGGAGTAAATTACAAATCAATTGCAACCATATCAGACCAAATATAGTTCACCCATAAGCTTCCTGAGGCTGTAAATCTTTGTATAGGCTGCCGTATTACTTTCCTACAGAATTGCTCATGGATTCACACTACTTTTCAATTAACAGGTGAGAGATTTATACATTGTGTTACAAGCACATACTATCGTAAAGTACCTTTAAAAAAAATCATGATTTATCTACTTGGGAAAAGAAATCTTTCCGGGAGAAAAGATCTGATAACAAGAGAGGCACAATAAAGTCTGACACAAATGACAACTCATTTTCAGTATCACTCATTTGGCTCAGATGTATCCTGTCAATTCAGATAATAAGGACATGGTCATTATCTATATTCACCTGCAAGCTCAGTAACAAGTATGTTGTCAGAATAAGTGCTGATGAAAATAAATTACAAACTGTTGTTGGGGTGGACATTTGTCTCTGGAGGTATTTCATAACTTTTTAAAAAACAAGAAGATATTATTCTTTTTAAAACTAAACATGATAAATTTGAGAAAGGAAAAAATGTGAAGGTAATACAGAAGGACTATTTTAAATTGTCATTTATATAAAATGGGCCCAACAACAAATATGAAGATCTAATTAACACATATGCAAAAAATTTGCGCATGAAAATTAAAAAACTTAAACTACAAAATGCAGTAATTACATTTTGCTCGTTTTTAAGATCAGTATTAGATTATACTAATAACATAAGGGTATTATTAGAAGCATTAGAAAGACAAAATTTGTCAAGCATTAATTTTTGAGCTTTTGTTATTTGTACCTTTAAATTTGACTTATAAACTTATGCTAAAAATAAATATGAACTGAGAAGAAAATGGATTTTTAATATTGTGATATTTTGCTCAGTTTTCTATTTTTCATAACATTGACCTACTTAAGTATTGAGTATATTGAATAGAAAATGGCCAGAATTCATTAGTGCTTAAATAGTGTAAATTTAACATTTACCTTAGGTGATGAACTTCTTTTATTTTTATTTCTTGAATATATTTAGTTTTTAAAATATTTCTGAAGCTCAACATCAAGAAAACAAAAATTCTCACTACTCAGCTGATTGGCAGTATCATGATAGATGTTGAAGAGACTGAGATTGTTAACAGCTTTAGTCTTCTTAGCTACACAATCAACACTCTTGGCACCAAAAGCAGGGAGTCAAAAATGAATTGCACTGGAAAAGTCTGCTGTCAAGGACCTCTCCAGATAACTGAGAATCAACAGTGTCAGTCTGGATACTAAGGTGCACCTGATTCAGGTCATGGTCTTCACAATTACTTGCAATGCGTCAGAAAGCTAAACAATGACTGGAGATGAGAGGAGAATTGATGCGCTTGAGCTCTCGTGCTGGAGAAGTATGAATATACCATAGACTACTAGAAGAATAAACTGATTCCTCCTAGAAAGTGTGAAAACAGGATGTTCTTTGAGACAAGGATTCTGAATCTTCATCTGATGTACTTTGGGCATGTTGCAGGGAGGGACAAGTCCTTGGAGAAGGATATTATGTTCAATGTGAGTCAAAGTCATATAACAATAATAACAACAAATATTTTTGCAATATTGTTGTTGTTGTTATGTGCCATTGAATCCCTTGAGACTCATAGAGACCCTACGTACAAGGCCCCTAAATCCTGCTCTATCCTGTGCCAATCTCACTGTCTCCAACACACTTACTCCCACCACCACGATCACTGAATGATCCGTCTCATCAAAGATCTTCCTCTCCTACATTGTCCCTCCACTCTTCCAAACATGGTGTCCCTCTCCAAGACTGCCCCCTCCTTGCAACATGCCTAAAGTATGTCAGACAAAGTTTCAGAATCCTTGACTCCAAGGAGCAGCCAGGCTTCATCTTCTCCAGAACAAACCTGGTTTTTTTTCTCCTAGCAGTCCATGATATATTCCACTCTTCTTCAGCACCACAGTTCAAAGGCATCAATTCTTTTTCTGTTATCCCTAATCACTGTCCAGCTCTCCGATGCATAGCACGCAATTGTGAAGACTATAGACTGGATCAGGCACACCTTAGTCTCCTGCCTGAGACATCGTTGCTCTTCCGTACTCTGGAGAGGTCCCTGACAGCTGACTTTTCCAATGCAATTTGTCTCTTGAGTGTTGACTTGACTCTGGAGCCAAGCAAACTAAAACTGTTAACTTTATCTCTTCACCATTCATACTGATGCTGCCAATTGGCCCAGTGGTGAGAATCTTTGTTTTCTTGATGTTGAACTTCA
>NW_006399760.1:6733013-6746826 GCF_000299155.1 Elephantulus edwardii | reverse complement strand
AACATTTAATAATGTAATACTACTATGACTTGTAATTGACTCAATACCACCTAACTAACAACAATAGAAACAGAGTAAGTTAGAGTTAGTTAGGTGGCAATGAATTTGTTGACTTGTTTTGGTGTCCAAAACTTCATTTTTCACAATTTAGGTGTAGATAACTTCATTTTATCTGAAAAAAGAAAAAAAACTATTGAAGGTGATTAATAATTTTTGAAATATTAGCATATTCATTAACAATTACCTATTCATTACTTGGCTTAATATATAGAATAAAAAACCAAAAATACCTAAGAGTAAAATAAACAAAAACAAAACAAATTAAGCATAACTCTCTTGTTTCCCAGACCAAACTCACATGATATTGACATGTTCTCAAATGTTTTTTTCCATAGTATCACCTCATAATATATTTCTAGAGAAATTATTAACCCTATTTAGGCATGGTGATTCCTTGGTGATGTAGTAGTTATAACCACTGAGCTTCTTTAGTGGTTTTTCAGAAAAGAGACTGCTTGAATTCCAAAGAACAATAGGCTTAGAAACTAAGAAGTTTTGATTGAACAAATGAGGTCAGTTACCTCTAACTGTCCCAAAAAATTCACAAGTCCAGATTCCAGATTGACTTGAGACCATATAGAGAGAACATTACCTACAGAAGCTGTATTCACTCCCTCACCCGCTTGTGTTGTTTAATTTGTAATTTTTGCCTGACTTTATAGAATCTTGCTTAAAAGGTGCACAGAGAACCATACATCCTGAAACATGCTGGTCAAAGGCAACTGTGTTGCTGTATGTGTATCTGTAGGTGAATGAGCACCATCTATTTGAAGACTTCACCCAGTCCAATTCCTAGAGCTGAATTATGCCCTTGAATGAAGCAAA
The DNA here is from genome assembly GCF_000299155.1 of Elephantulus edwardii. Classification (NCBI taxonomy): domain Eukaryota; kingdom Metazoa; phylum Chordata; class Mammalia; order Macroscelidea; family Macroscelididae; genus Elephantulus; species Elephantulus edwardii. Next base: position 6,745,941 of record NW_006399760.1, on the reverse strand, counting down.
TAGTTAATGTATAAGGCTGAAAGTTTTTAATTTTGTGTTCCACACGAAAGTTTATAATTTTGTGTTCTACACAAAATTCTAGGTGCCTTAAGAAATGTCTGGATATCTACTTCCTAATAAATTGTCAGTGGTTGTGTATAGCTTATAATTTCATTCTGACATATATGACATATATGACGTTAATGAAATGGGATCAACACCTTGGCCACTGGTTTGGTTTTGGTTCTCAGTTTACATTTTATCTATACTATAAATAACTCTTCTGTAATTAAACATTTTCAAAAACCTAATGAATTGAACAAGATAAAAGTTAATTACTCTCTAATGTGAAAGTGCAATAGTAGCAGAGTTTTCAGGAGAAAGTTAAACCCAATTCTTCTTCCTTAGTGTTTTACCATTCCACATGTTATGTGGAGAAGATATATACCAAACAATATTGCCAGCTTGGAAATCGTAGCCGATATCAGATGGAGCCTGGCTGAAAGAAGACAATTCCAGAAGAATGGCTATTTGTGTTTTATTGACTATGCAAAGGCATTTGATGTGTGCCTCATAACAAACTATAGCTAACGTTGAGGGGAAAGGGAACTCCAGAACACCTAATGGTGCTCATACAAAAGAACTACTTAGACCAAAAATACTGCTATCTGAATGGAGCTAGGGATCATTGCATGGTTTAAAATCAGGAAGGTTTATATCTGAGTTGTACCCTTTTCCCATACCAGTTCAATCTGTATGCCAAACAAATAATTTGAAAAGCTGTACTTAATGAAGAAGATCCTGGCACCAGGATTGAAGGAAGTCTTAACCACATGTGCTATGAAGATGACACAATGTTGCTTACTAAAAGTGAGGAGGAATTGAAATGCTTACTGCAGAGGATCAAAGACTATAGTCTTGAGTATGTACTGCATCTCAACATCAAGAAGACAAAAATCTTCATCACTGGAATGATAGACAACTTTGTGATAGGTGGAGAAAACATTTAAATGGTTAACCACTTAATCTGACTTGGATCTAAAATCAACACTGTAGGTACCAGCAGTCAGGAGATCAGGAGACAAGATATACATATTGGTAAAATTCACTGTCAGGGATCTCTCCAAATTACTGAGCAACAGTGATTTCAGTTTAAACATTAAGTTGTGCTTCATTCAAGCCATGTTGTTTTGTTGTTGTTTTTTTGTGCCCCCCCCCCATCACTTGATATGCATCTGAGAACTAGACAATGAGTAAGTGTGAAGAAGAAGAATTGATGCCTTGAAGCTGTGGTGTTGGAAAAATGCATTGAATATCCTCCCACAGATTATCAAAATAAATAAATAATATGTTTTGACTTTGAGTTGCATCTCTCTTATTGCCAGTGATTCTGAGCATTTCTTCGTGTTTTGTTTGCCATTTGAATATCTTCCTCTGTGAAAATTCTTTCCATGTCTTTTGCCCATTTTGTAATTGCCATATCAGTCTTTTACTTGTGGATGCCCAGAAGTTTTCTGTAAACTTTCATTATGAGACTCTTGTCTGAGATGGAATTGCCAAACGTTTGTTCCCAGTCAATTTTCTTTTCACCTTGTTGGAAAAAGTTTTTGATGCACACATGGATTTAATCTTTGTTGGTGTTGGTGTTGGTTGTTGTTTAGCTGAGCAAGAGTCATAGCCACCCTATGAGCAAAAGGCCTGAAGATTTTCTATAACTATCATCATTTATCAAACAAAGTTCATAGATTTTCCAGAGGCATATTGTTGAGGAAACAACTCCTGCTTCCAAACCCATCTTATACTGGGAGTTCCACCAAATACTGTCACCATGGGTAACCATGATGACATTTGACATCTCAATGGGGAAAGGTTCAGTATCACAGCAACCTCAGAATACCTCAGTACAGCATATTGACAGAAGAGTGCTGTACCACTTAGAAGAAGAATGTTCCTCCAAAATATAATCAACCGACTTTTAAATAAAAAAAACCCTCCCCAAGGACTTCTTGACTCTAAACTAGAGGCTTAAAACAAACAAGCAAAAAAACAAAACAAAACAAAACACACAGAAACCACCCCAGAAGAAAAAACACCAAAACAACCAACATAGTATATTTTTATTGTCATGTGCCATTGAGTTGCCTGTGACATATAGTGACCATATGGACAGCAGCTTTGAATCCTTCCCTGTCCTGAGCCAGTCTCACTAATTCCAACACACTAACTCTCATAGCCTCAGATACAATCCATCTCAACCGGGGTTTTCCTTTCCTGTGCTGTAGCTTTCATCAATTTTATCCTCTTCAAATTGTGTATTTCTGGTTATATTTGGCAGTCTCAACTAGCACTTCTAAGCTTAATCTGTTCTGGAGAACAATGTATTCAAATTTTGTAAATTAACTAGTATAATAAAAAATATATTTTGGAAATATTGTATCCAAAATGCTCCTTGTAGGCAAAGATGGCAAAATTTCACCTCACATATTTGGGCTTATTGCTAGGAGAGGCTATTCCTCTGAAAGGAATATCAGGCTTGGAGAGGTAGAGGAAGATCATCAATAAGACATATAGACACAGTGACTGCAGCAATGGGCTTAAGTGTGTAGGAGATGATGAGGATGGGACAAGACAGGGTTCATATCTATTGTTCATAGAGTCACTATGAGTAATACTCATCTTGATAACATCTAACAACACCATGGATAAATAACAGAGGAAGAGCAATACAAGGATTTTAAGAATCTGATGGTGATACACTGCACATACTCTCATGCTATATCTAAGAGCGTATGGGACTAAATCTTACTGTAAGAAAGTGAGAAACATATTTTAATGCAATTATTATTTCTCTCTGTTTCTATGTGTACTTTATTCCTCCTCCCATTCTTTCTTCCTCCTTGCTTTCTGAGCACACATATATTTTTTTTGTCCATTTTCCCCCCATGAATGACACAATTTTATTAGGGAGAGAATAGTACCTCTTTACCTCAGAGGATTTAATGAGTTAATGAAAGTTTCTCAAAATAGCCCTTTTATCCTGGATGTTCTTTGTTACAAATATATGTTCTTTATTTTATATAAGCAACATCATGTATAGAGTTAGAAATGAGAATATTATTTACATCTGATCATCTGCATAGGAAAATGTAAGAAAATAGAGAAAAAGAAATATTATTATAAGAAGAAAATTCTATGTGCAGACAATATTGCATATATACCATTAACTTCTTTTCTCTCATAAAAAAATATTCTCAAGGTGCAGACTCCAACCTAGTAGAGATTATTATTACAAGGTGAGTGAAAAGTGTAAGAAAAAAAATCTGTCTTTTTATTATTTTATAAACTTCTGGGTTTTTTAAATATTTTTAATGGGGATGTTCTATTTGTCATTTTGAGGACATAAATAATGAATAAATAGTGAAGGAAATTCCACATCTCTTAGTGTAGAAGGAAAAAGGACATAGATTTTAAATAGTTGCCCTCTACATGTTACCCAATGGGAAAGTATGTTGTTCTTTGTTTGTTACTTGTTTATCAGTCTTACTTTAAAGGTAAGATGACTTTTGTTTTATTCACGTGCACTTTTAGCATAGTGTAGCAACGTTAGGAGACAACTAACATACATTTTAGATTCAGAACAGATTTGTAGCTTGGTGAAGATTGTGTGGAGAAGACAAGGTTTGCATCTGTTCTTCATAAAGTCTCTATGAGTCATAGTCAATTCAATGAAATTTAACAACAAAACATCATTTACTTACTTGTTATGGATACTGGAGCCCCGATGACGTAACAGATAAATGCTTACTTGCCAACTGAAAGGTTGACTGACCCTTTTAACAAACCCTGCATCTTTGCAGGAGAAAGATCTAACAGTCTGTTCTCATAGGCAGTTCTACTATGTCAAAAAGACCACTTTCAGTTAAAAAACACACATACACACACAAAAACCTAGCCACTTAATAACATCTAACAACAAGTTAGCCTTAATAAAACTGAAATACTAATGTCTGTTTAGTATTTACTAATACCATGTGAGTTTGAAGAGCCCTCACGTTTAGTCATACTTTATTTGAACATTAACCTCACATTCGTCTGATCTCAAAGATCGTTCACTTAGATCAATATTAATTCCTAAAAGCATTGATGAACATACTTTGACATTTGTTTATCAGATAAAAGGGTGAGTTCCTGTCTATTTAGTAGTTCCTAGTAGATGTTTTTTGCATACAGCTGTTAATAAATATTCCCAAATAAATCATTCAGATAATGCCTGGGATTTGTAAAGATGTGGCTGCGTCTCTATGAAGATTCATTCATTATCTTGCAGATGGAGAATGTCCCTCTTTTGGAGGCATTCCTTATTTTCACACCCCAACAATCAGGACATTTACAGTGATTAAATTTCATTAACAATAGATGCCCTGTTTTTAAATTCTGCCTGCAAAATGACTGATTCCCAAAAGATACTTGCCAAACTGGCATTACTATGAATTCGTTCTGTGCTGCTTCTTGGGCAGCGCCTGGCAAGTACCTCAATGTTGATGCTTCAACAACTGTGCATATAGAAGGAAGTACAACTATTTGTCTCCCTTTTTACCTCATGTAATTTGGCAGCAAGTACATAAGCCTATTTGTGATATCCCAAGTGGATTACACAAATTAATATTAATGGGTAATGTGAAAACATCGAGACTGTACGGGCCCACTGGTCATCATCAATAATGATTATTATGATAAATATTTGTTTAGATAAGGATGTAGATGAAGCTATAAACCTCCAGAATGTGTGCAGTATCTGTAAACCACAGAAAGTTGAGTGGTTTCACTGAACAAAAACTCTCCAGAAACAAGAAGATTAAAAAATTGGTTTATTACCCTGTAACTCACTTGAGCATCCTGGCATAAAAAGTGCTTTTGGAATTGCCTATGATTTGGAATGTTGAACTCTCTTTTCAAAGTTGGTTATAGTCTATATAAATACATGATATATATAAATATGAAATACAGTGTTCTATACCCCGCAGAAGCTTCATAAATGTTACTATAAAAAAGTGTAGGAGCTCTTTGTAAGGGAAATACTAGAAAGGATGACAGTTAATTTTATTTTCATTTTATAAAAAAAGTATCCATATGTATAATATGTTTATGTTTAATTGTTTTCAATCACTGATTTATTGAATGTTATACGTGCTCATTTTTGTATTGGTTTGCATTTATTATCTTGTGTCTTTGGTGTCAGTATGGTATTTGGTACATAATATGTGTTCAGTAAAATCTGATTCATTTAAACTGCCTTTTAAAATTGTCTTTTTTTACTCTGTAATAGTGGGTCAACTTTGGAAAATACTTGATTTAAATGCCACATGTACTCCTGACCTTCTCTGATAGACTCGGTTGACAGTGTTACCATGATCTGCTATTAATCTGTTGATATATTTTTTCTTTAAATTATGCGTTCTAGTTATAAACATACCCTCTATTAGACTGTAAGCCTTCTATGTTGGAATAATGGTTGTGCATATATCATTATATTAAGTAATATCCCTTCCCCCCAATCCTTAATATCTTTCAATGAGAACTGATAGATGTTGAATGTCTGTCCTTTGGGACATTCTGTCTTGAGTCTGGGACAATGATTACCAACAGATGGCGCTATTAGGTTGTAAAGTTTTTAAGATAAATTTAGTTATCTAGAATCATAAGCATTTGAATCACCCAAAGGTCCTATTATGACACAGATGCCTAGGTCCTATCAATTTAAAGGATAGAGCAATGCTCAAGTTGGCTGTCAGGGTCACTATGAGTTACAGTCAACTCAATAGCACAACGACAAAATCTGTTCATAGTTTTGACTCACTAGTCTGGAGTGAGGCCCAGGAATTTGGGTTCTGGACGAACATTCAGGTGATGCAGCTGGTGCAAGAATGTAGATCGAGCCTTGTTTGTCTGTGTAATCTACTATTTGTTGTGAAATAAAAAAGTATTTATTCAATGCAGTCATCTTTTTTAGCTAAAATAAATCTTATTATTTGCAAAAATTATTTATAGATGTTTGCTGCTTAGAAAAATAATAAAAGGTTTTCTAGAAAATGTGTCAGATTAGAGAAAAATAGCTTAATTAACACAGTTTGGAGTTCTTTTAACTCATGGTTTTTCTGTTACGGACCTTGTTTGACTTAATATGCATACCCTTTCTTTTTATTAAGAATGCTATCAAACAATAACATAGGTTCACTCCCCAATCTTTTGTTATATTCCTCAAGAGGGAGAAAAATGTCAAAACTTTCATTTCTTATTTTCTGGAATTTTCTATGTAAATATATCTGTATTTTAAATTCATTTTTGACACAAACGAAGACTGAATCTTTCTTACCTATATATCTTGTGTTGACTATTATTCCATTTCAGTATTATAAAACTGATTTCATTCACTCAGCATATTACTCTCTAGTCCTTCCCATGTTATATAATATTTTACAAAATCACTCTTCTTTAGTCTTGCATAGTATTTGATTGTGTGAATATACCATAATTCCCCAATCAATTAATTTGCTGATGGCTATTTGGGATACCAGTGAGAACAAGTGTACATTATGAACTATGACTATGAATATATGTCAGTACATTAGGTTAAGTGAACTAAGTCTCATAGTAACAAATATGGCATAAGACTATTACTGTGAAAATAGAAGGATCTGAGTGAGGTCCAAAAGGAGAAGAGGAAAAAGGGAAGGGAGTGGAAAATGGAGAAGGATGATTATCATTAGCATAACAGAGTTTAGTGGTTGAATTGGGAGAAGAGTCAGGGACTAGAAAAGATTCAATGGGGACTTGAAAAGAGGATGTATAATCATAGACATAGATAGCTCAATGGTAATTTATCAGAATACAATGTCATGAATGTATTCAACACAATGCAAGTCAGTGATTATATGGAACACAATGTATATGAATGAAACACAATGTAAATGAATCATTGTATTAAAACCAATTAAAATATTATGTAAAGTATACAAAATTCTCATTAACAAATTAATTTTAATAATATTTCATGAATGAATACATTAATTCTGTCATAGAACAAAGATTAGGCCTCCACTTGTCCAGTCCATTCTGGTCATCAAGTGGACAGGGAATGCTGCCAACCTGAAGGCAGCCATTCGAAACCACCAATTACATCATGAGAGAAAGGTGGAAAATCTCTTTCCATGTAATTTTAAATCTCTGAAAACCTTGTAAGGTCAGTTATGAGTTGGTTCTCACTCAGTGGCACATAACAACAATTACTGAATGTGGAGCTCTGGGTAACATGGCAATTAAAAAATTTTCCTTCTAACTAAAAGTTCAGCAGTTTGGATCCACCAATCACATAGGAGAAGAAAGATGAAATAGAATTACACCATAAATATTTATTCTAGAGCCAGTCAGTTTGAATCTACCAGCTATTCCACAGGAGAAGGATGAACAATTCTTCTCATGCAATTTACTGTTGTGTAAGACCCACTGGAGAGCCCGCTCTGGGTCAGTTCTGACCTGATGGTACATGACAACAACAATAACAGCATTCCGTTGTACAAAGTCATAAGAGTTTGAATGACAGCTGGTCCTACTAAATGTAAATTATATCTCTGGATAGAAAGGAGCACAATATGAAATAAATATAGTTTAAATTCTAAAAAAGATGGTTCTTTCCTTCTACCTCTCTTCCTTCCTTATTCCTTTTCTCTCTTATAGTATAAGCATATTAAGTACCTACTGTATGCCAGTTACTATATAAGGCCATGAGAATAAAAACAAGTGATTTCTGGACTCTGTCGTCAAACAACAGCATATACTGGCTTAGGAAAAGGGAAATGAAGATAAGTAATTAATTGTGTATGTGTGTGTGTGTGTGTGTACGTGTGTTTGTATGTCTATATATGTGTGTGTACATATATGTTTGTACCATGTGCTCCAAAAGCTGCTTCTAGAAGTCAGACCTGATAGTGCACCTGGTGACTGACAGGAGTAAGAAGCCCTTCAAATGCAGCTTCTGTGGCAACGCCTTCAGCCACAGGACTAACTGGCTGGCTCACAAGTGGATCCACACAGGAGACAAGTCCTACATGTACTCTGCTTGTTAAAAGTGTTTCCGCCAGTCATCTACATTCCATACCATGTGTGGAGGACTCACCAGGGTTCTGAACTCAGAAGTATCCTCAACAATCCAGAAGATCCCTGAACTGGCTCTGCCATTGTGTCTTTGGGACCTGGCTCTGTGCCTTGTGCACAAGGCTCCTCCAGAAAGAAGATTGCAGGCAGTTCTCATACATCTTGAGATATATACTCTTTTGCGAGTAGAAGCAAATGTTCCCATTCTTGATAAGGTTATTGTGAATATAAGAAAAAAGAGTTTATGGATACAAAGAAGTTTTGCTTGAATGTATGTCTTTTATCTATCAGTGTACTTGACCTACACTGACCCTATGAAGTAATCCTTAAAGTTTCCATTTTTTGTGAACTATTTTTCTTCTTTTGTTTGTTTGTTTCTGGATGCTAATAAAATCAGGGGCTTTACAGCTGCTTGCGGCTATTAGCATGAGTGAGCTTCTAGCCCTCTAGAACCACGTTTTGCTTTGCTGATCTTCCTTTGGCTCCACTCATGAGAAATAACAGTGTGTCTGTGTGTGTGAGTGTGAGCAGGATTTGTAAAACAGTGTAGAACAGAATGTAGAGATGCCAAGGTTGAGATTCTCACATAGGCCTTGGCTTTCACAGACTTTATTATCTGTTGTTGTTGTTGTGGTTGTTGTGGTTGTTGTTATGTGCTATCTAGTCGTTTGTGACTCACAGTGACCCTATGTACAAGAATTCTAAATGCTGTTCTATCCTGTGCCAACCTCTCCATCTCAAACGCACTTATTCCCACCACTCCAGTCACAAAATCGATCCATCTCATCGAAGGTCTTCCTCTCCTTCGCCGCCCCTCCACTCTGCCAAACATGATGTCCCTCTCCAAGGACCAGTCCCTTCTTGCAACATGCCCAAAGTATGTCAGACGAAGCTTCAGAATCCTCCAGGACAAACCTGTTTGTTCTCCTAGAAGTCTGTGGTATATTCAACATTCTTCTCCAGCACCACAGCTCAAAGGTGGCAATTATCCTTCTATCAACCCTATTCACTGTCCAACTCTCTGATGCATAGCACGCAATTGCAAAGACTATAACCTGGATCAGGCGCACCTTAGTCTCCAGCCTGACGTCGTTGCTCTTCAGTACTCTTGAGGGGTCCCTCACAGCTGACTTTCCCAATGCAATACATCTCTTGATTTACTGGCTGCTGTTACCAAGGGTGTTGATTGTGGAGCCAAGCAAACTAAAACTGTTAACTATCTCAATCTCTTCATAATTTTTTATCTAGTATTATGCATTTAGAGCATGCTATATGATTTTTTTTTTAAGCAGGAGTGGCATCCACTTCCTAAACAGCATGCCTCTTAAAATGCTATGAACTTTGAGAAATGGCAATAGTTATAAAAGAGCTAAGGTATTTTTTTAATAGGGTCATTATGAATAGTGCTGGAGTTGATGGCAAAATCAACAACAATATCTATCTATCTATCTATCTATTATCTATCTATCTATCTATCTATCTATCTATCTATCATCTATCTGTCTATATCTCACTATATGTTTTATATAGAGATCACTTGATTTGAAGGCATGTTCCATAGATCACTTATTATGTAATACAACAACAATATCTATCTATCTATCTATCTATCTATTTATCTATCTATCTATCTATTATCTATCTATCTATCTATCTATCTATCTATCTACCATCTATCTGTCTATATCTCACTATATGTTTTATATAGAGATCACTTGATTTGAAGGCATGGTCCATAGATCACTTATTATGTAATATATTATGAAGATATATGTGTATATCTATATCTATCTATATCTGATATTGAAGAATGGAAGTTTTGTTTTCCAAAATAAATAAACACTTCCCAGAAGAAAAAAAAATACAGGAAATTGTACTTTGAGGTCAAATATAGAGATTGAAAAATGTTCTTTCTGAGAATTCAAAAAGAGATGTGATAATTTGCCTTGAAATGATGGGGAAAGTTTAAAAATATATATGACATTTGAACTGGGCCTTGAAGGATCAGTGGATTTTAACCAGAATATGAAAACATAAGAAGTTAAAGCAGGAAAAAATGAGAAAAGCAGATATATTTCTGTTAAAACAAAAATTTGTATCCCAGACACTTGATTGTGCTTATGCGAAACTTTCATTGGACCAGGAGGCAGGCAGTCATCAGAACAGAGCAAGGAAGTAGTGCATTGAACAAAATTGGGCAGATTGTGCATGAAGGATGTCTTATCTCCACATATTTTCAATCTATATGTGGAACAGATTATCCAGGAGGCTGGGCTCTATTAGGAAAAGGATTGGAGATAGACTCATCAACAATCTGCATTATGCAGATAACACAACCCTGCTTGTTGAAACTGAGGAGACAAATTTCACTGGGAAAGTCTACTGTCAGAGACCTCTCCAAAGTGAAGAGCAATGATGTCATTCTGTAGACTAAGGTGTGCCTGGTACAGGTCATGGTCTTCACAATTACTTGCTGTGTATCAGAGAGCTGGACAATGATTAGGGAGGATAGAAGGAGACTTGATGCCTTTGAGCTGTGGTGCTGGAGAAGAGTATTGAGGGTACCATGGACTGCCAAGAGAACAAACAGATTCATCCTGGAGAAGGTGAAGCCAGCCTGCTCCTTGGAGGCAAGGACTCTGAAGCTTCATCTGACATACTTTGGACATGTTGCAAGGCAGGATCAGTCCTTGGAAAGGAAGGTCCTTCTTGGGAAGGTGGAGGGACAGTGCAGGAGAGGAAGACCCTCAATCAAATGAATTGGTTCAGTTACAGGGGTAATGGTGCTAGGTGTGTTCAAGACAATAATATTGGCAAGGGATAGAGCAGAGTTTAGGGCTGTTGTGCTTAGGGTCGCTATGAGTCACAGGCAACTCAATGGCACATAACAGCATGCTAGAGTTTATGTTAAGAAAATTTAATAGCAGAAAGTCAGGCAGGGATCAAGTTATCAAGGATTGAAATATAATTAAATTGGCATCTAAGACATGATTTACATTTCATACTGTTATGGTGAGTAGTTAAAGAGAAAGAAGTTTATTGTAGGAAAAGATATGGGAGGCACCATGGCCTCATCCTTCTGGAAGCAAAGTTGAGATTTTATACACAAAATTAAGCACTACTATTGAACCTTTCAAAAACAGTACATTCTTCATTTCCATTTCTTCTCTTTTTCTAGAGGACCATCTGCACTAACACACTCACCAGCATGTTACATTTTCGTATTATCCTCCTTAGAACATACTGAATGTGTATATGACTCTTCTTTGTTTCTCTCCTCTGGTTACTCACTGTGATTTGATTTGACTGTTTACTCAGAGACATTCTTTTAATGCATCTGTGTTTTAGAGCTTTATTACTATCAATCCTAAGAATATCTTGGATTAATAGAAAAATGTTCTATTTCAATACTCAAAACGTGAGAACACATTATTATGTCACTCAGAGATCCTAGAGGTCCTGAGACCTTAGGGCTCTGCATTTTTAAGTGCTGACAAATGAGAGAACTATCTTTCTCCTCTGCACAAATTTTATGACACAAATCCAAGATTAAAGGATATTTTTGAAGAAAAAAATATTATCATGGTGTTAGAGCCCAATTAGTTTCCTTATAGCAAGGATAGTGCATAGCTCAGAAAAAAGAACTCGTGAAAACTAGTTATCCTAACATAAGAGTTTCTAATGAATTATTGATATTCATATTTAAAGGGAATGATTTAAAATTGTATAATAAATTTCAAACTCCAATCATATTCACAATTATTACACAGTATACTTGTTGGTGCTACAAGCCAGATAATGAACTGTTTTCAGGGAAGAAGCATTTTAAGTTTAAATACCTGATAATTATTTATAAATTATATGTTCCATAATAATAGTGTTTAAAAACAGAAAAATATTCCTGACCATTAAAAAGGATTTAAAAGATAATAGTGTTTGTCATTGTTATAAAATAAGCATAGTAAGAGTAATCAATCAGTGATATCCATGTTAACTAACTGTTATCTTCCCAGGGGACTAGGTTAAGAGTGAGAATGCTTCTCACATTGAGCAGCAAGACTTCAGGGAGACTGGAACAAGACCTTAGTGAGAGGGAGACCCTGGTAATGGTGGTGGAGTGACTGTGGCATTGCTGAAGACACACTTTGACAAGGTGTGACCAGAGGTTTCTCCTTTTGTGCTGGCCACAGTTAAAGGTTTTGCTGTTCTGATGATTGAAGGAGAAGCAGCCTTGTAACTACTCTGACACAAACCTTGATGGATTATTTGGAGTTGATGGCTGAACTGAGATCAGGACTTTAACTCATTTAGGCATTGTGTTTTGCTGTTATCTGGTTTGGGACTGTTGGACTAAACCTACACTTGTGGGATATTCTTTTCCTCTCTTATTTTTTTTCTTTTTAATAAATCCCACTCTTGATACTACTGTGAGCCAACAACAAATATCATACCAACATAATTGGTAGAAAAAGGTACAGGAGCATGGCAGGGGGGAGGGGTAGGGGAAGGTTGGTATATGTGACCTAGCAGCTAACTGTTTGCGGCTATGAATATTATTGATGGATAAAGTTCTCCTTTACAAAGTAAGCGGATGTCAGACTCTGCTATCGCCAAGGTGCATCATTCCTTTGAAACCATATCAAAGGGGAGGTGTGGACTTATCAGGAAATAATATTAAGGATAAGAAAAAATATCCAAAAAATGTAAATTTTTTTAAAAATTGTATTAGTATTAATGAACATTTACAGGGATTTTGGGTTTTCATTCCTTCATTGCTGTACCATTCTCTCTACCCTCT
>NW_006399760.1:6688041-6731158 GCF_000299155.1 Elephantulus edwardii | reverse complement strand
TAATTGAAAAATGTAAAATTTAAGGAAGGATACCTTCAAGTTGTTCTCCAGTGATCTTTGTCACTGTAGGCTGAACAAAAATGAAAGACTATGTTTGGAAATTTCTCTAGCCCAAATTTAGTGATCTCAAGAATTGTTTTCTAACAAACGGACAGAAATAACTAGTGGAGGAGTCTTTATTGGGTTACACCACTAACCCAATTGTGGCACCTCTTTCCACTGGCAGTTCAACTTCACCAGTTATTCTGAGGGAGCAAGTTGGGCAATCTCTTCTTGTGCTATTTACAAACTCCGAAAACTCACAGAAGGGTCAGCTCTCAGTTTCTTTCAATTAAAAGGCAAAGAGTTTGAGTTTTGAGAGTAAATCTAGATAGTTTGATAACACCCTATACTGCCCATTTTGCCTCAATATTAATATTAGCTGATTCTGAAGGCTCTGTACCATATTCTCTTTTCATGATTTATGTATAATGCCTCATTTTATCTTCACAACATTCTCAGGAGATTGACATTACTCTCATCTCTTATTTAGGCGTAAGGATACCAAGGTCTAGCTAGAGCCCAAAGTTTTATATTTATCAATATCAGAATTTAAACTTATGTAAGACTACTCTGAATTTCCTGTTTATAACAACCATAGGAAATTTCCCTTATAACTGTAGAAACTGCTTTCACAGAACACATTTTTCAACAGGTTATATGATGCAACTGCATCTTGCTCACTTCATGATGTCAGAACACACCACTGTATTAAACTATGACCTACTTCTACAGCTAATGATGATGTATATTTCTACCTGCATGCTTTTTCCCCCAGCAAGCCATATGTAGAGTTGTATCAAGGACTTCATCAGTCAAATTATGTTGCCATGACAATGTTACTTTGTTGGACAGACATTTCTAAAGATCTTTTTAAGCTTAGAACATAGATCAGAAAAATGTTAGCTCAATAAATGCAAAGTAGCTTAATACTTAGCAATAACCTAAACAGTATTTATTTGTACACTCTTGTGATGATTGTACTGTGTTGGTACCTAAACAAAATTCTTTGTAAAATTAGCCGCATTGAATAGATTAACACTCAGGTAGAGAAAGTTTAAGATCGTGTTCAGAAGAATTCCTAGACAATGTCATTAATCTTTCCTGGAAATAACACATTCAGACTTTTTACATAATTTTGTTACCTCAGTTGTACACTAATAATGAATAAAACAAAAAGAGAGAGAAATAAAAGAGGGAACCCAATACATAAAAAGAACCACCAAATTAATCACCTCAAATGTTAGCATGGCTTTCTGATAATGAGCAAGCAAGCTTTCCAGAAGATAAATGACTCCAAAAAATGACTGCCATCTAACCTACATCTAATTGAACATCTAGTTTGAGTTTCTCTGCATCTCTTCCTTGAAATATTATCATTATTTCTAGGTGCTGTCAGGTTCACTCTGACTCATACCAACTCTATGAACAACAAACAGATCAAACCCTGCTCAATCCTCGTCATTTCTGTCGTGCTCATGTCCATTGTTGCAGTCTCTGTACTATTCCAACTAGGTCATCTTCTTCTTTGCTTCCTTACCACCCTACTAAGTATGATTTTCTTTTTCCAAGAAGGAGTACCCCCTCATAACATCTTCCTCTGAAGGAGAACTCTGATGGGGCCTCTTCCAAAGCTGAATTACTGTTGTTACTTTGGAAGTTTCTGGTATTTTTATTGCTCTATGCCAACATCAGAGCTTAAAGATATTGATTTTTCACTCTTCCCTACACTTTATCCAAATTTCAAAACACTATGGATCAGGTACATCTTAGTCAGAGGCTTAAGAATGACTTTTTTGTTTCTTAAAGACATCCTTGATAGATAAATTACCCATTTAATTATACTTTTGATTTATTGACTCCTGCTTGAAACACAGCCCCCTCTATTTAAGGCACCTGTTAAATTTCTAGTCATCTTTATGACATATCAAATGATCCCAAAAATAAAAATTAAAACACTAATTATAATATAAACTAACATTTTTTAGAAGTACACAGATGCTTTCAAAACAATAGCTCGTTGGCATTTTGTAATAATGAAAAAAGTGCCTATTGTTATCTTTGTTTTCTAGTCAAGGAAATTGAGGTTAGAAGAGGCAAAATAATTTGCTTAAGGCTATGTGGATAATAAATGCCACAGATGGGTTTCAAACACAGGTTCGGCTGCTTGACTTTGAAACTTTTTCTCATTCATGTAAAAAAGACACAAAGCAAATTGTCTTCTTTCTCTACAAAGCTGCCTTTATTTCCTGGTCCAAGTCCCTGCCAATCCTATACCCAGCAGATTTTAGGAACTATTCCCACCAATTGTTCTCACAATTCCTAATACATAGTGATTTTAGCAAGTGCATTATGTATGCAATTTTTCATTTTTCCCCTCTCTGCTGAATGAGTCCCTTGAAGGCACAAACCATCTCTTATTACTTTCTGTCCCAGTTACTACAATAAATTGAATAAATAATGTATGAAGGATTAATTAGACCAGAGGGTTCAAGGAAGATTTTAAATGGAAAGAACTGTTGAAAATAAAATGGAAAGATACAGACCAAAACTCCTGGGAAAATGAGATCAAAGGGGGGAAATCCACTGCCATAAGGTCTATTCTGATTCACAGCAACCCTCCATTGAGTTTCAGCTGTAAATCTTTATGGAAATAGACTACTGTGTAAAGCAGCTGGTGGATTTGAACTATGTACATTTTGAATAGCATTACAGCATACTATACAACATATTGCCAGGGGATCTATGAAAAAACCATAAACTATTAGAAGAATGTCTGTTCTACATACAGGTTGAAAGGGTATGGAGACAGGACACATCCCTGGCGTATGCCCTTCCCAATTTTGAGCCATGCAGTGTTTCCTTGCTCTGTTCTGACAACTGCCTCTTGGTCCAAGTAGAGGTTTGACATTAGAACGATCAAGTGTTCTGGGATTCCCATTCTTCTCAGAGTCAGCCACAGTTGTTGTGATCCACACAGTCAAACACCTTTGCACTATCAGTGAAACACAGATAGATATTCCTTTGGTATTCCCTGCTTTCAGCTAAGATCCATAAAACTTTAGCTACAATATCCTTAGTACCATGACCCCTTCTAAACCCAGCCTGGACTTCTGGCATTTCTCTGCTGATTTGCTGTTCCAGTAGTTTTTGGATAATCTTCAGTTGAATCTTGCTTGTATGTGAAATCAATGATATTGTTCTATAGTTTCCACACTGTTGGGTTACCCTTCTTTGGAATGGGAACAAATGTAGATCTCTTCCAGTAAGTTGGCCAAGTGGTTGTTCTCCAGATTTCTTGGCACAACTTGGTGAGAACATCCAGGGAAGCATCTGTTAGAATCTGGGCTTTTGGAGGAGAAGTGTGACGTAAGGATTGGTGGCAGATATATCAACAATCTTCATTATGCAGATGACACAACTCTGCTTGCTGAAATTGAGGAGCGCCTGAAGCACTTGCTGCAGAGGGTCAAAGGCTGCAGCCTTCAATATGTATTGAGGCTAACTATCAAGAAGACAACGATTTTCACCACTAGACCAATTAGCAGCATCAGGATGGATGGTGTGGGGATTGAGATTGTTCACAACTTTAGTTTGCTTGACTCCACAGTTAACACTCTTGGCACCGACAGTCAGGAAATTATAAGACGTATTGCGATGGTAAAGTATACTGTTAGGAACTTCTCCAAAGTACTGAAGAGCAATGGTGTCACTCTAGAGACTAAGGTGTGTCTGATACAGGCCATGGTCTCTAGAGAGGAAAGAGGGAGAATTGATGCCTTTGAGCTCTGGTGCTGGAGAAGAGTACTGAGTGTACCATGGACTACTAGGAAAACAAACAGATTCATCCTGGAGAGGTTTAAACTGGGATGCTCCTTGGAGGCAAGGATTCTGAGGCTTTGTCTGGCATACTTTGTGCATGTTGTAAGGAGGGACTGGTCCTTTGAGAGAGACATCATGCTTGGGAGGGTAGAGGAATGAGGTGGATTGATTAGGTGACTGGGGTAATTGGGATGGGTATATTGGAAAAATGTGATTGGCACATGATAGAGCAGAGTTTAGAGCTGTTGTATTTAGGGTCGCTATGACTTGCCAGCAACTTGACAGCATGTAACAACAACAAAAACATTAGAAGAAACAAACCAAGATTTACCCTCTCTCAAAGCTACTGAAGGGTTTGAACCACCAACTTTTTTAGTTTGCACCTCAGTACTTAATCATTATACCGCAATTACCACCATGTTTATTACTATTTTAAAAAAAGTGATCTGACAAAATGTGGATATTATCAAACAATATCATTAATATCACAATTATAAAAAATACTGGAACAGTACATACACAAAGAATGGCCAGATGTTCAGACTGGATTTAGAAGAGAGAATGGTACTAGGAATATTAGAGTCAATGTTAGGTGGATATTAGCTGAAAGCCGAGAATACAAGAGGAATTTTTATTTGTGTTTCAATGAGTATGCATAGGTATTTGACTGTCTGGATCACAACAAATTATAGCTAACTTTGAGAAAAATGGGAATTTCAGAACCTTTGATTTTGTTTATTTAAAATGAATACTTAAACTAGGAGGCAATCTACAGAACAAAGCAAGGGAATATTGGATGGTTCAAAATCAGGAATGGTGCAGGCCAGGAGCACATCCTATCCCCATACTTCTTCAATTTGTATGTGGAACAGATCATCTGGGAGGCTCCATTTTACAAGGAAAAATGTGGTACCAAGATTGGAGGAAGAGTCATCAACCTGCATGATGTAGATGACACAAAATTGCTTGCTGAAACAGAGGAAGACCAAGGATTTGATGTAGAAGATCAAAGACTGCAGCCTTTAGTATGGATTGAAGCTCTATATCTAGAAAAGAAGATTGGCACCACTGGACCTATTAGCAATAGCATCATGATGGATGGAGAAGAGATTGAGATATTTAAGAGCTTCAGCCTGACTGGTTCTACAGTCAACATTTTGGTGCCAGTTACCAGAAAATCAAAAGATGAATTGGGAAAAATCTCCTTTTAGGACCTCTCCAGAGTATTGAAGAGGATGATGTCAGTCTAGAGGTTAAGGTGCACCTGATCCAGGCCATGGTCTTTGCAATTACTTGCTATGCATCAGAGAACTGGACAATGACTAAGGATGATAAAAGAAGAATTGATGTCTTTGAGTTTTGGTGCTGAAGAAAAGTATTGAACATATCATGGACTGTAAGAGAACAAACAGGTCTGTCTTGGAGAGGGTGAAACCAGAATGCTTCTTAGAGGCATGGATTTTGATGCTCCACCTCACATACTTTGAATATGTAAACCAGAAGAGACCAGTCCTTGGAGAAAGACATCATGCTTTGAAGAGTGGAAGGACATATTAAGAGAAGACAATCTTGGATAAGATGGATTAACTCAGTGATTAGGGTAATATGGGTAGCTGTGTGTCAGAGACAATAAAATTGGCTCAAGATAGAGCAGAGTTCATAGCTGTTGTACATAGGGTGACTAAGAGTTGCAAGTGACTCAACAGCACATAGCAACAAGAACAACAGAAGAGACAAGAGAAGAAAGGAGACAGGATATAACCAGGCCAAGCAGGTTAGAGTAAAGGAGGACAAAGCCCTTCTTCTAAGGCAAGACACTCTATTAGGTCTGAAGCTGAACGGTCTGTGTTTAAAATCTGATTCCCCTTTACTAGTTTTGTGACCATTAACAAATTACTTAACTTTCTTGAGCTTGAGGGTTTTTGTTTATTTTTTTTTTTTACCTGTCAAATGATCCTTCCAGTGATTTATGAAAGTATTCTGGTATAGAGTCCATAAGGAGTTACACCACTAACCCAAAGACAATACTCTTTAGGGTTCAAAAGTATGATTTATTCCATTGCATACAGATAGGTCATTTCTCCCTGTATGAAACCTGCTCAATGAGTGAAAGATGGATAAATTTATTTCTATAAAGACATGTCACTTTGGAAACTCTGCAGTTCTTTCCAACAAGGTAGCTATTAGTTAAACTCTTCTCAATGGCAATCAAATATCTCCCATATGAAAAGATGTTTAAAAGGAATTTAACTGAGACTATACACAGAACCCTTAGAAGAGAATGTCCCATAGCATGAGAGAGTGTCAGGAGTGCATTCTATTACAAGTTACCAGACACTGGATGGCATTTGATTAAAGGTAAGGATAAATCTAAATTTGGCAGGTGCTGGCTCTGTTATTACCAGTGTTAGCATGAAGGAGAGAATAGTTAGGTCCAGAAGTTGGGAAGGTGAGCTAAGTAGTAGTTGGAGTGAAGCAACACAGAAATGTAAATAGCAATTAAAATTTTTATTAAACAATCAGAAATTAACATAAGTTTTACTAGGTTGTCATCAAGGTATCTGAAGGGTTATTTACCTTCCTTAAAGACTTTAGAGAAGGGTCTTTTCCCTTGTCTTTTCTGTCTTGTCTTTGCTTCTTGACTCTTTCTTCAGCCCTTGGCTCTTGATGCCTCCATCCTGCTAACTCTTCTTTGGTTACAATATTACTCACATCACAGCTAAACAATGTTCTCCAACTTTAAGAACTCATGTGACTTGGTTGGATAATTAAGGGTAATTTCCCCATCTCAAAATCCACAATTATACTTGCATGTGCAAAGCAACTTTTCATGTGTGTTGATGATTTTATATACTGTGGAGTTAAAACTGACCCATAGCTGACCCTCCAGTGGGTCTCAAAAACAGTAAATTGCATAGAAGGAGTTGCTCATCTTTCTTCTCCAGAACAGTTGGTGGATTTGAACTGTGGACCTTAAAGTTGGCAATTCCATTTATTTCCAATTCCCATTTTATGAATTACTCTATAGCCATCTTTGGAGAGGCAGGGTTCTGCCTACCACAGTTAAATGGGACAAAGCTGTGTAAGGCATAAGATAAGTCTCATAAAATGTTTTGAAAAAGATCAATATGTTAGTATTGGGAGCATTCTTTTCTCACAACTCTAATGAGTCATTTCTGATATAACTCTAATACCTCATTAAAAATAATCATTACGTATGGCAGGTGGTATGGACATACAGTCATTAAGTCCCAGTCCCAGCACCTTCCCCAGTGGCATGCTGGTGAGCCTGTCTGTGGTTCTGATATTGGTTATCCAGGTGATTTTCTGACAAGATGCTGCTCTCTATCTGAATGCTATGCTCAAGGCTACACCAGTCTACACCATCTTGACTGTGAAGCTCTTTGCATTCTTAAAACTACTGCCCATGGAAGCAGACATTTTAGCATATAATTTTGAAAATGCATCTCAGACGTTTGATGACCTTTCTGTAAGATTTGGTTATAGACTTTCAGATGAAGGCTTAAAGATGAGAAAATTGGTGGGATAATCCTCCAAATTCTGGAAATCATGACGTTATGGAACTTGTGAAGACACTTGTGAAGATTGCCTTTATCCCGATCCCCTTGTGTCATAAGGATCATATCTTTATGCTTGCCAGCACTATGATATTACACTGGGGGCCCAGATAAAAGTATTCTAGTCATCATCCCAGTCCAGAGCAAACATACAGTCTACTTTCAGAAATTTATTCCCAGGGAGTAAATTCTTGGCAGTATTTTCAAGAAAAGGATTTTCAGAATATCTGCAAAGGTATGATCACTGTAAATATAAAACTGGGCGAGGGGGAATATCAAACTGAAGACATTTACCAAAGTAGAATGCAATCCAATGTGTTGATTTAAAAGTATACCCAGTCCCCTCACAGCTATCTATACCTGGCCATGGTCAGACTGTCTTCTTTGTAGGTATTAGTTGGTTTGAGGAGGCTGGTGACCAAACAAAGTAGTATGTAGTGGTGACAGGTCACAGAGGACAGCTGAGGAAAACATACCTCCAGAAATTCTATGAACTTTAACAAATGTCCATAATTGTAGAGGGGCTTTAGTCCTTTTGATCATAAGGTCACTATCAGTTGTGCTCAAATCGAAGGCAATCAACAACAATAATAAGATGATTTAGGCAGAAGCCCTAGAGAGAGTTGGGCAGTGGCCTTTGTGTTCCCTCTCTTGGGTACATGATTGTATCTGGTAGAGTTGTCTTGAAAGAAGAGAACTATGAACAATGAAGATGTGTTACCTTATTACACTGCCAACAGAAACCATTCAATGTGTTTGTTCAATACTGTCGTGGGGAAATCTGCAATGACAACTCTATAGGGGAGAAGACTATGACATTTTTGAGTATGCATCAATGTTTGAGAGCAACTTTATACAGATTAGCAATAGTGATTTGTGTACATCATTGTATTCAAGAGGTGACAGTGGGCATCACATCTACCAGCCCAGTCATTCCCCTGCCCCTGCCAGAAATCATATTGCAGGCCCGAATAACTCGAATCTGTGAAGACCACAATGGGTACATCCAACCCATCAAAAAGTGAGATCAAAAGTCCACAACACTTTAGAACTTACCAGGTTCTTTCCCTTGAAGCTTGTCAAGATCTCTATATACAATTGAGAAGAACAGCAACTGCGCCTGAATCTTGCCAATGGCCGTACCTTTTACCTACAGCTGTGCCCCTCTTCAGATGCATTTGAGGACCTCTTTTGCTGCTGGGAAAACTATTCTCTCTGCTTAGACAAACAATGGAGAGTTATAGCAATACCACATCCCTCCAAACTGGGGATTTATATGCTTGACAGATGACAACAAAAACATAATGACTGCAGATCTCTGTGGAGAAGGGGATCGGGATAAAGGCAGGCTTCACAAGTTCCAAGAGGTCTCTGGAGCTACCTCTTCTGCCTATGCAGTAGGAGAAGGAATTGAATTCAATCCAACAACCTTCTCATGGAATGCCTGGCAGTTCTACAACCATGAAATCACCAGGGTCTGCCAAAAGAGTAGCAGTAACAGGGACAGCAGCAGGTCCCACAATGGGAGCAGCATTAGTATGGTCAATAGAAGTTCCCTCAATGGGAGCAGCAATAGCAGGGGTGATAGTTTCCATAATAGGAACAACAATAGTAGGAGCAGCAATGATAGAGGCAGCAGCCAACCCCAAAATAGGAGCAGCAAGTAGCAGGGACAACAGCAGGCTGTTTGGAAACTACCATAAGCATTGCAATCGCCAAGACCTCAGGGCCAATGCAGTCAAAGATGGCCTTGGCAGGAGTAGTCACCAAGAGTCCAAGATTGAGGAGAGGACCCAGTGAGTACCATATATGGCCTTACTGGCTTACATGGTCTTAGCAAGAGCTACAAGTTCATCTGCACAGGGAAGTTCCACCCAATCAACAGTGGCAACCAGTTACTCCCCAGGAAGCAGCATGAACACGGTCTTTGCAGGAATAGCAACCAACAAACTCTTGCAGAGAATACTGAATTACCCCTTCTCTCAACCTTGAAAAGTGAAGGTTACATGAGTGAGTGAGATTGAAAAGTGAAGGTTACATGAGTGAGTGAGATGAAAGCCAGAGGGTGTCCAAGCCCCATCCCAAAGTTGAGAAGGAAAGAGGGGAAAGAAGATCAAAGAGAGACAACAATCCCACTAGAAGGAGTTCTCATCATCACAGGAAAGGTGAAGACAATTCAACCTGGAAATTTTCTTCCTACCTGTCCTTAGCCAACTGTGGAACCAGGAGAGAGGACAAAATATAGAAAGGTCATAGCAGCACAAAGAGAAAAGGACAGAGTCCTTCCTCTCAGAAAAGTATCAACTGAAGTCCCACCCCAAGGAGTCGAGGACAACTTAGAAACTGGGTCGGACTCAATCTGTAGCAACTAGCTCAGCTCCAGTAGGTAGTAGCCAGCAGGATTGACTCTTTCTTCAGGAGCTTAAGAGCTACCTTTGCTTCAAGAGCCGTGATAACATCTCATGAGAGAATCGGACACCATAACCAAGACACTGAAGAGGTGCAACATAAAGTCCAAGATGAAGAAAGCACCTGAACATGTCCAGGATGTGGAGATCACTGGTACCACGCCATCTGAAACCACAGAGACAATACATCTTTGCATTTAAAGCCACTTAAGCAGGAACCAGAGAAGGAAGCTGCAATAGAGACTAGGGTTAGGGAATCATCCCTAAAAACCAATTCCAGCTTTTGTTACTGCAGTTAAAAGAAATAATAAAACAATAAATACTAAATAAATCACTATTATTACCTGTATATTTATACATTTTATTTTTATTTCTGTTTTGTGTTTGGAAACATTGCGATAAAACTGACAAGTATAATGATATCAACTAAGCATATCCTGTGAAATTGTAGGTAATACATATCACTTATTATAAATTTTTTTTAAAGGCATCACATTCTATCCTTATTTAATATGAAATTAGTATAATGGTTTTACTTTCTCTAAGTTCATTACTAATTTCATTTTAATTTTAGACTTTTGTTTGATACCACAATATATTTCATTTTACTCTGTAACACTTGAAGGGTACTTTTTTTTTTCAAAGATAGACAAGAATCAAAGCACACAAATTTCCAATATCCAAACAATGGTGTGAATATATTTCTATCAGTATAAGTTTCCAGAAAGTAAATGACTTTCATTTGTTGTAAGATTACATGCAAAAAGGAAAACAAATTATTTTTAATAAGCCTGGTGAAAGACATTACACTTGGAAAAGTGGAACATTGGCAAAAAACAGGAAAGCCTTCAATAACAGGAGTTTACACAATGACTGTAAATCAGGGCTCAGACATAGCAAGATTTTAAAAATGACACCAGACAAAGCAAGATTTCTTTCTGTTGTACATGTCGTTGTTGTTAAGTGCTGTGGAGTCACAGGCGAC
Organism: Elephantulus edwardii; assembly: GCF_000299155.1. Taxonomy (NCBI): domain Eukaryota; kingdom Metazoa; phylum Chordata; class Mammalia; order Macroscelidea; family Macroscelididae; genus Elephantulus; species Elephantulus edwardii. The sequence continues at coordinate 6,720,326 of NW_006399760.1, read as the reverse complement.
TCAAAGCTACCCTATGAAGGAGAGTCCTTGACGCTTGGGTGTCTCTCATCCTCTCTCCAGGTTCATAGGGTTTCCGGAGGTAAGCTATTATAGAAGTGGATACCACTCCTCCTTCCAAGCTTATTTTAATCAGGTAACTCCACCCTACACTCTCTCTGCATTGGTTAACCAGCCATTAACACATTTGACACATCAGTGTCACAGTGTTCAGCCTCACAGCAACCACAAGTGACCGCAGTACGGCAACTTGTACACTAGGGCTGCACGACCTAGAGGAATGTCTGAACAAAAACAATTAAAAGACAGGCCCAAGGGCCACAGATTAAGTCACCCACCTTGGGCTTGGTAGCACCACCTTCTGTCCACTGCGCCAGGTGATCTCTCTCTGCTGTACATAAGGACACTATGTATTGAAACTGACCCAACTGTGCCTTACAACAAGAAACACAATTAAAAATTTGCCCTGTTGTCTCAAAGTTTCACAGATATTTCCCCCATTTATATTATTTCTTTTATTTCTATCAATATACAGAGAGCTCTGGTGGTGTAGTCAGTGTGAAGTTTCACTGATAATCCATATTGAGATAATTGTGATTCTCTGGGATTCAAGTCCATAGGAACTTGACAGGAGAAAGATGGGCAATCTCCTTCTGTGTGATTAACAGCCTCCAAGCCCCTGTGGAATGTTAGCTATGAGTGGGTTCTGATTCAGTAGCAATGAGTTTGAATTAGCAATTTATACAATTTAAATGTCCCTGATATTAGAGCTTCCTTGAGATGTTTTAAGATACATTTTATATATTGTGCAATGAACTTAAGAGTTATAGCTATCTAGATATATGTGCTATTATATACATTTCTCAAGTTGTATAGTATTTCTTATTTTAGCACTAGAAATACTCAAAGGTAAATCCATGTAAATAGATTGCAAGGAAGAACTAATAGAACTTACTTGAATTCTAACACTCCCAACATGTGTATTATTGAATGCCCAACACTGAAAATTAAAATTGAATGATCAGGATTGTGTTCAATCTGAATGTGTGAATGTTTTTAATAAAAGAGGAGCACAAAAGACATGACGTTTGACAAAAATTATTTTCACCAACAAGAAGCATTTTATGATCATACTGGACATAGGCTATAATGATAGCTACAATGAATATAAAACATACTGGTTACAGTCTTTCCAAATTACAGTTACTAGGATTTAGCGCAAATGTTGTCTGAATGTGAAATCTTAGCTGACTGCCACAAGTAGAATTAGTCATCTATCTTTTCCTTCTGAATCACGTTTAAAATTGAAACAGGAATCTATTTGCATGTGAGATTCAACAGAAGGTGAGTGCAGGATGTCAGAGATGACTTCTCTGTTTTGCTCATTTCACTATAATCTATACAAACGTAGAGCAGTATCACAAATATAGACAGTAATGATTGTTGTTGTTGTTATTATTATGTACCATCAAGTTGAGTTTTAATCTTAGTGATCCTATGAACGCAGAAATGAACCCTGTCCTATCCTGCACTGTATTCCACAATCTACTCACTTCCTTTTAGGATTTTAAGATTAAGTAGACTTTGCTGTATGTATTATAATGGAAAATAAATAAAACAAAATAAAATCCCTCCCCTAAAATGTAAACTTATATTTTGGAAGCATTTGCGAAGAATAATTAAATTTAACATCCAGAGGTAAAGAATTAGGCCACCAACTCAGAAGTATGAGTTCAAATTCACCAGTCGTCCTGCTGAAGAAAGATAGGCAATCTATTCCCTTGAGATTTACTGCCTCTGAAAACCCCTGGGGGGATAAGCTATGAGTTGTTCCCAACTTGATAATACATAGCAGCAACAACAAATGCAGTATGTAGAGCTCTGCTTATATAATAGGAAATATGTTGAACTAACAACAAAAAGGTTGATACTTAAACCCACTAGACACTCTTAGAAAGATGGTCAGTATCCTCCTATAAAGGTCTACAGTCTCAAAAATCCAGTGTAAACTCATGATGAGTCAGAATTAACTAAACTTTTAATATGTAAAAATTAATTACATGGAAACTAACAAAAACACCGATTTTTAAAAATATTTATTTTATATTTTTTGAAAAGCTATCTAGAATATTTTGAATCATTTTCACTTTATTACAATTATCATAAACCAATTACCATTGAATCACTTGACTTCTCTTGGGCATAATACAGACTAGAACTTCACAACCAGGATTTCAAGACTGTGGGCTTTACCTGAGGGAAAAAAACCAATCACATCTGGCTCCTTCTGGCCAACTAGTAGATTCTAACCAACTACCTCTTAGCAGTCGAGCAAATAACCACTGCATCACTAGGACTACCTTAAAATACACCTTCATGTACAATTTGCTTTGTAAGAATGAAAAATACAGTGATTTATCGCTTGTGTTTTGCCATTCTGATATTCCATTTAAAAATATAATGTTGACAGCATAAAATAGAAATAAAAAGAGTTATTAACAAAGGTGATTTGGAAAAAATATGAAGAATCTAATACAGGCCATGTTCTTTGCTATCACTTGTTATGCATTAGAAAGTTGGACAATGACTAGGAAGGATAGAAGGAGAATTGATGCCTTTGAGCTGTGATGCTGGAGAAGAGTACTTAATGTAACATGGACTGCTAAGAAAACAAACAGGTTCATCCTGGAGAGGGTTAAACAGGGTGGCTCCTTAGAGGCAAGGATTCTGAGGCTTCGTCTGACATACTTTGGACATGTTGTAAGGAGGGACCGGTCCTTGGAGAGGGATATCATGCTTGGGAGGCTGGAGGGACAGCGCAAGAGGGGAAGACCCTCTATGAGGTGGATTGATTCAGTGACTGGGGTAATCGGGATGGGAGTGTCAGAGACAGTGCAATTGGCACAGGATAGATCAGAGTTTACGGCTGTTGTATATAGGGCCGCTATGAGTCACAAGTGACTCAACAGCACATAAAAACAACAATATGATTCAGTTTCTGGGGTAATGGGAATAGGTGTGACAGAGACAATAAGTTTGGGACAAGATAGAGCAGGGTTCAAAGCTGTTGTACATAGGGTTGCTTTGAGGCACAGGCAACTCGATGGGACATAATGACAACTACAACAACAACAATGTCAGGACTGTAATAATGTCAGGACAGTAATGATCTGAGAACTATGTGTATCTGATTCCTATTGATTATCAAGAGTGAACAGATATGTCTTGGAGAGTGTGCAGCTGGAGTGTTCTTTGGAGTAAACAATGATGAGGTTTCAGGTCACATACTTGGGCATTTTGCTAGGAGGTGCCTTTCCTTGGACAAGAACATGATGTTGAAAAGGGTAGAGGGTCCATGAAAGAGAGGAAAACCTTAAGCCAGGTGGACTGACACAGTAATTTGTGTAATGGGTTTCTGTGTGTCTGGAAGTGTGAGGATGATGCAAGATAGAAGAGTTCAGATCTTTTGTTCATAGAGTCTCTATGAGTCACACTCGATAGCACCTAACAACAACATGATAGGTTAAGTTTTAAAACACATATAAATGCATGTGTAAATGGTGTGTCTCTCAGTTCTGTGGTTTATATCCACCAGCTGCTGTGCAGGAAAATTATTAATAATCCATTTTGTGCAAGTAGCTGCCTCTGAAACCCCGTGGATGTTCAACTATGTGTTGTTTACAATTTAATGGCAACAAAAACTTGTTTTTGTAAGGCATATATGCTAAAACTAGTTTTCTTAGTTTTAAAGCTTTGATTAAAAATATTTAGTGACATGAAAATTATATTAAATTCATTTTTAAATTTATATAAGGTCTCTCTTCCTTGCTGTCACTTTGCCTATGGCTTGTGGTTTTAGAACAGTGTTGGAGTAGTAGCTTGTGTGATAAATTACTGACCAAAAGGGAGGCAGTTTGAATCTATAAGCTACTTCCTGGAAGAAAGATAAGTATAGCTGCTTTTAAAGGAATATAGTTTGTGCAGTGATTAAGTACCCAGCTACCAATGGAAAGGTTAGGAGTTCATGCCAAATAGCCATTGCATGGTAGAAAGATATGTCAGTCTGTTTCCATAAAGATTTACAGCCTTGGAAACCAAGTAACGCAATTTTACTCTCTTATAGAGTTGCTATGTGTTGGAATTGACTGGACTGCAATGGACTTTTTTTATTGCTGCTTTTACAGAGTTGAATAGTTGTAACAGAGACCATATTCGCTGCAAAGTCTATATAATATTTACTACTTGAGACTTTAGAGAAAAGGCTTGCAGATCCCTCGCCTAATCTTGCAATCATAAATTGTGCCTCTTTTTGGTAATCAGAAATGCTAATACTAAAGATTTTTATAGATTTTGATTGCAAATAAAATTCAGAAATACTTAAGTATCAAATAATGAGAACAATTTGCTCAAGGCATTTGACTAAGAAAATAGTGAAAAAGTTTGATGGTATAGATGGCGTAATTCACATCATCATTTACTTGGGAATTGTATCTGTTTTCAAAAGCAGATCATAATTAACAGGAAAAATTGGATTGTGGTATCTGTGTGACTTCTCTTTTTCTAAATTCCAGAAAAACGGTCACTATCACTGAATGAATGCCTCCTGGCCTACAGGAAAAAATTGCCAGTGCCCCATAATTTCTCTGGACTTAATTTATGATATTCTTGTGTATTTTTCATTCCAACTCAGGAATGTTGGTGCCCATATAAAGATTTGATAATTTAAATGTTTTGATCACATTTTTGTACAGTTATAAATTCTTAAGAGTATTATTTTTATAATTTAAATTTGGATGCCAATTTATATTTTATTATATTATATTTTAAAGTAATGTATGTGCACATTTATATTTTATTTAAAGTAATGTATGTGCACACCCAAGTCTTATTTTCAGAAAAAAAGAGCCTTTAAAAAAGACTGCCTTTCTTGTATGTCTTCTCCCATCCCTAATCTAGGAGACTAAGTTGACACAGTGATAACAACAATGTGCTTGATCATGGAGAAGATTGTGGGGGTGGCATAGGATAGGACAAGTTTCCAATACATTGTTCATAGAGTCACTGCAAGTTGTGGCCAACTACAAAAACATTGCACCTAGTGAATGAAAGACATGACATGTGATTCATCAGTAATATGTCTGTACTCAGGGTGTACCATGAATCATAGTTTCCAAAGTTTGAGTTATCTGACGTTCATAGTTTAGTGCAATAATAAGTGATGATTTGTTAGAGGGAGGGAAAAAGAGAGCTAAAAGGCTTTTTTATTGGTGATTCCAGGAAAGAACTGTTCAGGCATTGCACTTTTACCAATCATCTTTTTGTCTTTGGCTGTTGAAGCTAAGGAGGATATTTGTAAGTTAAAGTTCATACAGCAATATTAACTGAAGACAAATAGGCATTTTAGTTGATTGTAGAGTATATTTTTACCTTTTTGTGCTATTTAACACCAAATGGTTCTATGCTTCTGTAAGATGGCAGATTTTGGAGAAACCATGCTAAGAAAAGCAAGTCTACAGTGATTGCATGAATTCTTTCCCTATATACAAGAATTGTGATTGATTCTAAGTCTGTGACTGTGAATGCACATGTTTCTGTGTCCAGTAGATACAAAACAAATTTACACATTAGCATTGAAATAGAATGAAAGCCAAGAGAGAAAATAGAAATCTGTAAATACATTTTTTAGGACATTGGATGCAGATTTCTAGAAAAGCTTATTCTCTAGAAGATTTTGCCAGAGAGTAGGGCAGGAATGAGGTAGTGAGAGAAAAGTGGATGATTAGAGTTACGAGACCTGGTATTAATATAGAATTCCAGAGAGGAACCATTAAAGAATCTGAAAAACTTTTACATCTAGAATGAAGACTATTTTACCTGCATCTGCAAGTACCATCAATTCTCCAGACAAATGAGGTCCTGAAATTCTCCCCTCTCTCAGAAAACAAAACAATATGAATCAAAATAAAAATCTCATTTTACTAGCGAGTCTTTATCATAGTGACAGTAACATAATCACACATTCATATAATGTAAGAATTGTCAAAACATTATGATTATACAATGTGATTTTGTATTCACTGAAAGCCTTGTAAGTACATATGATGACACTTCTTAATTATACTCTGTAATTGAAGAAATGAAAATTCAGATAGATCAAATGATTTACCTAAAGTTATATAGTAACAAACAGAACTGATAATCACATCCATTGTCATTGACTAATGTTCCAGTTGTAATAAAACAGCAAATAAGCACTTGATCTCATTTTCACTCCTAAAAACCTTGATTCTCTCTATATGAAGATGATACTCAATGAAATCTAGATATTCTTTCATTTTCTTTCTTTAATAGTTACTTACATGTTGTTGTTGTTGAGTACTGTCAAGTCCAAACCACCCATAGCTTACCATCCAGTGGGCTTTCAGAGGCAATTAATCACAAGAGAAAGAATTCCATCATTTTACCTCTGAACAGCTGGTGGATTCAAACCGTGTGTATTCAAGATGGCAACATAGATTCTTACCACTAGGCCAATCAGAGCGCCAAACTGTAGTCTCATACTCTTGTTTATCAAAAGCTCCTGTGAACAATTAAGATAGATATCTCCAAAATTTTGATATACAGCTTTTATAAAGTCACATGTCTTCATTCATGGGAATTTACTTTGGATAAATCAGATTACATACAAATCAATCCATGCTATATTCACATAAATGTATCTCCTGTTGTTGTATTGTTATGTACTGTCAAGTCAGAATTAACTCATAACTAACCCTACAGTAGGTTTCCAGAGACTGTCCATCAGACAAGAGAAGGTTGTCCATCGTGGTACCACAAAGCAGCAAGTGGACTCAAATTTCGTGTCTTTGTTTCAGCAGTACAACTCCTTGTCAGTAAGCCACAATAACTCTCTGTAGCTCCTTGAAGTCCCATGAAAAAGTAGTATTTTGAAAAAGAAGGAAGGAATTCCTCTTCATTCCAGTTTATTTGTCTTAACTTTAGAAGAATAATTTTCTAGACTTCTTTTGAAGAGTGGAGTTTTTTTCTTATTTTTCTCACTTTTCATGTTCTCAGTTATGGATTATAGCTATTGAATGGGCACAAGAAGAACTGGTGACAGGATTTTCTATTTCAAAAATATGTCTCCTTCTGACAGTTTAATTTCCTGGTCTCTGGCACAGATAAATTAATCGTGTATTTTCATTGCCTCTAATTAAATGTCAAACTTTAATTTACTCACATTCTTTTCTTTTCTGTGGCATAAGAAAGGATTTTTTTTTTAGAAAGGATTTTTTTAAATGTTATCTTTTTTCCAATTTATCTCTTATATCAACAATAATTTTATTATAGTATTGGTCACATATGTTCCTAAGAATTCAGTGCGCTTCCCAAAACAAGTATCTTAACTTTTAGAAGAACTTGTAATCATTATCCTTAGTCATTTGATATGTGAAGTTGCATAAAGGCATTTTTTAAAGTAAAACTGAACCTTCTTATATTTATCCTATCAAGTAATGTTTCATTTTATTCATGATTGTCATTTTTATCTGCCATATTGCTATTTAGCATCCACATTTCCTTGTTTCTGGTTCCCTTATTTTAATATTTATTTTCATAGAATTCTCACATGAGTATAACTCTGTATTGTAAGTTCAAAATATTTTCTAGAAAGAAGAAAGGATCTATGCAATAAATCCAAATTATTGTATTGAAAGATTATTGAGTTCATTTAATAAAAAGTATGTTAGTCTTGAACAAAGTAAAAGCATAAACACTTCAAAGGCAAAATGTTTTTCTATTTATTAGTATTACCGATTACCATAATATAATAATAATACTGGTTCTGGTGGCCTAGTGGTAAGAAACTGCACTATAATTCCAAAGGGACACGGTTAGAATCTACCAGCTGCTTCTCAGGAGAAGGATGAGCAATCTCCTCCCATGCGATTAACAGCCTCTGAAAATCTGCTGGAGAGTCAGCTATGGGTAGGTCCCAACTCAATGGTACTCAACAACAACACTACCACCACCACCCGTAATACTTTTTGAAATTTTCTAAGTTTCTGAACCTTTTTTTAGTGTCCCTATACATTTTTTTGCAATATATTACAATATAAATCAATGTAACATTTTGTAAGAAACTTGTTTTACTAGTTATCCTCTTTTTACAATAATGGTCTTGTACAGTATTTGTTCTTATGAGACTGAGTTAGTTCACTCAACATAATTTTCTCTAGTTTCTCCCAAGCTTGTGTAATATTTTTCAAAATCATAATTTCTTTCCCCCCCCTTTTTAAAAATTAGTTTTAATGGAAGTTTATAGAGATTTAGGGTTTCCAGTCATTCATTGTTGCACTATTCTTCCTTCCCACCCCCACCCCAATTCACTCTTCTCCTTGAAAAGTAAAAGAAAAACTCTTTCATTGTAATCCAAGCCCTCCTGCAAGTCCACTCCACTGTGTCGCCTTCATTCTGGACTCTTGTCATGACAAATCATTATTTCTGAGTGCTGTATGGTATTCCATTGTGTGAATGTACTGTGATTTCTCAATTCATTTGGTGGTGGTTAGACATTTGTACTGTTTTCATGTTCTTGCAATGGTTAATATTCTGCTATGAATATTGATCTATAAATCTACATTTTCGTCTCAGTTCTAACTTCCTTGAGGTATATTTCTAATAGTGAAATAGCTAACTGATACAGTTTATATATTTCTGACAATGTTTTTAAAATTAGCCATTAGAGAAAAATGTGAAAAAGTGTAGGTCAATAGTAAGGTAATTACAATCAATTACTGTTAAGAATCATGTAAAATAAAAAAGTTAATGGTATTATAAGTTTATGAAATGGTGCTTTAAATGATATTTTGACATATGGTTGTGTGTATATGTATGGCATGTGTGTGTCTTATAAAATGTAGAACAAAGCCATACATTACAACTTCAACATTTACTGTTTATTGTTTTAAAAAGTGTTATGACACAGAATTTTAAGCAATCTTGCATTTATATTGAGAGTTCTACTTTCGAATATGCTTTAGTATCAGACTGTGATTCAATGTCTGTGCGTGTTCTGCAAGTGATAGGTATATCTTAGCCTATGAAACTGCCAATGTTAATAAAATAGTAGGTGATTACGGGTGTATAAGCTTATTTCCAAGCAGTTCGGATAGTTCCATATCTAAAAAGGCTTTGTAAATATCATCCAAGTAGGTTGAAACTGATAAAATAGATATTGTTGGAAGTTCATTAACCTTTCCATACACCAAGGAATCAGTAAGAGTTTCAAGATAGTCATTTTTAAAACTACCACTAAGAGACATATAAAGTTGCTCTTTTGAGTAAAAGGACCAAACATTTACCTGGAGAAGAGTTTATTCCCCAGGAAAGTTCCTACCTTTCATTTTGATTCCAGTTAACTCGCCCTACATTTTTACTAAAGCTTTGAAAAAGGCTTAATCTTACACTGCAGTCCAATTTACTTATGTCTTCTTTACTACCATTTCAATTTCAGAAATACTAGGAATGGCAGTTCCCAGGGGTAGAAGAGACTCAGAGGAGAATCTAGAATCTTATCTCCCTGAATTGTAACATATTTACAAAACAGTAGTGGTCTAGATATTACCCCATTATTTTCCTCTGTGGCAGTTTTTATTTTTGTCATGAACTAATGCCATACTGCAGAGTTTATAGATAGTAAGTTTCCCCAGATTTTATGTACATAAAAAGTTGAAAGGAAAGTATTCAGCAACTACTGTGAAAATGGATTGCTTCCAGAGGATGTGCATTAGAAAACTCAAACTCAGCCAGGAAAGGATAGCAGGTCATAGAGAGGTCTGCTCAGCCAAACCCCTGAATTTAGTGTTACCAGCAGACACTAAGGAGGGTGACACATGAGATAACAGAACAGAGCGGTAATTATTAGAAGATGGACTGGCAAAGACAATTGGGAAGCAAAGAGCTACGTAGAGACCCTCAGTGGGAATTGACGATTTTATGAAAGTTAAAAACAACCAAAGCCTTGAGAAGTCATAATGCTAGAAACTCAATTTAGAAACTAGAGTGAAAGTGTTGATTTTTTTAAAGACATTCCAAGACACTAGGAAACAAAGAAAAAGGAGAAAATGTATTTGAAAGTATAGTTTCTCCGTGAGTAGGTCATAGATTTTCTTTCTCAACCCCATGCCCTGAAGTATATTGGGTTTGGGGCCAAAAATGAAAATGCCCTATTTGAAATCTGAAGGGAATTAAAATGCAATGCTGCAGTCCCTCTGTATTTCGTTTGCAGCCTCTGGGTAACTGCCAACTATCAGTAAAAAAGCTCCCTATTCCAGGGTATATAATTCTGGTACAAAATAGGCAGCAAGTACAAATAAGACCTTGACCAGGACTTTTATATTTACTCAAATCTGTCCCCCTGTTCTGTGTGTGTTGAGCTGGAAAGACAGTGGTTTATTTAGACTTCAAGAGCAGTGCTGTAGGTTGTCTCTAAGAGAATGTAAAATAAAAATGCTCATAGTGAAATTCTAAAGGAAACAAGAATTTAAAAAGAACTTACACATGCTGTAAAATTATTTTGAGTACAGCTAACAAACACCCCTCAATAAGTGGCACAAATTAATTTCTTATTTTTCAGTGTCTGCTCTGGAAACGCTGGTAGCCTAGTGGTAAACAGCTGTATTGCCAACCAGAAGGCATGTGGTTCAAAACTACCATTTGTTTTGTGGTATAGAGATAGGCAGTTTCCTTTTCTGTGATTTACTGCTTCTGAAAACCCACCGGATGGTCAGAGTTCAGACTTAAAGGTACATAACATCTCATGTGAACACAACTGACCAAATCCATCATTACATGTGAATCTGACCAAAACTGCATCTCACATTACCAGATTTTTAAAAAATAAAATCTATTCCAGTAATTTCCTTTTAATGTCTTGATTAAAGAAATGTTTAAAAACTAGTATATGTTTATGCATAGTGCACGTTTGGGGGGTATGTGGTAGTTTTTAAGATACAAAAAGAGAGAATGAGAGCATTCCCAGGCTCCCCTATGAAACAAAGCTGGTTTCTAACATCTTCAGATATAATTGCCTAATTGAAAAAAATTAAACATACATTTGAAGTCAGAATACAAAAACATTTGAAAGCTAACGTTAGATCTCCTTACTTTGTTAAAAAAAAAAAAGAAAATGCATAAGTGGACTTCAGTGAAGTCATTCAATGATGGAGTAACTTAGTGATGGAGGCAGGCAGGTGATTAGACACTGCAGGACTAACTTGAGTGCAGCAGTAAAGAGGAACAAATTGATGAACTGCAGAAACCCTATCCTGAGACACAAAGATTTCAAATGGTTAAGCCCACAGTCATGTAGCAGTCGATGTTTGTGCTCTCAGGTAATGAAGTTTACATTTGAGTAAGAGATTCAGATACATGGCTGTTTGAAATTTAAAATTCTGAATGAGAAACAAAGTGTGTGTGTCTGTATACACACACACAGACACACACACACACGTATATATATATATGTGTATATATGTGTGTGTATACACACACATGCACATATATATATATATTTACAGAGATGAATTTATTTGGTTTAGGGAACTGGTAAATATAATTAATCCATAATTACCTTACCAAGTAAATGTATAAACGTATACTTAGTTAAATGCACCTGTGCACCAAAATAGAGATTGCTCCCTTTCAGCATTTAGTTCTCATAAAAGATGCTAACAGTTTAAACACTACCACATATAATTACAAGGGAGGGGAGAAAGAACATGAAGAAGGCTGTTGCCTGATTATTTCTCTATTCAAAACGCTTTCTTTTTCATACAGTAATGAGTTACTGAAATATTAATTAACATTTTCAAAGACGATAGCCCTTAAAGTATCATTTTTCCACTTATATTTCAATGAAAGTGTTAGCTTCTTATCACTAAGCTTTCTGCTCTTATTTTAATTTGTGTTTACCTCTGTTTACTATCTTAAAAATCTTCTGACTGACCTTAGACTATTAGCAATAACAGAAACACCACTGCTTTCTCTTTTTCCCAAAAAGCCTTTAGTGTGTTTGAACTGAAGACTTTTTTTAGTTAGTGGTGCTTCTAACTTAACCCACTGAATCACCAAATCTTGTGTTAATTTGATTTGTGGAAGTTTAGTTGATCCAGGCACTGACTTGGCATGGTTAACTCTATGTATCTAAACTTTGACTACATCACACTCTTAGAATATTCCTTAAGAAGTTCTGGTACTATAGTGGTTAAGACATTTGGTTGCTAAACAAAAGGTATATGATTTGAGCTCACCAAGTATTCCATAGGAGACTCCTAGAGGCTTAAAATTCCTATAGGCTGTTCTATTTGGTCCTATAGAATAGTTGTGAGCCAAAGTCTACTCTATGGCAGTGAGTTTAGTTTTCTTTTTATTAATTTTAATGAACGTTTAGAGAGACTTAGGGCTTCCATTCATTAATTGTTGCACTTTTCTCAATGCTCCCTCTCCCCCCATTCACTCTTCTCCTTGAAAATCTCTTTCATTTTTATTCAATCCTTCCCCCCACATCTCCTCCACTGTACAGATCCCCAATCATATGTCCCTTTTAAACAGTTCTCTCCCTCCCCTATTTCAATGCAGTGTAATTTGGCTGTGTCTGTGGCCTTCTCTTCTTACCCTAAATAGCTTTTCTGAAAACTCATGTCAATTTGTCATGAGCAATCCTGGGAAAGCTAACATATTATTTTCAAGGAAATATGTTAATATGAAAACATATTTTATGTTAATGCTGACATGTGTGAAAGGAGTAGATGCAATATGAGGGTGACTGAGTCTGATTTCTACCCACTTCATAAAGGGAAACTTTTCCTGTCAATAATATCCATAAAACCATAAAAATAGCTAGCTACATGAGCATATATGGAACCTCACATGCTCCGATACCTCTTTCCACCAATCATTGGGTTCAATGCAAATTCACTCTCAGACTTTACTCATCCTTGTGATTTATTAGGGAGGTAGGCTATGGAATGAGAGAGGCAAAGAATATCATCAGTACAAGTCTAGATGTAATCCAACATTCCTAAACCAAATTAATGGCAAGACACAATTCTTCAATTAGTTCAGACAGCTTTTCAGTCAACAAGTAAAAGTCTAGGTTTCAGATCAGCAGGACAAATGCAAGAATCCTCTGGCTTCCTCAATTGTCCAGAAAACTGTCAGAGCAGTTACAAATCAGATTTTCCTTCAATCTTCCAGCAAATAAAACCTTTAACTGTGGTTCTATCTCCAGGATTCCTCTGGTTATACCTTGCCACAGTCTCTCCAGAGCAGTGCCATTGTGTCTTCAAAATCTCTCTACCCCTATTTCTCACAGTGTGGAAAGCATTCTGTTACAAGGGTCCCACAATATTAAATCTGTTGACTGTGTACACAATGAAGGTAGCATGCCCTCCCCCAACTAGGGGATCACATAATGACTAGAAAAGCCAATTTGCAGAGGTTCTAACACCTCAACATGAAAAGTTACATTTATCTTTGAATATGAAAGTATAAGAAGGTAATCAGCTTTTTCCAATGTTAAAAAAGACCAGAATCCACGTTCTATTAAACCCAAAATTAAGTAGAATGCATTGTTGTAATTATTCTTTTAGCTTTTACCTTAACATTATGATGAAAATACATTTTTAAAATCATGTAGAGTTGTCTTGTTATACCCTAGGTATAGTAAATGTGTGGTCAGGCATGCCTCATTAACATGGCTTCATTAAGCTTAAGAGTGCTACCATTTATTTTAAGAGTGTCACAGAGCACACACTGTAACCTACATTCACCAGGAACGAGCACAAAAAGGATCTGTAAAAAGCTTTCCAATCATGACTACATCTTGTAGTCTATAGGAAACCACATGTGTTGATAGGATTATCTCTTAGGTTAATGAAAAGTCACCTCTCAATAAAACTCATTAAAACAATAAAACTAATAGACTTGAGATTTTTATGTACTCCAAAGTAACATAACATAAACAATTCCTATGCATACATTTATTCTTTCCCCAGTAGTGGCTAACTTTTGAGTTTACCCCATTACCCAATATACTATGTTGATGAATGGCCAAGGATGTAACTGGAAGCACAAATACTGCCTTTTCTTGCCTATTCCACTCCAGTCAGAGGCTGATACTCACTGTTCAAATTTTCATGAAATGGGATAGAACTTAGCATAGTAGAGTGTAGAAGTAAGATCCATCATCTCCCTAATTCATACTCGGGCTATTGCCCTTCCAAAGATAATGAAATTTCCATTCTCAGCAATTCTGTTCTTTTAGGTCATCTCCTCCCACGTGTTTGATATCATTTCTAAACCTTTATCTGTCAGAATAGAAATGGTTAATAATGGCTTGACCGTGTTGAATCACTTATATTGTCTAATATATCCTCATGGAATATGACCACCTTGTGTAGCAAAGCAGACCAAATTTAATTTCTCTGAATTGTCTTTGTATATTGACTTTGGTTTGCTCTTGGTTAAGCAGCAATCTTTTCTGAGAAATGGCTTATTGTTGCAACATTTTAAGCAAATCAATTACGTTCCTGTAATGCAATAATATTACAATATGCAGGCAACCATAGCTTCCATTGCACATGGTACAGTCAATTTTATGAAGCTGTAAACATTCATATCAGTGCTATTTAGTCTGTAGTAATATAATTTAATAAGGAAATATTGGCCAAGTTATGTTAATATGTTATCTGAAAAAGCTCAATATATCAGGAGCTCTCTGGAAAACAGACATAACAGGTTTCAGGTTTAGAGGTTAAATTAAAGAGTCCAGCAGATATGGGGAAATATTGAAGTGATAATAAAACAAATATTGAATCTCTTTTTTCTGTACATCAGGGAATTACTTGTTCTGGAATTAATTTTTATATTCCTTTCTCAGTATGAATTCTGGTGGTGCAGTAGTTAGGCACCCAGATGATAAATGAAAGATAGCAGTCCTGCAGAAAAATAGATGTGAGTCTGATTCCCTAAAATAAAAGGGGAAAAAAATTACAGCTTTGGAAACACTATGGGACAGATATATTCTGTCCTATGGTTCAGTATGAGTAGGAATTAATTAGACAACAAAGGGCTTCATTTTTTGGTGAGTTACCAAAGTCTGTAAATGGTTCTGGGAGTACCTCTCTATTTATGATTCTAAACTGCATCAAGAAAGATAAAGCCATGCT
This sequence comes from Elephantulus edwardii, assembly GCF_000299155.1. Lineage (NCBI taxonomy): Eukaryota > Metazoa > Chordata > Mammalia > Macroscelidea > Macroscelididae > Elephantulus > Elephantulus edwardii. The sequence continues at coordinate 6,705,099 of NW_006399760.1, read as the reverse complement.
CCTCTCCAGTATGTGATTTGAATTTTCAGCATATTATAGTAAAGATATCTAGCTAAAGACTTGGTATTTTTTCACTTCTGAACCTTTTTAAAAAATTTTAATTATAATTTTAATGAAAGTTTAAAGAAAAGTTAGATTTTCGTTCATTCATTATTGCACATTTTACCCTCTCTCTTCCCCCCTGTTCACCATTTTTTTAAAATATTCATTCATTGTTGCGTAATTACCTCCCTCCCCCATCCTCTTTGCAACCCAATTGCAAAAGGGTCACAGGATATTAATAGATACTTCACCAAAGAAGACATTCAGAGGGCAAACAAACACATGAAGAATGGCAAACAAACACATGTTAAGAATTCCTATCTGAGAGATGCAAATAAAAACAACTATGAGATATCATCTCACCCCAGCAACAATAGTAAAGTTCAACAGATCAGCAAATAATAAATTCTGAAGAGGTTGTGGAGAAATTGAAACTCTTATTCACAGTTGGTGGGAGTGTAAAATAGTGCAGCCACTATGGAAGATGGTCTGATGCTTTCTCAAAAAGTCAGAAATAGAAATACCATTTGATCCAACAATGCCACTACTAGGAATATACCCTAAAGAAACCAGAACTGCCATCCAGACAAATTTATGCATACCCATGTCTAATGCTGCATTATTTACAATAGCAAAGACATTGAAACTACCCAAGTGACCATCAGCAAACAAATGCACAGAAAAACTATGATATATTCATACAATGTAATACTACACAGTTCTGAAAAACATTGAACTTGTAAAGCATTACACAACATAGCTGATTCTGGAGGACATTATGCTGGGTGAAATATCTCAGTCACAAAATAACAAATATTACATAGTACCATTGTTAAAATTAGGTCTGAAATATAGGGTTTGGGAGGTAAATAGGGTAAGAGTGAATAGACAATGAACATTCAGGATTTTTAAAATACTTGTATCAGGAGATCTTATGGCCTAATAGAAAAAGAGTTGTATTGTCAACCAAAATTGAGTTATATGAATCCACCAGCTGCTCTGCAGGATAAAGATGGTCCATCTCCTCCTGTTTGAATGACACTAACTAATAATCATCCGAAGGTTCAACTAGGTATTGTTTTGCTGTTGTTGCCTCTTTGATTGTCTTAAAAGCTACCAATGATTTCCTATTACACTTAGAACAAACCCAAATGTCTAGATATAGATGTAAACCCTACATAGCATATCTGTATTGTTTCCTCCTGCTTCTTCAAGTTCATCTATTATTTTTGTTAGTTGCTTCCCACTCAAAGCAATTCCAGTGTGCAGAGTACAAATGTTCCTTACCTTTTTTTGATGTTTCAGTCTTTCTGAAGTATATCTGTTAGAGTCTCTGGGAGAGTTCAAAGTTTGAACTTTTTTACTTAAGTGCAATACTAAGCTGTGCCACTCAGAGATTCCTTGAACTCAAGGAAGGTGAAGAGGATGATGATTGCCATGTTCAAATGGCACCTTCTTAGAGAGGTCACTTCTTGATAACCTATGTCATCTCTCAAACTTGTGGTTATTATTATTCTCTTATTTTCTCCAAAAACTTTGTTAATATCTGTGTTTATTTGCTCTTCTCTGTTTGTATTACCTGGTGAGAACAGAAACGTTGAGTTAACTCACAACCATTTCCTTAGCACTTAGTACATAAGGAAAAAAGTCAGTGACAAGTTGGTGATAGAACAAATGAATAAAGTTGAGTGGTTTCAAGTAATCATTTAAAGACACGATATTCTCAAGAGTGAGAGGTAGAATCAGTTGGTAGTTGAAAACAATACTTTACCTCTGTTCTGTCACCTCATCTCTTTGTAATAAGTGCACTTTGATGGTATTGACTTATGGAAAACCTCATTCTATGTCCCACATATAGTGGCCCTCCAAGTGAAGAAATGTTAGAGTTTATAGTTTATAACTTTATTAATGAATCAACCTTATTTGAAAAGCAATCATAGACTTACTTATATTCAAAACTACCACTGATTTTCTTCCACAGCAGTGCTTTCAGCTAGAAAATCAATAATTCTGAATTATTATTACAAAGACTTTGGTTTCTTCTTATATAATTACAATTCCAAGTATGATTACTATAACTAGAATGACAATATTTTATGAGATTTTTATCCCAAAATTTCCCAGTAAACCCCCCCTTTTATTTCCTTCCATGTGGTAGCTTAAACAGTATTTTTGCAATATATCATTATTTTTCACAGTAAATTGCATGAGATCTTACGCAGTAGCTTTGAAATTACTGCTTGTCCTCACCACTATATAAAACCACATAAACAGTATGTGGTTTGCACAGTAGATCATTTTTCTTGTTTATATTCAGCAAGCTCTCAGTGCTACACACTAACACCAGCTGTTAAAAAATGACAGTAGTATTTTATTTCTCTCTACCAAGATCTTTTATGAAGAGAAGTTATTTCCCCCACCCCCCCCGCCAACCACTATGTGTTGTTGAACAATGACAATGGCTTATATGATAAATAGTGGTATATTTTTCAGGATTAATTTGCAATGTAAAGTAGAATGTAAATAGAAAAATTACACAGCATAGTCAGATACAAGGTAAGTCAGATTTCATACTTGAATCCAAATCAATTTCATTGTCCAGGGATATCTGTGAGATAAAATAAGTTATTATCTTATCTCTGAAGTAGTTCAAGGTGAATCCTAAATATATATGTATACGTGTAGCTTATAACAATGTAAACGAAGTTTCAATATCCCAAAGATGTGTTTCTTTTCTTTTTATTCTTCCAGCTTTCTTTTGTTCTTTGTGCTTAAATGCCCTCCTTTTTCCAAAAGAAAACAAACACTTCAAGGACAACGACCATATTTTTATATCAAATACATCAAAGGTTCTGAAAAGATACATGACAGCTAACTAAAAATGGCATGGCTTTTTAATTTACTTTTTTTCTGCTTTGAAGGGACAAATAGAGAATTCTGATGCCATAGCTCCAAAGGCAGACACTCTAGGGTGGTTCTAATCCACTAGCCGCTGCATGAGAAAAGATTGGAAGTTGGTTTTGACTTAATCTTAAAAAGAAAGTTGAAAATTTCTGAAGCTTTTTTATATTGCTTTTTGCCATTACAGCATTCATAGATGAGACATGCACACAAGGACCACAGGAAAGGCCATGAGATCAAAGTCAACAAATGTATTTCAATTTTTAAAAGTTCTATGAAATTTCTAACAGAATTAAACAGGTAGATAGTGTTCCTCTCAGAGTCTCTATTATTCTGTAAAAAATCTCAGCATCTTATACTTTAGAAAAATAATCTTTAAGAATATAAAAATGTAATATATTTAGAATTATCATTTGTTATTGAATTGGAGAACCATACACATGGTTCCGAATAAGAGAGAAATTACATATTAAAAAGGGAAAACCATTATAAAGCTTGCCTTCTAGGTGTGTTTTATTTATACTATCTATTGTCCTTATTCTTGTTAAAGCTGCTTATTCAATTACTGCTTGTTGATATTCAACTCTGAAGATAGAAATTTTCAGAGATTGAATCCTATAGTCCATTTCTCAAATTATTTTCTCAGTATACACATTGGATAGGGATGGAGAGAGATGCAACCCTGATGCACACTTCCTGTATCCCTTATTCTGTTTGGATTATTGCTTCTTAATACATTTTTCACATGGGCATAACTATGTGCGTTGCATGAATATAATTAAGATTACAAAATCCATTGGGAACTCTCAGTTTATTTTTGACACTAAGACACTTAGGTAATAGAAACATGTAGTTGATGGGCAAAACGTGACAATTGAGAGGAAATAAAGTAAAAAAAATGTGGACACTACAATAATTAAAACATGCTTTTTGTCATCAAGTTAACTCTAATCATAGTAACTCTACAAGCCAAAGTAGAACTGACTCAATGACTTTCCAAAATCTTAGTCTTCACAGAATCAGACTGTCATAGATTTTCTCCAAGAGTGTTGCTTGTAGGTTTGAATTGTTGTTAGTTTGGTCAATAATCAAACAATTTAACCATGTACCACACTACTATCTTTATCTATTTTTCTAAATATATATATTCATGTTGTTGTTGTTGTTGTAGTTAAATGCCATCAAGTTGTCTGTGACTCATAGAGACCCTATGTCCAACAGCTCTGAACCCTGCTTTATCCTGAGACAATCATATTGTCTCTGACACACCTATTACCCCAGTCACTGAGTCAATCCATCTCATCAAGAGTCTTCCTCTCTTGCACTGTCTCTCCACCCTTCCAATCATAGTGTACCTCTCCAAGGACTGCTCCCTCCTTGCAACGTGCCCAAAGTATATCAGACAGAGCTTCAGAATCCTTGCCTCCAAGAAGCAACCTGATTTCACCTCTAGGATGAACTTGTTTATTCTCTTAGCAATCTATGGTATATCAATACTCTTCTTCAGCACTACAGCACAAAGTCATCAATTCTTCTTCTATCATCCCTAGTCTTTGTCCAGCTTTCCAATGTATAGCACTTCATTCCAAAGACCATGACCTGGATCAAGCACACTTTAATCTACAGACTAACATTGTTGCTCTATAGTATTCTAGAGATGTGCCTGACAGCAGACATTGCCAAAGCAATTGATCTTTTGAATTCCTGGCTTCTGGTACCAAGAGTGTTTATTGTGGAGCAAAACAAACTAAAACTGTTAATAATCTCAATCTCTTCACCAACTATCATGATACTGCCAGTTGGCTCAAGGATGAGAATCTTTGTTTGCATCATGTTGAGCTTCAGTCTATAGTTAAGGCTGGAGTCCATTACTCTGTAGCAAGTGCTTCAGGTTCTCCTCAGTTTCAGCTAGTAAGGTTATGTTATCTGTATAATGCAGATTGTTGATAAATCTTCCTCCAATCCTGGTGCCATATTCCTTTTCATAGAGCCCAGTATATATATATATATATATATATCAGAAAAGTAAAGACTAACATTGCAAACCAATATGAATCTTTGAGTTCATCACAAACCATAGGAAAAAATACGTTTAGGATGCATATTGAATAAGTTACATATCAATATAGCAATAAGCATAGCATTGAAGAGATGGACAGTGGCCAAAGTGGGATTCCTAACAGGTATGCAAGGATGGTTCAATATAAGAAAAACAGTCAATGTAATCCATCACAATAACAAAGCAAAGAAGAAGAACCACATGATCCTATAAATTGATGCAGAAAAGACCTTTGACAAAATTCAGCATTATTTCCTGACTAAAACACTCAACAAAATAGAATTAGAGGGGAATTTCTTCAGTACATTAAAAAGTATATACACAAATCCGAGAACCAACTTTGTTCTCAATGGAGATTGATTAAAAGCATTCACTTTTAGAACAGGAACTAGACAAGGTTGCCCACTATCACCTCTCCTATTCAATATTGTATTAGAAGTCTCAACAACAGCAGTAAGACAAGGAAATAAGAGATATCCAAATTGGCAAAGAGGAGGTAAAATTATCTCTGTACGCAGATGATATGATAGTATACTTAGAAAATCCTATCAACTCAGCAAAAAACTACTGGACATAGTTGACCAATTCAGCAAATTGGCAGCATACAAAAATCAATTGAATTTCTCTACAGTGACAAAGAGAAAACAAAATTGGAACTTAGAAAAAGAATACCCTTCACAATTGCTAATCACAAGAAAAAATACCTGGGAGTAAATCTAACCAGAAGCACAAAGGATCTATTCAAAGAAAATTATAAAATATTACTACAAGAAACAAAAAAGAGACCTGGAAAAGTGGAAGAATATCCCTTGCTCATGGATAGGAAGACTCAATATTGTCAAAATGACAATACTACCAAAGGCAATTTACACATACAATGCAATACTAATTCCATTCTTCAACGAGATGGAAAAGCCAATTTCCACTTTCATTTGGAATGGAAAGAGGCCTAAAATAAGCTAAGCACTTCTTAAGAGAAAAAAGGTGGGAAGCATCTCACTCCCTGATTTCAAATCCTACTACATTGCCATGGTGGTCAAGACAGCATGGTACTGATATAATGACAGACACATAGATCAATGGAATAGAATAGAAAATCCAGAAATCAGTCCATCTACCTATGGTCAATTGATTCTTGGCAAATATATGAAATCAGTTAGGTGGGGAAATGACAACTTTTTTTAACAAATGGTGCTGGCAAAATTGGAAAACTACCTGTAGAAAACTCAAGCAAGATCCACACCTCACTCCATACACAAAACCCAACTCAAAATGGATCATGGACCTAGGACTAAAACCAAAGACTATATATTTCATTAGAGAAAAGCTTGGAAGAACTATAGAAGTCCTAATCCACAACATAAAACGTCTTCCAAGTATCCTGGAAAATCTACAACCAGGAGAGGATAAAATAGATGAGTGGGACCTTCTGAGAATCAAATCTCTATGCACATTTAGAAACTTCTCCAACAGAGTGAAAATGAAAGCCAAGGACTGGGGAAAAATATGTGGTAATGATATGTCAGATAAGGGACTTATATCTAGAATTTATAAAATACTCAAGCACCACAACAAGATAAAGGTAAATAATCCAATAGAAAAATGGGCACAGGATATGAACAGACACTTCACCAAAGAAGACATTCAGATGGCTAACAAACCTAGGAAGAAATGTTCAATATCCCTAGCTCTTAGAGAGATGCAAATCAAAACAACTATAAGATATCATCTCACCCCAGTATGAATAGCAAAATTTAGCAAAGTAGCAAACAACAAATGTTGGTGAGGTTGTGGGTAAACTGGAACCCTTATTCACTGTTGGTGGGAGTGTAAAATGGTGCTACCACTATGGAAGACTGTATGGCGCTTTCTCAAAAAGTTGCAAATAGAAATCACATTTGACTCAGCAATTCCTCCACTGGGAATATATCATAAAGAAACCATATCTGCCACCTAGACAGATTTATGCACATCCATGTTTATTGTTGCTTTGCTCACAACAGCAAAGAGTTGGAAACAACCTAAGTGCCCATCAACAAATGAATGGCTAGAGAAGCTGTGGTATATTCGCACAATGGAATACTATGCTGCATTGAAAAACAAGGAACTCATGCAATATTATTCAAAATGGTTGACTCTGGAGAACATTATGCTGAGTTAAATATTTCAGTCACAAAAGAACAAATACTGGATAGTGCCACTGTTATAGAACAGGACTGACTCAGGGTTGGGGTGGGTCTGAAAAAAATCATATAAATTATGTATACAGCATTGAAACATATGAGGGAGAGAACAGTTTAAAAGCAATATATAATTGGGAATTATTATTGTAACAAGAGTCCAGAATGAAGGTTGCATAATGGAGTGTACTGGGTGGCGTGGGGGGATTGTATACCAATGAAGGAATTTTTCTTTTACTTTTCAAAGACAAGAGCGATCTGGGGGGAGAAGTGAGCAGGGAGAAAAATGCAATAATGAATGAATAGAAATCCAAAACCTCTGTAGTGATCATTAAAATTAATAAAATAAATTTTAAAAAATGACAGAAGAAGAATTGATGTCTTTGAGTTGTGGTGCTGGATAAAAGTATTTGAACTTACCATGGATTGCTAAGAGAATAAATGGGTCTGCCCTGGAGAAGGTGAAACTAAGTTGCTCCTTGGAGGCAAGGATTTTGAAGTTCTGTCTCACATACTTTGGGCATGTTGCCAGAAGGGACATGTCACCTTAGAGAAGGACATTAGGCTTAGAAAGGTGGAAAGTCAGCCCAGGAGACAAAGATTCTAGATGAGATAGACTGATACAGTAACTGGGGAAATGAGGCTGGTTGTTTTGAAGACAGTGAAATTAGCTTAGGATAGGGTAGAGTTCAGGCCTACAGATTATAGGTTTGCTGTGAGTCTCAGGAGAGTCGTTGATACATAGCATATTAATAAGGATTAGTTTATAATATTTAACATCAAATTTTACGCTTGTCTTTCTTTAACATATTCTATTTTAGAAGGTTATTGTTTTTGATTGCCTTTGAGTAAAGTGCGACTTATAGCAACCCTATGAATAAAAGGCATGAAGCCCCTCTACAACTCTCAACATTTATAAAAATTCATAGTTTCCAGAGGTATGTTGTTTACAATGTGGATAAGAAAGGCTATATTATTTACTTATAAATAGTTCTAACAAAATTAAGTTCATACTTTAAAGTTTTTTTTCTTAATCTATTTAAGTTACTTGGAAAGCAGTATTCAATAAATATTTGTTGTATGACATTGAGTAATTTCAGGCCTGTGTGCAACTTTTGTGATAGAGTAGAACTTCCCTGTAAACTTTTGTAAGCTGTGATCTTTACAGAAGCTGATTACCATATTTTGTTTAAGTACTGTTTGACATAGTATATTGTGCTTTTTATAGGTGAAAAATGACCAATTACTCATTTGATTTGTGTACAGAGAGGAAAATTAGACATAGAGAGATAGAGCATCTCTCTGAAAGGACCAGCGAAAGTAAGAACAGCAAGGCCCCTCACTGTTCCAGAGCAGAAAGAGCCTGTATCCCAATCCCTTGGTGCCTCTAGAGCTGCACCAACAGCAAGAGGTTTGTTTATTCCTTGCTAACTCACAGACTCACAGCTGTGGTACTAAGAATAAGTTTTTCGGGAAGTAATTTGAAGAATGGGGAAGCAAAGACTATCTCAAAATACAAGTCTAGGTTTAGCCAAAGTCCCAAGGCACAGTTTCTCACTTAGTCCAGGCTCTGGTTTTAGTTCAGCAATCAAATTCAAATCATCTAGCAATGTTTGCCTCAAGCATCTGGCAAGAACAACAAAAAGGCTTTAACTGGCAGCACAAATGTAAAAAAAAGTCTCAGGCCACACCTTGCCACAGTTTCACCACAGGAATACCACAGTCTTTCTATCACCATTTACAGAGTCTCACCATCAGAGTCACACTCTCAACAGGGTCTTGTTCCAGTCTCCCTCAAGTGTTGCCCGCTGCAAGTCTAGCTCACTTCAAGTCTTTCTGTCCAGTGTGGGTAGCTCCCTTCCTTTCTCCCTCTCACCCTCTCCCTCCCTTCTCTCTCTTTCTTCCATTTCTCTTTCCCCCCTCCAATCCCACAGCTGTTGATGATTTGCAAGATCATACTGATTTGTAAGACCATGTGCCTGCAATTAAGGTAGTTGGAAGCCAAAAAGGACTAGCTGTAATGGCTAAAAAAACCAACTTTTAGGTTAACACAGATTTGATTAGTAATTAACACATTGATACATAAATTTCAGTAATGCTTATTGAATAAATCTCTAAACTTGATCATATGACCACTTTCTAGGTTAAAATTTACAAATCACTGTTACTAAATGTACAAAAAGCACAGTAGTAGTGCATATATTAAGAGTTACCATAATTATTTTCCTGATTATGACTCAGATTGGCGTATATTTGTGAGAAATGCTTACTTTTTTTTTATATGAAGATTTCAAGGTCAGAAGCAGTGATTTTTCTGTGCATAGTGTCTTTCTATACATGAAAGCAACTACAGGTAAGAGCTAAACAAAAGAGTAAATTTGCCTAATTCTGTCTTTTTCAAGACTGCTTGCTAGAAGATAAACACCTTGTTATTTCAACAAAGAATGTATTCACCCTCATAAAGGGGTAGAGGGACCTTGTTGTTGGCCGGAAGATAATGAGACTATGTGTAAAAAACTGAAAAAAACACAAAACAAAAACAAACTCCAAATTTCATGTTCTGCTCCTCTGGGATTAAATACAGTGAACTAGGCGGTGGACATTTTAAAATCACACATGCATTTATAGTTGTCATTGACTACTTGTCCTTTCTGAAGGGGGAAAAAAGGGGAATTGCAAGCTCTTTTTAAAAATTCTAATTTCTAAAACATTACAGAAACTGTACACATATGTGAATAAAAATAATTTAATTTCTGTTTCAATTTTATGTAGCTAGTAAGTAGTTGTGCTGCTAACTCAAAGCTGTTGACTCTCTTGGTTCAAATCCACCGGGGATTCTGTAGGAGATAGACAATCTCTTCCCATGGGATTTATAGTCTCCCAAAAACCTACTGGAAAGTCGGCTATGAGTTAGTTCTCACTGCAATGAGTGAGTGAGATAAACTTTAAATAAGCATTATTTCCATTTCTTTTTCTGTATTTAAGACAGAAAGTAGAAATGATGGTGAAAATGTAAAAGGAACACTTCTCAAAACAGGCAAAGACTTAATGTAGTGATGATTTATTCTTGTGATAGCTTAATATTCTTCTGGCATTGATAATATTTCAAATATTTTATTCATTATGGGGTTAACAATAAGGAAGAGAGAAGAATTTATGCCTTTGATCTGTGGTGCTGGAGAAAAGCACTGAACATTTCATGGACTGCAAAAAGAACAAACAAATGTGTCTTGGAGAGGGTGCAGCCAGAGCGCTCTTTGGAGGCAAAGATAATGACATTTCACTTGACATACTTCAGGTATACTGCTAGTAGGGTCTATTCCTTGAAGAGGGACATGATACTTGAAAAAGTGGAGGATTAGCAAAGGAGAGGAAGACCCTCAACCAGGTGGATTAACATGACTGCTGTAAATGCACGCTAATGTGTCAGGAAGTGTGAGGACACACAAGACAGGACAGGGTTCAGATTTCTTATTCATAGTGTCACTTTGGGTCTTACTCAGCTACATGACACTTAACAATAGCAGTAGGGTTAACCTAGAGTTAGACCTAATGTAATTGTTAAAATTTACTATAGGACAGAGTAATATTTTAAGAGACATTATACTCCTTTATTGTGTAGTATATCTCAAATTGAACCATACATGGGAGGTAATGCTGATAGAGTAAGCTACACCATGTTGTGATGCTAACAAAAAGACTGGCATCCTCAAAAACCTAATGGATGGTCACTATGAGCTGAGATCAACCCCTTGGCAGTAAACTTGGGGTTTTGTTGGGGAGAAGTATTTGGAAAAAATATAGAGTGAGAGAATCTTTGAAGGGTACAAATAGCTAAGGCCACTGAACAAGTTTGTAGTTTAAACTCACCAGAGAGAGACACTTGAGGATCTACTTCTGAAAATCAGCCAATAAAATTCCTACAGATAATGAGCTAATCTGTAACCAGTCAAGGGAACGGTGCAGGACGACATAAAGGTTTTGTTGTTTTATACATGTTGTCAAAATAAGTCAAGGACAAACCTATGGTGGTAAACAATATGTAATCTTAAAAAAAAAGTAAAAGAAATACATTCAATTGCCCTCCCCCATTATCTATGGAGGATCAGGAAGCTGAACAGTAATCACCTAATGGACTCTAAAACAAAACCAAATCACTAGAATTCAGCACAAAATTAATCTGAAAAGATCTATTATAAAAGAACAATGAATTGGTTATGTTGTTGTATGTGCTATCAAATCAGAACCAACTTATAGCTGACCCTCTACTGGATTTTCAGAGGCACAAATGCAAAGAAGATAATTGTCCTTCTATTTCTGGCAGAGCCGCTGATGGATTAAAACTATGTACCTTTGAGTTGACAATGTGACTCCTTCCCACTAGGGCATGAGAGTTCCTTAATTAGTTGGCTCTTATTGTTTTGTGCTATTGAATTGGAGCCGACTCATAGCTGAGTTTGTAGTAGTTTTTCAGAGGCAGCAAATCGCCTGGGAGGAGATTGCTCGTCTTTTTCCCCATGCAGAAGCTGGTGGATTTGAGTCGCGTGCATTGGGTGCAGCACAGCTTCTTACTGCTAGGCCACCAAGTGTAAAGTGAAACACTTCAGAAGGTGCAAGATGCTGAAAGAAAGGATGACAAAAGTAAACCAATAAAGACAAACAGTTTATAAAAGTGGGATATGAGCCATGCCAGACTGTGGAAATCAAGATCTGTAATGTCAGATCAAAAGAGCCCAGAATTTGTGAGTGAGAAGAGTTTTGAAGAACAGAATTTTATTGGATAAAAAGTAAAAAGCACAAGACAATAATGCAGAATTCGGACTGAAATTTGTACTCTAGTGGTGTTATTGCCATAATAGTGATGTATATTGTTATGCCTGACTGAAGTTCAGAATTTGTTCTATCAATGTATTTTTTCCTAAAATCACAATGTAGATTCAACAAATGTGTAGTTTTTGCTTTTATTCCATGAGATGTGTATAACTTGAAAGGATATTGTATAATTGCCTTGTATTATTTTGACGTGCAAAAAAATCACAACTCTAATAAACTCTAATAAAAAAAATTCAGGTAAAAAGAAATATTGAAGAAAAAATTTTCATTCATCCATGTAGAAATAGCTGTTATTTTTAAAACACTTTCTTTCACCTTAATAAGACAGTAATTAATACAGTTTCAATAGGCAAGCATTTATGATCAGATGACCTGGCTTAGAAGATTAGTTTTCTTAATACTGACTCTGTGGACCAAGAGTAGGTCTTCAAACTCTCAATGTATAATTTAATCCATTAAAGCAGGTACATTGATAAGAGTAAAATGGTTCAATCACTATGGAAGGTGATTTGATACTTTCTCAAAAAGTTGAAAATTGAAATACCCTTTGACCCAGCACTTGTACTGCTGAGAATATATATTTAAGAAACCAGAACCTCCAACCAAACAGATTTGGGAACACCCATGTTTTATTCAACCATGCTTTACTCAAAGTAGCAGAGATAGAAACAACCCAAGTGTCCATCAACAAACAAATTGATAGCAAATTCACACAATTGAATACTATGCAGCAATGAAAAAGAATGAACTTATAAAACATTAAACAGCATGAGTGATGCTGGAGGGCATTATGCTAAGTGAAATATCTCAGTTTTAAAAGAACAAATACTGTATTAAACCATTGTTATGAAGCAGGACTGACATGGGGGTTAGGAGTAGAGCAGGAAAATAGTTGATAGATAATGAACAGTATATTAAAACAGGTTAGGGAGAGAATTTCCTAAAAGGAATATGTTATTAGACATTATATGTAAGACCCCAGTCCAGAATAAAAGGTACATTGCAAAGAGGACTGGGAGAGGGGGAGGGGTGGAGAGTAGGAATCGGGGTGGGGTGGGGGATAGTAGTTAAGATACTGTAAAACAATGAGTGAATATTAAAAATAGTGAACTGGGGAGGGGAATGGAGGAGGAAGGGGAAAGGGAGGAGGGAGGAAGGAGGGAGGAGGGATGAAAACGTACAATGAATGAATAAAATCCAACTTCTCTGCAAACTTTTGTTAAAATCACAACTAAATTAAAAATAATATAAAGCTCTCCTCCTAGAATTTACATTATTCTTCTTAGCTGCTGCTGAGTTAGTTTTAATTCATGATGATCTTATTCATAATATCTTTATCATTTTTATGATTTTTGAGATTTTTTTGAAGTGTTTAATACCTTAGAATTGTTATATCAAGATCAAACCACTTAATATGTAAGCTTTTAAAATGAATCAATGAAAACAAAAGATAGCCAAATATATATTAAAGTATTTCTGAGTGTTTTATGTATTTTCAGAAGTTAATATATGTGTACAAATTTAAGATCAACTACAAGATGAGTAATATCTCCTTATTAAAAGTTAATTGTTTCTAAAAATAAATAAAGGAATTTAAGCACTCTTGGGAAAAATAAAACAACTAAATGCAAATTTTATTTAAACAGCAAATAATTATTTAAACTGCTCAAACAAGTACTCAGCAGGATAAAATCATCCCTTAAACATTATTTTATTTTGCTATGCCTTCGAAATGATTGAGAGACCCCTATATACAGCATATTCTTTTTCACAATCACCTTCATTTACTGCACTGGAAACATTTAAATAATTCTAAAAGTTTTAAGACTTTTGTTTTTTGTTTTTGTTTTTTTTTTTTCAAAATTAAGGTTATCCTGTCACAGAGCCAGGGAAAGGTAAGAGTTTGCTTGGACATTGTATAGTTACATTTAACAATTTTAATTATTATAAAATAATATGTATGAATGATTGAGTAGAAACACAATGTAATTTCTAAACTTTCACTCCAATAAAAATAAGTCTTAAATACCGAAATTCAAGGTCACTAACTTTGAATCAGAACAGACTCATTGTTGACTCTGCAGTGAGTTAAAAAACAAGTAAGGCTAAAAAAGAACCCTAAGCATCTGTCTGACTTAACTTTGAATTTTACCTAAAGACACACTTAGGTCTCGTTATAACTTAGGAACTACCTGTATTTAGAGTAAACTCAATAAGTATTTGTTGTTCATTGAAATTCACATTTATCTGATGAAATATATTTATACTAAAAACTTGTCCTTTAGGTTTTTTCCTGTATGCTATTTAGCATTCTCATCTAGTAGATAGAAAATACTTGGAAGAAGAGTCCTGTTAACTTAGAATTTTGCATGTATTTTCTCAAATATGATTGCTAACATGTCATATCATATTCTTTTTCTTTTAATTACTTCATGTGGGACTAGTCTAGTTTTTCTTCTTTGCATCGCTCTGACAAGGAGTGACCAGTTAATGCATAAGCATTTAATAAATTGTTTCCAGCTTATTCAGATATATTCCAAGCATGGTTTTAAGAGAAAATAAATGTTAGTGCTAAAACACCCACAATAACTGCTTCCTATTGGCAATGGTGGCACTGACTACCATGAAAAGTCTCCTAAAGTAAAATATTTTGTTCACAATTAATTGCAAAATTCCAGCATTTTTCTAAATTTTCTAAATATTTTACAGAGAGGTGAAAAAAAACAACAAACCAAAACCTAAGAAGAAATCTATTCTATGTGTAATTCCTCAAATGAGAATTTTCTATAAACAGTGCCAATTCTTTATTAGATAATAGAATAACTAGGGTTTTTTTTTCTCCTTTCCTTTTGATCTTTTTCTTCTCTATTACTTTTCTTTTTATTATTGACTGTCTAATATCTTTGTTTCAGTTTCATGTTAGCAAAATTCCATAAGGAACTTTGGTGGCCAGTGATTAAAGGATTTTTAGATACACAGGAGCTCATTCATTTGAACTGGCTAGCCATTCCACAGGGGAAAATATGTCAATTGGGTTCCATAAATTATTCAGCCTTTGAGACTCGATGGGGCATTTCTACTCAATCTTACAGGATCACTATGAGTCACAATCAACTTACTGGTGATGTGCTTCATTTATTTATTTATATTTGAAGAGAACAAAATGATTGTGGGTCAAAATTATGTCTACTCATGTATTATAAATTCAAAAGGGGCTTTATAAAAAGACTAGAAACAAACAAGTTAATATAATAAAAGCCATGTGGGTGTATAAGGCCAGATAATATATTTTGTATACTTTTACATCACACTGGTTAGGATTTGGAGTAAGAACCTAGCCCATTACTAGGTTCATCTTTTAAAAGATGAACAACTATATCAAGTATTATTTTTTAAAAAAATTTTAAATGAAGTATTTTTTAAATTTATGTGTCATCAAGTAAGATTTTAGTTTTATTCTTATAGCCATAATTCATGCTGTTTTTTTTTATTAATGGTATGAATATAATTTCGTCTTATTAGTAATCATAACATTGAGAAAAGGGTTACTTACTATTGATAATGAAGATAGAACCAATACTTAAATGAGATCTAATGAACGATAGCCCATTTAAAATAATTATTTTATATACACACAATAGAAAGAGCATAAGAAAGTTTCTCATGCACTAGCAACTGAGTCGCTCCTGATTCATAGCAACCCATACTTAGGATTCTAAGCCTATCAATTATAATGGGAGAAGACTGCCCATCTTTCTCTAAGGAGCCATTCATTATTTTGAACTGCCTGAGACGTTGTTGACAAAATGTTCCTAGGTTACAAAAATGATTGCATTCATTTGCTATCTGAGATGTAGGCAGTTCAAACACACTTTGTGGTACAGTAGAAGAAAAACCTAATGGCCATCTTCTGTTAAGAGTACAGTCAAGAAAATTCTATGGAACATTTGTAGTCTAACATAGCTAGAATTTTCACCTGTGTTAGAATTGACTGGACAGCAGCTGACAGTTGCAAGAAGCTTTTCAGTTGCTAAGGTCACACAATAGGCATTGAGTACACCCACCCACCCACCCCACCCCCTCACACACACACACACACTGGGAGAAAGAGAAAGAACATATTTCCTTATATTTTTCCCCCAGGGAGATTTCACTGGGATACATTTAAGTACTTGTTGGTCCCCATTGTAGACAAGGCTATGGACTAGATTCTGAGTCTCTACAGAACTTAAGCCTTGCTTATGGATGCAGTGGATTAAGGAGGAGTTCACTAAAAGCTGCCATTTAAGATCATTCAAGTGCCCTAACATTGTGCTTTATAGAGTCAGAGATCATGTTTAAAACACTTGACACTGCAATAAAAAATTTATGCTGAAAAAGAATTGATATTTAATCTCTTTTAGCAGAGAAAATTATCTTCATACAGGTTACACTGGAGACAATTACAAGTGACAGCCATTGGTTTAGCTGTAGAGTCTGTGCAGTGACAGCACACAGTGGGAGTTCAATTAGCAAGTGCAGAATATCCGGAAGAATGATGAATCATAAGACAGTAATGGACCTCACTGGGCTATTAGGATGGCAGAGAGAACATGTAACTCATTTCTCCCCGACACTAACATAGGGTCCTTTTTGCTTTCTTGAGCAGCCAGTAAAACATAAAATTGTTCCAGATGGTTATTTGCAGTACTCTCAACCTGTTCTCCTCTATAGTTAAGTTTGTAGTAATTCATGAGAAAAAAAAAGTAGTGTAATTAAAAAAATTATTTATGGATCATAGCTTCCTTTGGCTTTTTAAAAATACTATTTCTTTAAAGGATGAAAAAATATACATGATCATACATGCTATTATTTTCTTGTTGATTTGTATTAGGACCGTGATGGCACAGTAGGATACATGTTGGGTTACTAACTGAAACATTGCCAGCTTGGGCCTACCAGTCAAGGAAATATGGGGTAGTTTCTTTTCATTGAGATTTACAGCCTCAGAAATCAAAAGAAGGGTCACAAGTTGAAAAAAAACTCACTGACTGTGAGTTTGGG
>NW_006399760.1:6670452-6686746 GCF_000299155.1 Elephantulus edwardii | reverse complement strand
AGGAGGCACCAGTCCTTGGAGAGGGACATCATGCTTGGGAGGGTGGAGGGACAGCACAGGAGGGGAAGGCCCTCTGTGAGGTGGATTGAGTCAGTGACTGGGGTAGTTGGGAAAGGAGTGTCAGAGACAGTGAGATTGGCACAGGATAGAGCAGAGTTTAGGGCTGTTGTACATAGGGTCGTTATGAGTTGCAAGAGACTGGATGACACATAACAACAACAGCAACAACAATCTCATCTGGACTTATACATACCATCATTATTATGTCCCTGATTGTAAGAATGTATGATGGTAGAGTGTATAAGGAGTTGTGCTTCCAGTCTAAATTCACTAGCTGTTTTATGAGAGGAAGATGGGCAAACCTCCTCCCTTGTGATTTAAAGCGTCTGAAAATTCTTTCGGGAGTTAACTATGAGCTGATCCTGACGCCATGGAAACAAGTTGGAGTTCTGTACTTGTAAATTCCAACAAAATTTATGATACTTGCACTCTAATGTTTTTAATAACTATTTTAATTTTGATTTCTCACATGAACTTATAAGGAAAGGCATTGATTCTATAATAAGAGATAAAGCAAATTAAAATTCTGTTGCCTGGAGAAGAAATCAGAATCCTCTTGGCATGGAAAGTTATTCTCTGGGGAAAATGACTGAAGCTTGTAAAATACAGATTCCTGGAGTATATGACAGCTGCTTGGATAGGTGTACACTATTAGCTCATTGGTGACAGAAGTTCTGGGGACTGATGGAAGAAGATGTAATTTGCTCAAGCAGTGGTGCTCACATAAGGTGAGAGTATTTTCAAACTGCGAAAAAGCAACTTGCAGACGGCAAGAGAGCCTGGCAAAATGTAACTTTTCTTTAAGAACTTTTTGATTGGTTTAATTCTGGCTCTTGGCTGTGCCTTCTCTTACCCTCTCACACATGCCCCGATACTGACATAGTTTTCGCTTCCCATGTGTAGACCTTTGGCTTGTCCTATTGATTCTACTCACCTTTCAAACATCTCCTCAGGTCAGACTCATTCTGAGCACACAGTTGCTTTGCTGAATATGTCAGCAGTTTCTCTGACTTATGAGACAAATGAATTATTTCCAGTCAAAGACTTAGACATGATACCAACTTAAAGAGGCATTCTTGTGGATAATTTATTCTATCTTACTTTAAAAAAAAAAAGAAAAGAAATATCAGTTGATGTTGTTGTTAGATGCCTTCAAGTCATCTTCACGTAACTGTATAATGGAACACAACACTGTCTAAATTGCAACATCCTCAATTTATGTTGTACTTAGCCCATTGTTCCAGTGTCTGTGCCCATTCATATCACTGAAAGGTCTAGACCTAATTTGTTGGTAACATTCTCTTTGTGTTTTCCATCTTCTACTTTTCCTTTCACCTGTCATATAGTTCTATTTCCTAATCTGTATCTTATCCATCTTAACAACCAAAAGTAATTAAATAACCCTAGTAGGACTGGTTTACACTCCCTCTTAAAGATAAAAATGAATTTGATCAGTGATTCTCAAACTTGTGTGCAGAGCAGCACCATTTATACCTTATGCATTCCTTTTAAGGTAGTTCCTACTCATAGCTACACTAAAGGAAGGGGTAGATATGTGCCCTGGGACTCCTGATGCTGTTAATCTTTACAGAAGAAACCTACTTTAGAGCACCAAGAGAGTTAAAACCATTGACTTTTCAGTCTGTGAAACAACGCTTACTTACTATTTCACCATGTTGCTTGCTTTGACTGGAAGACATTTATGGGCAGAACTCTTAGAATTTTTGATGCCATAGTTTTTGTTTGTTTTGTTTTGCTTTTGTGCATTGTGGTGTCAGAACAAACCCAGAGATGAACATCCATGAGATAAGATTGCCTGTCTTTCTCCCACAAACCATCTTGTGGATTTGAACTATGTACCTTAGCATTCCTTAACACTAACCCACCAAAGCTTATACTGGTCTTTCACACTGTTGATCCCTACTTTCTCAAAAGTGGGTAGGAGCTAACTTTTTTCTTTCTAACAAGTTCCCACGTATAAGATGTGTTGCTTGTCCACTAATATTGTTGTTATTGCTATTGTGTACTACCAACTTGGAACCTACCCAATGCTGACCTTCTGGCAGGATTTCAGGGATAGTTAATTGCCTGGGAGGAAGTTGTCTGTCTTTCTCCCATGGGGCAGCTGGTAGACTTGAACCATCTGACTTCAGGAGTGCAGTGCAACTTCTTGCCACTAAGCTACCAGAGCTCACTAATAGCTGAGAAATTCTGATTTTATAATTCTGGATGCAGTGATCTCATTTCCCTATTTTTAAAAATGATGGCTGAAATCTAGTTCAAACTTGCTTAAACAAGAAAATAATATATCACATCTGATGGTTTAGTGGTAAGAGTTACTCTGTCATTCCAACCCAAAGTCACGCAGTTTGAATCCATCAGCTATTACCAAGAGAAACATGGGCAATCTCCTCCCTTGTGGTTTTACAACATCTGAAAATCTGCTAGCGGGTTAGCTATGAGTCAGTTCCAACATCACATCACCTAAGAAGTAATGTACCAGAAAGTTTCAGGAGTTGTAAGATACTTCTGGATCTAAAATATGTTTCCAGATAGAGACTTGTTTTCATTTCTGGGTTCCACTAACTAGCTACTAAGTATTCCTGTCAGTTTTCATGGTAATAGATTCTTATCTCTGCTAGGAAAAATAGTTCACTTTCCCCCCTCCAATAATCCTATTCAGATCCTGAGGTTGAATTTCATTGTATAAATGTAGGTCATGTGCCTGTTCTTAAGTCAAATCTTTAGACCAAAGGGGTGAAATGATCACCCTGATCTTGATGACATGAAATCAGGAACGAAAAGCAAATCAAATGCTGTTGTCAGAAAACAGATGGCTTCATGTTGTGAAAACACACAAATAAAAATAACCACTGTATCCTTATGACTGTAAGCTGAAGAAAAGGATGAGCACTGAGTGAGTATAAAAATCAATTTGATTTTCGACACATTCTAATCAGGCAGTAAAACTTGTTAAAAATTTGTGACAGATAATATTAAAACACATTAAGATTTAATAATGATTAAAATCACCTTGGTCTGGGTTAGCTTGTCCTTAATGAAAATGATCCTTGGGAAAAAAACAGGTAAAAACTAACTACCAGTTGAAGATACATTTTTTGCAGTCTCTTTGATATTTTGTACTGTTGATCCCTACTTTCTCAAAATTCTGAGAAAGATTGAGCTCAAAAGTCTGTGCTACTATCTGTATAATGCAATTTATATTATTGAAACCTTAACAAACATATAAATATTCTATTATTATTATTATTAGTCTGTGACTTTTGAAAGCCTGCTGCCAAAAGTCCATGTGCAATGGGTTAAAGGAAACTAGAATATAAAACACATTTACACGGAGTTGGGATCACCAACTCATAGCTATCCTTCATCTTTCTCCCATAGAGCTGTTGGTAAATTCAAACTGGTCAGCAAACTGACAATTTGACATTATGCATCAAGTTAGAAGGGAAGTTGGAATTCTATGCTCAAGAATATAAATTATACATAGCAGAATTATTCACCATCACAAGAATATGGAAGCAGTCCAGATGTCCAACCACAAACGAATGGGTTGAGAAAGTATGGTACATTCACACAGCAGGATACTACGCAACACACAGTAAATTATTACCTAACTTGGGAGGGACTGGAAAGCATTATGCTAAGTTAAGTAACTCAGTCCCACAAGGATAAATATTGTATAAAATCATTATTGTAAATGAGTATAAGAATCTGGGGGGTGGGCAGGGTGAAAACAGATGAATGAAGCTGTGCAGGGGGAGGAGGGATTAATTATGAGGTTGTACAATTTGATGGGGAGGTTGAGGGAAATTGGAAGTATCTGTTCTGGAAAACAATGTATTTAAATTGTGTGAAAAACTAGCGTAATAACTTTTTAAAAAGAGGGAAAAAGAATATGAGTTAGTCTTGAAGTTATACTTCAATATTTCTAATCGCAACTCATTCTGAATTTATTATTTATTCTGAGAATAATGACAGTTTAATTTTTTCAACTCTTTATTTCTCTATTTAGGAAAGGAATAACTAGTAGTTGATTAGTTGGTGATGTGCAAGACTAGTGACAGATGGGGAGACTGGTAAGCTGAGAGTGAATCATGCACGAACATAGCACTGTACTTCAAGTAGCCTTCTTTCATTGAGGGAGATAAATAAAAAAAGGGAAGAGAAGCTGCCATTACAAAGAGACTCAGATAAAGAAAGGGACAGGGAAGTGAAGTCTGTCAACAGCACACTGACTGGCTTTCCCCCCTGTAATAGAATCCAGACAATAGCAAAAAGAAAGCAGGAAATAGAAAGGCAAAAAAGGATTCTCAAAAGAGCTTTCTTCAAGGTTGTGTTATAGTAAGAGAGAGTAGAGACTTTCAGTTCACTTTTCTGGTGGCAGTGTGTGATCTCAATCATCAAGGGGAGCACGACACTTTGGAAAAGAGAAAGAAGAGGTAAAATTATACTTCTACGCCTTCTCTCCTTCCAGTTCACCATTGCTGCTATAACTGAATCCAGTAATTTAGAAATCGAGAAAAGAAATCATCTTGCATTCTATTGTGAAACCAACCTTGGATTTAACTTTGCCTTAATAGTGAGGCCCTGAAAAACACAAGGAGAATGAATTAAAAATAAAAAAAGAACTCATTTTTAAAATACCTTCCTCTCTCCTCATCCCACCCCAGCACTCATTTCCTTAAAATGGCTTTAGTTCAGGCTGTTGAGTTTCACCAGAAAATAATTATTCTGATTTGTGTTGTTTTTTTGTTTGTTTGTTTTCTTTTTTTTTCATTTATTTGCTTTTGTTTATTTTATTTTTAGAGAAACTCATACAAACTCCTCTTGATTTGTATGGGGCAACCTTTTATTCTTACATATTTTAAGATATGTGCTCTTTTCTTTGAAACCACTAGGATTGGCCTTTGCTACAATCTATTTTCTTTTTTCTCATAGTGATTGAGATGATGCTGAAGCCTCAAGATCGTCCAGTCTAAGCAATCCCTGAATGAATTTATTGTTCAATCTCAATGCACACTTTTTGTTTATTCTATTTCCATACTGGCTTCATTGTTGTAGTTCAAAATGACAGCTGCTGGTACTAATAGGCTAGAAAAAGATGTGACAGCCTTTTTCTCTTTTAAAATTAAGAGAAACATTACTTCTATTGCAAAATGAGAGAACTATTACATGCATGTTTTACTTCTCTTTTTCATGTGACTTTTGCATATGAGAATACTTATTTTTTAGTGAAGCAGCTCACTCATTGTAAACATGACAAGCATTCAGACAGAAGGAGAGTGGATGCTTTTGAGCTGTGGTGCTGGAGAAGGGTACTGAATGTATCCTGGACTGCCAGGAAAACAAACAGATCCATCTTGGAGAGGATTAAACCAAGCTGCTCCTTGGAGGCAAGGATTCTGGGGCTTCGTCTGACATACTTTGGACATGTTGCCAGGAGGGACGGGTCCTTGGAGAGGGACATCATGCTTGGGAGGGTGGAGGGACAGCGCAGGAGGGGAAGACCCTCTATGAGATGGATTGATTCGATGACTGGGGTAATCGGGATGGGTGTGTCAGATGCGGTGCGGTTGGCGCAGGATAGAGCAGGGTTTAGAGCTGTTGTGCATAGGGTCACTATGAGTCGGAAACGACTCGATGGCACATAACAACAACAACAGTACCCAATGGCTGATCCTAATGTTTTACATAAGATGCTATTAGTAGATAAAGCCATTTGCAAAAATATCACTGAGAAACTAAGGAATTCTTGCTATATGGTTTGAATTTTTATTAACCTCACACACAATCACACTGTGCATGGATAAATATATATGCACATACATATGCAAAAATTCTCACTCGCCTCTATTTATGTTTGCCGCTGTTTTACAAAATTCTCAAGTATGTGGAAGATATTTCTAAATTTGAGTTTTGGTAAATTCCCCTCCTTCACACACAATTCAAACAGAGTTGGAAAAAAGCATGAATTCTTACATTTATAAGAGCTGTAATTGACAGTTAAAATACTATTCTCACATGATTGTTGTAGCACCCTCCAGGGTGTTTTCAGAGACAATAAATTGCACAAGTAGTGATTGCCCATCTTTCTTATATACAGCACTTAGTGGACCCCTTGCCTTTGGGTCATCAGCACAACTCCTTACCATGTAGCTACCAGGCCTTCCTTATGCTCACAGCAACCAGTTTATTGAGAATTCAAACAGTGGCATTATTTGGTTCTGGAAATGCCTTAGCTTTAAAAAAATGCAACCTCATCTTAAAAATGAAATCTGATACACACTCAAATTGTTGATTCAAACCTCATTGATGGTTGAACGTATTTTTCACTGTTCTCAGCCACGATCATTATTTAGCCGTGAGGAGTTGTGAATCCTAGCACATCTTGATTGGTAGGTATCCACTGAAAACCAGTGGCTGTTTTATTTGGTTGGCTGGCCAATTTAAAGATTTTGAATGAATCTGTTTAGCTAATGTGATAGAAATCTTAACAGCAGTGCTCTCTCTCTCAGAAGATAAAGAATCCTTTAAATGGTAAAAGTATGAAAAGGCCACCTTTCCATTGCAGGAAGAACTAATATGAGTCTTAGTCTCCTTATCTTGTTTCCAATGGAAATGATGTCTCAGGATAAACTAACAGCAGGGAAGGAATGTAGCCATGATTCAATATTTAAGCAATGAGTAGAGAATCTCTTCTAGTGTCATGATAACACGACTCAGGTTGAAAATGAAAGACGTGAGAACATGAAAATATTTTGAGTGGAGAAGAGAAATGATTATTTGAAAAGTCAAGTGAGACTTCATTTTATTTTGCATGTTATTTTATGTATACGCAAAAAACAGTGTGATATTTAGTGTGTGGGGGGAGAAAATCACATGAGATTTCTTCAATAAAAATTTCCTTAATCAAGAAATCTATTTTCAGAATTAAAATATGTCTGAATTTTAAAGGAATCAGAAACAATAAGAGAAAGCATTTTGGTGGTGTAGTACATAGGGTGTTCTGCCCTTAACCTAAAGAGATGGCACCTCTCTGGCAGTTTGAAGCCACAAGTGGCTTCTCAGGAGAAAGATGGGAAATTTCTTCCTGTGCTGTTTAAAGCCTGGAAACCCACATAAAACCATGGGACCATTTCAACTTTGAAATATAAGTATTATTGGAGGTTACCTTTCAACTTATCTCTTAACTAAATTACAGATAAACTTTTAAAAGAAATGCTATCTCCCATGAGTCAACATTTTACACTAAAGCAAAGATGGTCATAAGAAAGCATGGAAACAAGAACAATGGAAAATAAGCAATCAGAATAAAAATAACACACGTGATGGGGCTCAATGTGACTATAAAGCCAATGCCACTGAAAAATGGAAATAGAAACTATTAATTAAGACCCTAATTTTCACTGCAAATTTTCAAAAAAATGCAATAAAACTCTGTATGTAATGTGCTCCAGAAAAATATTAGCTAGAATCTTTGGAATTTAGGGCTAAGCCTAGTGGACTAGTCTGATCTAACACTGTGATTAAGATTTAAGACATCAGTAAAAGTTTTGTTAAGTACCAAGCAGAATACAGCAAATCAAGGGATCTGAGCATAATCATTTTTTTCATACTTCATCTTTCTAGGGGGATTTAAAGATAAAAATCAACACCTTTGAAAGTTCTGAATGTTGCAAAAAGAGAAATGTACAAAACAAATTTCCCAGCTTGTCTTAATACCTTTGGGAAATTCGTGCTTGTGAATCATAGAAACTTGACCTGAAATAAGTGGTTGAGAACTCTATATTAGATGGCTTACAGGAAATCTCTATAATAATTGATGTACCATGAACACAAAACATAATATTAACCAAGAGACCTTGCTGATGGCTTCCTTTTTGCTGTGAGAAAGCTTCATTTAATCTTCAAAAACAATATAGAAGGTCTTGAAAGGTTTTTTTCCCCTCACAATACAAACACATTAACATGATAGTAGGTTTTCTTTCCCGTTGCTCTTTTTGTTAAGTATTACCCCCAAGTTCTATGCGTAAGAACATTCTTAAGTACAGTTCATTTGATTGTTCATGTTAATGTGACTTCTCACTCATTAACATCTTGTTAAGTTACCCATGATAAACTTTAAATGTGGCTTATAATGCTGTGCTAATTATGTTGTACTTCATTTCTCCCCATATACTGGCTTTTCAAACCTAAAGAAATACATGCAGTTCTTCATGCATAGTGTTATTGTTTAATATTAAAAAGTACTGCCAGAATATGTAGTCGAAATGTATCTCATGCTAAATGACTGGAGAGCTACATAGTCCCAATTTTATGTAGATTAATGTATATCTAGGGAGCTCTGATGGCCTAGTGCCAAGAAGCTGCACTGCAATCCTGAAGGTACACGGTTCGAGGGCACCTGCTGCTACACTGGAGGATGAGCAATCTCCTCCCATGCAATTAACTCCTGAAAACTTGCTTGAGGGTCAGCTATGGGTAGTTTCTGTCTCCAACGTACACAACAACAACAATGTATATCTGTTAGTTTTTTAATTATTTTTTTACTTTTTAAAAAATGTAAAAATTTCTATTCCACAGCCAATATTTTCAATATATAAATATGCAAGATTATCTTCTCATTGTCTGACATCATTGAATTGGTTCTGGTTTATTGTTATCTTTTTTGTGGCTGTCGTTGTACACTGTTAAGTGGGAACCGATCAGAAGGGAGGAGATTACCCATTTTTCTTCTGCAAAGTAGCTGGTGGATTCGAACCAGGGTTTTCAGGATTGTAGTACAGTTTCTTGGCCACCAGATTTCCTATAGTTTAAGTATAATTTAAAGTGAGAAGTGTTCCCAGACTGCTCTGCCCTGTTCTCACTGTGGTTGCTGTTTAAGGCAAATATTGCATTAATTTTGTAGGTCTATTTGATTGACAGGTAGCACCCCTTTTCTTTCTTTCTGTCTCTGTCTCTCTCTCTGCTAACTCTCTACTTTTTGTTTTTTACTAACCCTCTACTTTTTGGTTTTTGTGGTTTTTTTACTAACCCTCCACTTTGTTGTTGTTAAGTGCCATCAAATTGAAGTCGAATAGGACACGTAGAGCCCCAAAGATCTAAGCCATGCTCTAACCTCCACAGACCCTATTGTCTCTGATCTATGTGACCGTCTTCTTTAGAAAGTATAACGTCTTTCTTGAGGGATTATTTAATCCCTATGGAAATACAACATTTTTCCAATCTCACTTTGTAGGAGTATTCTAGCTTTTTGCTGTTTTGTGCCATGGAGTCATAAGTACCCGTAGTTGACTCTTAAGCAGATTTTCAGAGTCAATATATAGGACAGAAATTGATTGCCTTTCTTTCTCTAGGAGCAGCTGGTAGATTTGAACTGTTTGCTTTTGGTTTGTCAGTGCAGATTTTTACCACTAGGCCACTGTAGTGGTGGTGGTGGTGGTAGCAATGTGATCTCCTCTAAAACAGATTTTCCATCTTTTCATATTCCATACTCTGGTATTCAAAAACATCAGTATTCAGATACATTGGTTCTTTATTAGTCTTTTTTTTGATATTGCTAAGCTTTTGCATGCATATGAAACAAAAGAAAACCCTATGTCCTGTGTCCAGAGCACATTAGTCCTCAAAGTGGCACCCTTCTTTTTAGCCTTTTAAAGATAATTTTAAATGTCTATTGATAATTGATCCAAGAAAATGAATATCTTTAATATTTTCAATACCATAGTTAGTTTGATCTTGGTTGTTATTGTAATTGAGTTTTGTTTTAGGTTATAAAAGAAAAGTTGTTGTTGTTGTTATGTGCTGTTGAGTTGCTTACGACTCATAGTGACCCTATGTACAACAGCCCTAAACTCTGCTCTGTCCTGTGCCAATCACATCGTCTCCGACACACCCATCCCGATTACCCCAACCACTGAATCAATCTGCCTCATAGGGGGCCTTCCCCTTCTGCGCTGTCCCTCCATCCTACCAAGAATGATGTCCCTCTCCAAGGACCTGTCCCTCCTTGCAACAGGAGCCTTAGAATCCTTGCCTTCAGGGAGCAACCCAGTTTGACCCTTTCCAGGATGAATGTTTGTTTTCCTAGCAGTCCATGGTACTCCCAAGACTCTTCTCCAGCACCACAGCTCAAAGGCATTAATTCTCCTTGTATCCTCCTTAGTCATTGTCCAAGTCTCTGATGCATAACAAGTGATAGCAAAGGTCATCAAAAAATTTTATTTATGTTTAAGTGAAATCTATACTGAATGCTGTATCTTTTGAACATCATCAGTAAGTGCAAGTCCAGCTCACTTTTAGAAAACAATGTGGGCTAATCTGAATATAATAGATTTGAAGCAATATTGCTTTTAATGCAATTTCATCTTATAGCATACATTTTATGCATTATTTACTGAGAAGATTGAATAAGCATGGTGAAAAGGAGGAGCACTGATGTGTGCCTTTTAAACCACACTCTGGTATAGCTTCTTTGTCCTTCTGTTTGACTCCAAGTAAAATGAAATCCTCAGAAACTTCAACTTTTTTTCCATTTATCATAATGTTGCTTATTGATGCATTTAAGAGAAGTTTTTCTTTCCTTAGGTTGACTAGTAATTCATGTTGAAAATTCTGATCTTTTATCTTCAGTAGTAAGTGTTTCTAGTCCTTTATGTTGTTATCAAGGAAGATTGTATCTTTACAGATTGCTAAAGAGTCTTCCTCCAATCCTGATGCTACATTCTTCTCCAAATAATGCAACTAAAACATGTTTGTTTACTTGCTTTGTATATAGATGGACTAAATATGACGAAAAGATAAAAAATGGATGCATACCTTTTCTAATTTTAAACCACCAAGCATACACTTCTTGTGTTTAAAGAATGGTTTCTTGATGTACTTTCAAGTTCCACATTGACACAATTACGTGCTCAAAATTTGCAATGTTAGTCATAATTTTTACAATTCATACAGTTGAATGCCTTTGAGTAGTCAATAAAATATACATATAAATCTCATTCATACTCTGTACTTTCAGTCAGGATTCCTCAGAGGTCTAAAGAGTGATCTCTTAAGTTTTGAAAGCTAAAATTCATCTAAAAGGTAATACATATAGCCTGTTAAGGGACCTCTCCCGAGCAGATTCCTGCTACATCTCTTAATCACATAATTTAAAAAGACAGATTTTGTGTGAAATCGTTTTCTAGATTTGTTGTTTTGTGTTTTTTTTTTCTTTTCAAACAGAGGGAGGTTCTGAATCTGTTATTACTCTTTGATAAAAGTAAATATAAATTGTAACTTCTTGCTCTTAGAATCATCATGGCCATTGTCTTCAAACGTCTGTTTTCAAGCCTAGTCATCTATCATAGTTCATTTAGTTTTTGTATTGTGTGCCATAGAGTTGACACTGATCTATAGCTGACCCTCCCGCAGGTTTTCAGAGGTAGTAAATTACAAGGGAAGAAATTGCCTATTCTTTTGCACAGTAAGAACCATGGGGCCTTTGAGATTGCAATGCAGCTTCTTAGCATTAGACCACCAGAGCTCTTAGATATAGTAGAACTATATCTTAAATATTGTTGAGATGTTAAAATAAGCATTGATTTTAAACACCAAAGAAAATAAGGTGTAGAAAATCAAAATAAAATCTATGAAATTTTAAATTTATATTTATGTGACTATAAGTTGGAATGAACGTGAACAATTAAACAATTGGATATATGTTCAGGAAATATAAGTCGTTCAGGAAATGAGGAATGAGTGGTGGCCTGTCACTGTCAACTGATTGTACCAAGGTCATACAATGCTCAACTGACTGCTATTGAATTATAACTGACTCATGGTTGACACTCCAGTGGTATTTATGAGATTGTAAATTGCACAGAAGGAGATTCCTATCTTTTCCTCCAGAGTCACTGGTGGTTTGAGACTCCATAAAGTTGTTTCATATGGATTAGCAGTAGAACATTCTAGGAACCAGGCACCAGAGTTCTTCAAGGTCCATAAAAACATCACAATTTTCTGACACTTTAAGGGAAATTGATGTTGAGGCTGGGACAAATCATTTTTAGAAGATGACTCAGATGTTGTACACATAACTTCTACTCACAGTGGTGGAAAGTGTGTAATATACCCACATTAGATGTCTGAAGAAACTGGAAATGTGATAACCAGGTACACAGGAGAGTGGAAAGAACAGATATTGGAGATGACTGGATTAAACCCTTTGTGGCTGTTATGTACCATAAAGTTGGAGCTGAATCATGGCTAGCTGTCCAATAAGTGGGCTTTCAGAGGCAGTAAATCACAGGCGAGGAGATTGCTCATATATTCCAGGTGGAATAGCTCATGGATTTGAACTGCATGCTTTTGAGTTGGCCGTGCCATTTCCTACCACTGGACCACCAGAGCTCCATGGAATAGATCATAGAAATATAAAAAGACTTACCTTCCCCAAATCATTGTTAGAATTAAGCAAAGTGGTTGTTGTTATTATTGTTATTGTTGTTGTTTTCCCTAAATATTTCATGGAAGTCAAAATGCAAACATGGTAGGGCCTCAATAAATGCTACCTAGTAGAAGGTTCCTGAAATCAAAACCATGTTATGTTGGGAAAATCTGCTGTCAAAGACATCATTACAGTGATAAAGGTTAAGAATGCCAGTTTAAAGACTAAGGTATTCCTGTCTAAGTAATTTTTAATTACTGAGAAAGTAGGATAATTAATATGGAAGACTAAAGAATCAATGCCTTTGCATTGTTGTGATGAAGGAAAATATTGACTATCTAATGGACTGCCAAAACAACCAAAAAATCTGTCTTGTAGGAAGTACAAACAGGATGTTCCTTATGGGCAAAGATAATGAAACTTTAGCTTCAGACTTTCAAAGTATGTTGTAAGGGTAGCCAATACTTGGCAAGAGACAATGCGCTCTGAAAAGTGCAAAGTCAATGAAAGAAAGAAAAGCATTCGACAAGATGGACTGATATGACTACAACAATGACCTTGAAAATGTTAGACATCACGAAAACATAGCAGGATATAGTAGGGTTCAATTTATTGTTCATAGGGTCATTATAAGTCATAGTGGACTTGACAACACCTAAAAATAATCTAAAAAATAATCTAAACATAGCCTGTTGGAATAGTATTTAATGCATCGGGTTGCTAATCAAAATGTTGATAGTTCACATACAGCAGGACTTATTTAGGAAAACAATTCCACCCATAAATACAGTATCAAAAAAGCAATGGAAATGTAAAGGTTGGGTGTGAGTTGGAAGTGACCTGATATACGTGTATTTGGTTTTGATGGTTTGGTATTATTGCCTAGTTCAAGAATAGAGAGTATAAAGTATAAAAGGATGAAATTTCATTTCATACAGAGAAGCTAAATGCATTTTCCATGAGTGAGGGGAAAAGAGGAGGAAAGTGAGCTTGATACCTCTCTGCCATTTGCACTTTCTACTTAAGATTATCACTTTACCTATGCATCCTAGCAGTGAAAGTCTTTAAATGTGCCCACTTGGAAGGAAATGATGTCTATAACTTATTTTTCTACATATTGGGAGAAATACCTCTTCCAAAAATATTTACTTGTAGTAGTTTCTGGGAAATAAGCTGTAAGATGGACGTCATCTACAAAGGAACAAATGAATCTTATGTGTATGTGTGTATAGACACACATACATATATGAGTATATACATATATGACTTGGCACAAATATTGCTTAACCACAGTGGAAGTACTCAAGGTAGTTAATACACTGAACAGGAACCAGCAGTTTGAGTAACTAAGTAGAAACATTAAACTATTTTGGCAGTTAAAATTCATCATTTGTAATCTTTTACCAAGATAGCATATTTTACAATAAAACAAAATTTAGACCTTCATCAACTTAATTTATATCTTCAGCAACCAGACACAGTCTTGGTAGCTATTTAAATTTTTAGTTTAAAACTTAGAAAGCAATATTTTAAGCAATAATTTAATTCTCCTTAAAATCTTAATGTGGAGTATTCAAATATAAATCAAAGAAAATACACTTTGCATTATCATTAGCTGAAAATCTTTTCTTCAGATAGGATGTTTTCTATGTAGAAGACAAATTATATTAGACAAGCAGATATTTGTGCTCATATATTTGCAAAATTTCTAGTTTAATTAAAGGACTGTATAGAGCAAGAAAGACAAAGGCGGGTGTGTGTGTGTTTGTGTGTGTGTGAGAGAGAGACAGAGAGGGAGAGAGAGAGAGAGAAAGGTGGTACAAGAGGAAAATAGGGTTATTATAAATGCAAATTGCTCTGGATGTGCTCACTAAGTTGTGCCAAGAAATCTGAAGAACAACCACATGGCCAATTGACTGGAAGATATCTATATTTGTCCCCATTCCAAAGAAATGTGACTCAACAGAGTGCAGAAATTATCGAACAGTATCATTAATATCACACACAGGCAAGATTCTGCTGAAAATTATCCAAAATGACTGGAGCAGCATGTCACCCGGAAACTGCCAGATGTGCAGGCTGGGTTTAGAACAGTGTGTGATAGTAGGTATATTATAGCTAATGTTAGATGGATCTTGGCTGAAAGCAGAGTACCAGAGGAATGTCTGTGTTTCAATGATTATACAATGACATTTGACTGGATCACTACAAACTGTGGCTGACTCTGACAAGAATAAGAAACTCAGAACAGTTGATTATGTTTATGCAAAATCTACACTTGAACCAGGAGGCGGTCGTCAGAACAGAGCAAGGAGACACTGCATGTTTCAAAATCAGGAGAGGTGTATGCCAGGCTTGTATTCTGTTTCCATACCTTTTCAATCTATATGCAGAACAGTATATATAACTAATTATAAAACATATTTCCAAATATCAGCATTTCATAAGTGCTCTCTAGTAGGTTGTAACTTTAGAAATTGCTGTGGTTAATATAACAGTTGGACTATTGTGAATCTGAAGTTAGGATGCTTTAAAAAAAGGACTCAGTGGATATAGGATGAATTTTAAAAGTTGTTCAAGATTAAAATTCATCGTATATAAAATTGAAAATCTGACTCACTCAGCATACGTGTTGTTAAAAGGTTATGTCTTTATCTCTAGATATCGAATCTCAATATTTGTAACTATACTAGTCAGTGTTTTCTGTTGAATAGGAACTGAATCTTAGTTGGCCTTCCCTTGGGTTTTCTACGATATAAATCATGTGTGATGATGTTACCCTCTTTGTCCCTTGGAGCCACTAGCAGATTAGAACTCCCTGAATATACTGTATACTAAGGATGATAGAAGGAGAGTTGAAGCCTTTGAGCTTTGGTGATGGAGAAGAATATTGAATATACCATGGACAGCTAGGAAAACAAACAAGTTCATCCTGGAGAGGGTGAAGCCAGGTTGCTCCTTGGAGGCAAGGATTCTGAAGCTTCGTCTGACATATTTGGATATGTTGCAAGGTGGGATCAGTCCTTGAAGAAGGTTGTCATTCTTGGGAGGGTGGAGGGACAATGCAGGAGAGGAAGTCTCTGGATGAGATGGGTTGATTCCATCACTGGGATAATGGGGATAGGCATGTGGGGGACAATGAGATTGGCAAGGGATAGAGCAGGGCTTAGGGCTGTTGTACATATAGTCACTATGAGTCATAACAAAAACAACCTTTATATATATATTGTATGTATTATAGATATATAATAAGTTGTATATATTATAGATATATACTATAGAGGCAATTTTAATATAATAAATCATCTGAAAATAAGATGCTGTTGTGTTGTTATTGTGCTATCGAGTCACCTGTGACTTATAGTGACCCTATGTACAACAGTAGATTGTTGTTGAGTCTTCCTCCAATTCTGATGCCATGTTTCTTCTCATAGATCCCGGCCCCCTGGACAATCTTTTCTGAATATAGATTGAAAAGATATGGAGATAGAACACATCACTGGCGTACACCCTGCTCAATTTTGAACCCTGCAGTGTTTCCTTGTCCTGTTTTGATGGCTGCCTCTTGTTCCAAGTATAGGTTTCACATAAGCATAATCAAGTGTTCTGTGATTCCCATTCTTCTCAGAGTCAGCCACAGTTTGTTGTGATCCACACAGTCAAATGCCTTTTCATAGTCAATGAAATACAGATAGACATTCCTCTGGTATTCCCTGCTTTCAGCCAAGATCCATCTAAAATCAACTACAATATCCCTAGTACCGCAGTCTCCTTTAAATCCAG
>NW_006399760.1:6657183-6670334 GCF_000299155.1 Elephantulus edwardii | reverse complement strand
TGACGGGCTGAATACAAAGATCATGGAGTGGGACTAACATATCCAAAGTGTAGGCGAACAGAGCCTATAAAACTGTAAGAGCAAGGTCACCGTTTACATGGATTATAAGAATGAGACTGTCCAACACCAAGTGAGTAGAACTACTATCCATGTGGTTCCTGGAAAGGAAAGTTTAACTTTGGGGTAAAGGGGCTTTCACACAGAATTCAAATTTTTCATGCAGAATTGTATGTAGAGTTCAGAGGATATTACCAATATACGATCTGGACGTGGAGCCCTCTGTATATCCAGATAGTTTAGAGAATAGAAAATTACTCTTAGCTTTGAGAGGTACAGTAAGTTGGTCTACCGGTTTTGGATTGCTCCATTCATAGCATTCATTCGTTCCTTGTAATTTCTCCCATTTGCATGGAAAACTTTCCTTCGTATCTGTTCTACTGCTACACTTTGGAACATTTTGGTGACGGATGTTTTTGCTACTTGAATAAATGTTTCCAAAATTAGATTTTCAAGAGCATTTATTCAAGTTATAGAATAAATTTAGTATTGTTTACTTAGGATTTTTTATTGAAACATTAAAGGACATAAAAATAATAGTAAAACCTAAACCTCACTAATATAGATGCTGGTATGAGCAACTATCCTTTTATTTCCTGTTTTCTTGAAAATTGGGGAGTTTCTTGCTTTCTAGGCTAAACGACATAACCATATGATAATGGTATAAATATATTTGTCAGTGCTCTAGCCCATCAAGGTGTCATAATGGATACGTTTCTGCTTAGTTTTTACTTTAAGGTATACATTAGTATTACACTTACCTTTACCTGCTTCAAATTTCATCTGCCAGAAGACCTCCCTCAAAGCTGTGTGTTTTCTGCTGTAGATAATTTTGCTCTTTTACTATTCTTCTTTTCTCTGGTATCGTTTGTTTGTCTAAAATCCCTTCACTGGGGAAAACTGGCAGCACAGAGTTAGAAAGTCAATCCAGTCAATTCTCCTTTTCTTGTGCAATAAATAGCTTCACTTCAAATACCAGCACTGCAACTTGTCAATAAATATACTCTGTGTGTCACTGACTGTGAATTGGAGTCTTAGAAGTCAATTTCATTTTATGCTTATCTAATTGTTAGAGAAGGTTCTTTACACCAAGACAAATTACCTTATCATAACTTCCATTCACTGTGATAAATATCAGTTAAAGGAGGAAATTAATCAATGGTTGTAATAGTAAGATATATTTCCCAACTTGTTAATAAATAAAGGCTTTTTGTGCTCTAAAATAATAAATGAGATATTTATTTATCTTTTATGCTTCAAAAATAAAATGCAGGCTCTCCCTAGAAATTATTGATAGTTTGTTTTGGAGTTTTGGTTGTTTACTATTTAGGTGTTTAAGCAATGACATTGGTCTGGAGACTAAGGTGTGCCTGATCCAGGCCATAATCGTCACAATTGCTTTCTATGCATCAAAGAGCTGGACAATGACTAGGGATGATAGAAGGAGAACTGATGCCTTTGAGTTGTGGTGCTGGAGAAGAGCTTTGAATATACCATGACTGCCAGGAGAACAAACAGGTTCGACCTGGAGCGAGTGTAACCAGTCTACTCCTTGGAGGCAAGGATTCTGAGGCTTTTTGTGACATACTTTGGACATGTTGCAAGGTGAGATCAGACCTAGGAGAGGAACATCATGCATAGAAAGGTGGAGGCACAGCACAGGAGGGGAAGACACATGATCGAAAGGGATTGATTCAATGACTGGAGTAATGAAGTTAAGTGTGTCAGAGACAGTAAATTTGGCACAGGATAGAGCAAGTTTCAGAGCTGTTGTACATAGTGTTGCTATGAGTCGCAAGCGACTCTACTGCCCATAACAACATCAAAAATTGCCCTTTACATAAGAAAGCGATATGACAAGATAATTACCTTGTTTAAATATACTAGACTTATTGGCAACTGCTGGGCATTGAGGAACTCAAAGTAAACATGAAGTGTCACTCTTTAATTTTGTGAATTTGCAACAGTTTTATAACTTCTTGGACTTTCAGATTTCTCCGTGTATATTGAAGAGCATGTGCACTATCTTTAGGCATTACTGAAATATTGAAAAATGCTAAACACAGTAAATGGCACTTTAAAAAGTCTTTTTTATTAAGTCTCATCTGTTGTTGTTGTTGTTATGTGCTGTCGAGTCGTTTTCGACTCATAGCGACCCTATGCACAACAGCCCTAAACTCTGCTCTATCCTGCGCCAACCGCACTGCCTCTGACACACCCATCCCGATTGCCCCAGTCACCGAATCAATCCATCTCATAGAGGGTCTTCCCCTCCTGCGCTGTCCCTCCACCCTCCCAAGCATGATGTCCCTCTCCAAGGCTAGATTTCAAAATAATGAAAATCTTAATATATTTATATGACAGTCATATTTCCATACAGTAGAATACACTCCAGGATAAACTAGACTCAGTTTTGGAATACTAAATTAGTTGCACCTGAAAAAAAATAATCCACTGACTTTACTGCATGGCTACGTTTAGGAACAAATAAATCATGCTTTATATTTTAATGAAAATGAATTTCTATTAGATGTTCCTTCTTTACAAATATATGAGTAATTTTATGTTTGGGTAGTTTCCTAATGTAAAATATATCTAAATCCTTGTTTAAAAGTGTTAACTACAAACAAAGTCATAACATGAAATTTCTGTAATTGTTTAGTATAAAGTGATTTTTTTGCTTTCCTTGAGACCTGTACTTAGTACCAAATGAAATACAACAAACCCAAGTTAAGCAATTTTATGTCTGTATCATAATAAAGGACCATAATGTCATAGTGGATTAAGTGTTGGGCTTCTCACTGAAAAGTTGGCAGTTAGAATCTACTAGTTGCTTAATAGGAGAAATATGGGGTAGAGTGCTCTAGAAATATTACAGCATCAGAAACCCTAAAGGACAAGTTTACACTATCCCATTGAGGTACAAGAACTCAGAATCCACTTGATGACTGTGAGTACTTTTGACTTTTTGTAAACTCTGTGCAAGGAGTTGGAGTCAGAAAATCAAAAGAGCCAAACTCACTCAGCATTTCTTAAGCTAAAGGAATTGAAGAACAAATTCAAACCTCAAGTTGCTATAATCAAGGATGCTTTAGGTAGAATATTAAATGATCCAGGAAGTATTAAAGGAAAACAAAAAGAATATACTGAGTCACTGTATCAAAAGGAATTGGCAGACACAGAAGAATTTCATGAAACAATCTATAAGCAAAAGCCTATGGTGATAAAGGAAGAAGTTCAGGCTACTTTGAAGGAAATAGCAAAAAATAAGACCCCAGAAATAGATGGTATACCAATTGACTTATTTCAGCTAGCTGATGCTTCCCTGGATGTGCTCACCAAGTTGTGCCAAAATATCTGGAGAATAACCACTTGGCCAACTGACTGACAAAGATCTATATTTGTTCCCTTACCAAAGACGGGTGACCCAACAGAGTGTGGAAACTACAGAACAAAATCATTGATTTCACATGCAAGCAAGATTCTACTGAAGATTATCCAAAAATGACTGTGTTGTCCATGACACAAAAAAATCAAAGAAAAAAAAAGGAAGGAAAGAATACCTTCCAGAAACATACTATTTTTCATAAACTCTAAGAAACATTTGATTTGGATCAGGTACATTCTGTTCTTGGGAAAGGACATCATTCTTGGGGTGAACAAAAGAGGGTAAGACCCTTAACAAAATGGATTGACATAGTGACTCAGTGGGTTTAAGTTTGTCCGAGATCGTCAGGATGGTACAAGACACAGTTCAGATAGATTGATGATAGGGTCCTTATGAGTCATATTTTACTCAATGGCACTTAACAACCACCACCATCATATATATTGGCACTAAATATTTTCATTTTATGTATACTATGTTCAAAAGTGTATATTGTATTCAAAAGTTTTATTCCCTAGTATAATATATAGTAACATAAAATTATGCCGTAAGTAACAATTCCAATATTTTGGAAAGGAAACAAAATAACCCTATCTTCATTTTAATACACCTCTCACCTCTCTGCACACACAAGATCCACAAACTATCATATATAAATTTAATTATCTGAAACAAAGATTTTTAATGAAAATATTCCTTTACAAAACTAAAACAACTAGTTAGAAGTCTGTAAATCCTCCATGATTATCTTTGCTGTCTTTTATTAACAAAATAAAAGTAAATGCCAATAGGAATTTTTATCTGAGGATTACTAACCATTAGGGATGTAAATACAGTGGAGTGTTACACCAGTGTGATTATAAGATGCTTTAATAGCATAGGTAATTAACACTTCTGTTGTTCTTCTCATTAGCGTTTTGTTCCAGTTGAAATGCTTGTTAGCAACCTGTTTTATAGAAGAAACAGATAGCATGTCATTTCAATGTGTCAGTTGACACAAGGCAGCCTTCAAGTGTGTGACACTAATTAAATTAAAACTTGAAATTACAAATAGACTTCTTATAAGTAATGATGAATGACCATCTTTACAAGGCAGCATGCACTTCTTTATTCAAGAATCACAAGTCTTGATTTTAATGTTATATTAAATACTAAAGAAGTCCATTAAAAAAGCTCTTATTATGGTCTTTCTAAAGAGAAATATTTTTAACACTTTGCAGTATTTCTGCAGACTAAAACTTTCCCCCCTTTCTAATGACAGTGACAAATCATTAGGATTTTCTGTCCTAATATTCACTCTGAATTTTCAAAACCACTGGTTTATGATGCAATCTTTAGCAGACAACATAATAAAGTAACATTTGCAAATTGTTACTGTATTTCTAACTTAGAGCAGTGGTCATTGTACATGGATTGTCCAATTAGTGAACACAAGTACACTTTATGAACTGAAATTGAAAATTGAAATGCAACTGTTGAATAAATGCTTTGCAAAACTAAAAGGATGTAGAGACAGGGCATTTCATGAGAATATATCACTATATAGTGTTAAAACACTTAAAGAATCCAAATGAGTTCCTTAAGAATTCATTCACTAAGAAATCTTGAAAAAGATTGATTTATGAAACAATTTACTGATGTACTGATTTTGCTTATCAGATTAAAACTATACATACGAGTTGCCAACTCAAAATATTT
The DNA here is from genome assembly GCF_000299155.1 of Elephantulus edwardii. Classification (NCBI taxonomy): domain Eukaryota; kingdom Metazoa; phylum Chordata; class Mammalia; order Macroscelidea; family Macroscelididae; genus Elephantulus; species Elephantulus edwardii. The sequence continues at coordinate 6,665,191 of NW_006399760.1, read as the reverse complement.
TAAATGTACAAATTCATTAACATTAAGAGCATTCATGATATATAGCAATTACCGTATTATCCAAATTCTTTCACTGTCATTAACGGAAATTCAATACCCTGTAGACAATGATACCCCTTTTCCTCTTCTTTTTAAACCTTCATAACTCCTAATAAACATCAATATGTATACATTTGCATGTTTTGACAGGTGAGGTTACACAGTGTTTTTTTAAGACTGACTTATTTCACTTAGTGTAATGTTTCCGAATTTAATCCATGTTGAAGGATGTGACAAACTTAATCTTTCTTTATGAATGAAGACTATTCTATTCAGCAATGAATTAGAAAGTGTGAAGACTTCAAACACTTGTTGCGGAAGATCAAGGAATGCAGCCTTCAATATGATTGCATCACAATGTGAATAAAACAAAGATTCTTAGCACTGGACCTATAGGCAATGTCATGATGTACGGAAAAGAGATTGAAACTGTCAACAACTTCATCTTACTTGGATCCACAATTAACACCCTTGGTATGAACAGTCAGGTAATATAGAGAAACATTACATTGGGAAAGTCTGCAGTTAGGAACCTCTCCAAATTATTCAGGAGTAATGATGTCAGTTTGAGTACTCAGGTATATTTAATTCAGACCATGATCTTTTAAATAACTTGCTATGCATTTGAGCTGGACAATGAATAGGGATAACAGAAGAACTGATGCCTTTAAAGTGTGGTGTTCAGGAAGAACACTGAACATCCCATGGACTGTCAAAAGAACAAATAAATATATCTTGGAGAGGGTACAATCAGATTGCTTTGCCTTACACACTTTGGGTATGTTTGCAGGAGGAGTTATTCCTTGAGAGGGACAACATGCCTGAAAGGTTGGAGGGTCAGCAAAGGAGGGGAAGACCCTGAGACAGGTGGATTGACATGATGACTGCCACAATGAGCTCTAATGTGTCAGAAAGTGTGACACACTCTGAAGATGGCACCGGACAGAATAGAGTTCAGATCTGTTCATAGGATCACTATGAGTATACTCGACTTGACAGCACCTAACAACAACAATAGTATTTCATTGTATGTGTGTATCACAGCTTGTTTGATAACTCATTTGTTTATGAATATTTAGCTTTTTGCATACTTTTGAGGTTATTTCAAATAGGGTTGTAATTAAAGCTAGTGAACAGGATTCCCTACACATAATTTGTTTAGATATTTACCTAGGAATAGGAAAGCTGGGTCATATGATTTGTCTATACACATAAAGTTGAATTAACAGTGTAACTTCTTCTGCCACCAGAGCCCCCTGTGCTTGGCATAATTTATACTAAATGATCAGGTCATTTTCCTTGCCCTTGAGAAACTTGGAGATTTAAATGACCACAATGCCATATATAGCATGATTCCATTCTGATTCGTTACCTAAAGAAGACTTGATTAATGATGATATCCCTAAGGAATTTATCTATAAAGATGAAACCAATAAGCAGAAAGTTGTCATTACATAATATCCTACCCTGAGACATCTCATTCACCAGAAACATTATTAATTTATTAGATAGATGGCCTTTATGGGGAGGAAAGTGGCATTAGAATCGGAGGAAGACTCATCAACAACCTACATTATGCAGATGATAAAACATTTCTTGCTGAAACTGAGTAGGACCTGAAGCACTAGCTAAAGAAGGTCAAGGATTATAGTCTTCAATATGGTTTAAAGATCAACATCAAGGAGACAAAGATTCTAATTACTGGGTCAATGACAGCACTTTAATAGATAGAGAAAAGATTGAAGCTATGAACAGTTACAGCTTGCTTGGCTCCGCAGTCAACACACTTGACACCAGCAGTCAGAAAATAAAAAGATAAATTGCATGGGGAAAATCTGCTGTCAGGGACCTCTCCATAATACTGAAAAGTAACAATGTCATTCTAGAGACTAGGATGTGCCTGATCCAGTCCATGGTCTTTGCAATTACTTTCTATGCAGCAGAGAGCTGGACAGTGACTACAGATGACAGAAGAATTGATGCCTTTGAGTCTTCGTATTAGAGAAGAGTCTTTTTTAAATTTTATTTTATTATTTCTTGTGTGTATCGTCAAATCAGATCTGACTGGCACAGGAGGAGACTGCCCCTCCTTCTCCAGCAGAGCATCTAGTGGATTCGAACTGTGTACCTCTGGGATTGCAGTGCAGCTTCTTGCCACTAGGCCGCCAGAGCTCCCTTAGAGAAGAGTCTTGAACATACCATGGACTTCCAAGGAAACAAATGTCTATCTTGGAGAGTGTGAAACTAAGATTTTTCCTATTATTTTCAAGTTATGTCTCATGTACTTTGAATAGGTGGCCAAAAGACTTTGGAGAAGGACTTCATACTCAGAAGAGTAGAGGGACAGCGCAGGAGAAGAAGACCCAGCATGAGATGGACTGATAGAGTAACAGGGGCAATGGAGGTAGGTGTATTGGTATCAGTGAGACTGACTCAGGACAGGACAGGCTTCAGAGCTGCTATACATAGGTTTCTATGAGTCTCAGATGACTGGACAGCACATAACAACAATAATGGGCAGAAGACTGAATAAGGCAGAAAGGATTTAAAGAAGATGGAAGGTGGACACAAAATAAAAGTATCAAAAAGAATTAGCTGACTCTTCTGTCAGCTAATTACATGAATTAACATATGAACAAGTGGCAATGGTGAAGAAGGAGGATGTTCAAGCTACTCTGATGGAATTGACAAAGAACAAGGCCTCAGGAACTGAAGGAATACCAGTTGACATATTTCAACAAACAGATGTAGCCCTGGATGTGCTCACCAAGATGTGCCAAGAAATCTGGAGGACAACCACTAGGCAAACTGGCTGGAATAGATCCTTATTTAGTCTCATTCCAAAAAATGGTGATCCAAAAGAGTAGAGAAATTATCAAACAATATGATTAATTCCATACACAAACTAAAGCCGGCTGAATATCACCCAAAAGATGACTGGAGAGAAAAAATTCACTGAGAGAGGACTACCAGAATGTAAGCTGGGTTTAGAAGAGGCTGTGACACTAGGGACATCATTGCAAATGCCAGATAGATCTTTGCTGATATCACATCATACCAAAGCAATGTCTCTCTGTGTTTCTTTGACTATGCAAAGGTATTTGACTGTGGGAATCACAACAAATTGTGGCTAAAATTAAGAAGAATGAGAATACAGAACACCTGATTGGGCTCATATGAACCCTATGCTTGAAGAAGAAGGCAATCATCAGGCCAGAGCAAGTAAACAGTGTATGGCTCAAAATCAAAAAGCAGTGTGTCAGTGATACACCCTGTCTCCATACCTTTTCAATCTATATATGGAACAGATTATTTGGGGGGCTGGACATTATGAGGACGAATGTCCTATCAGGATTTAAGGAAGACTCATCAACAACCTGCATTATGCAAATCACACAAACCTAGATGGTAAAACAAAGGATGGTTTGAAGCATTTGGTGACGACGTCAAAGACTGCAATCTGCTAGATGGATTAAAGCTCAATCTCAAGAAATCAAACATTCTCACCACTGGGCCAATTTGGCACCAGTTGTCCAGAAAGCAAATGATTAAATGCATTAGGAAAATATGCTATCAGGGACCTCTCCAGAGAGCTTAAGAACAACAATGTCAGACAAGAGACTATAGTGCTCCTGATTCAGGCTATGATCTACTCAGTTACTTGTTATGTATCAGAGAGCTGAACAGTGACCAAAGATGACAGTTGAAGAATTGATGCCTTTGAGTTTTGGTTCTGGAGAACAGTAATGAACATACCATGGTCTGCCAAGATAACTAACACATCTGTCCTAAAGAGGGTGAAGCCAAGCTGCTCCTTGTAGGCAAGGATTTTTTTCTCTCTCTTTTTTTTATTATTATTAAATTTTATTAGTTTCAATGAACATTCACAGGGATTCTGGGCTTTCACTCCTTCATTGCTGCACCATTCTCTCCACCCTCCTCCCCAGTTTGTTCTTCCCCGCCATCTGAATGTCTGTTTTAATTGTCCAATTGCCACAGTGCTTGTCAAAGTCAGTTCTGATTAATCTCCTCTGTCGGTGTGTCCTTTGCCATTCCCTATCACTCCTCCCTGAGAGAGACTTCACCCTGATTCATAAGGAAAAGGGGATGGCATATTCTCTTAGCTACTTCCTGCTGAAAAGGGACGCTGTGGGTTTCAGGGTGAAGATCTTCTCTCACTACTCTAAAGGTCCCCTTTGGCAGTAGGAAACACATAGACTATTATGGAGATTGATTTTGGAATTTAGATGCACTCTTATTGATTGTGCTTGGCCGTACATGTTCATATCCTGGAAGATGTATCACGGGGGTGTTGCAACCTAGAAGACACAAATTTGACTAACAAGTTATGAGTAACATGAGTCAAAAATTATGGAAAAGTAAAAGAAAAGATTCTTTCATTGTTTTACAAACCCTTCCCCAGGTCCCCTCCACCATGTAGCCCTCGCTCTAGACTCCTGTGATGACAGAAGTACCTAGTCATATATCTCTTTTAAACAGTTTTCTCCCTCCTCTGTTTCAGTGCAGTATACATTATTGAACCCATCTTACTTAGTCTCTCCCCAACCCCAAGGACAGTCCCATTCTACAACAGTGGCATCATGTAATATTTGTCCTTTTGTGACCGGGATATTTCACTCAGCATAATTAATAATAATAATAATAAATTAATAATAGGCAAGGATTTTTAAGCTCTGTCTCACATGCTTTCGCTATGTTGCCAGGAAGGACCAGTACTTGGAGAAGGACATCATGCTTGGAAGCATAAAAGAGGAAGACCCTGTATAAAATGGACTGACACGTTGATTAGAGTAATGAGGATAAGTGTTTGAAAGATAGTGAGATTGGCTCAGGATAGAGCAAGGTTCAGAACTATTGTTCATAAGGGAGCTGTGAGTTGTAATCAAACAGAACAGTCCACTAGCTTCATTATTTTGAATTGTAAATAATATGATATCTGAATTTTCATTTAAATTCTTGATTATTAACAATTTGAAAAGGACATGCCCATGTTTATAGCTCATACCACATTTCTCTCTGTAATGATTTCAAGACCAAGAGTCTTGTAAGAAAAGTTTACAGAATACTTCCAGAACTCCACAAGAAAAAGACTGATAACCCGATTACAAAATGGGCAAAAGACATGGGGAGAATTTTCACACAGGAAGATATTTGAATGGCAAACAGACACATGAAGAAATGCTCCAAATCACTGGCAATAAGAGAGATGCACATCTCACTCCAGTAAGCAAGGTAATTTAACAGGGCAGCAAGTAATAGATGTTGGAAAGGATGTGGCGAGAAAGGAACTCTTACACATTTTTGGTGGGATTGTAAAATGGTGCAACCATCCTGGAAGGCAGTTTGGTGCTTCCTCAAAAAGCTGAACATAGAAATTCCACATGACCCAGATATTCCACTACTTGGAATATACCCTGAGAATGTAAGAACTGAGGCACAAACTGAGATTTGTATAGCAATGTTCATAGCAGCATTGTTCACCATGGCAAGAACATGGAAACAGCCCAAATGTCCAACCACAAATGAATGGATTGAAAAATTATGGTACATTCACACAGTGGAATGCTATGTAGCACACAAGAGCAAGAACTTTGTAAATTATTACCTAACTTGGGAGGGACTGGAGAGCATTATGCTGAGTGCACTAACTCAGTTCCACATGGATAAATTTTATATAAAACTGTTAATGTAGAATGAATATAAGGATCAGGAGGGATGGGAGAGACTGGAAGCAGAGGGATGTGGATGTGCAGGGGGAAAGGAGGATTAATCATTGGGTTGTATAAATTGATGGGGGGGTGAGGGAAATTGAAAGAATTTGTTCAAATTTGTACTCGAATTTTATAAATAAAATAGTAGAAAAATTCTAGAAGTAGTATTTGGGATATAACACAATAACAAAAATATGAAAAGGTCACTATGAACATAAAAGATGCATATTACAGGAAGGAGTAGAATGAACAAGAAAGATATATATTACAGGAAGGAAGACATTATAATTTGTCAATAAAAATTTAAGGTGTGATCATAGTGCATATTTGCTTGTACATTGAAAGAAAAAAAATGCCTGAGTTCTAATCCTGACTTCATTTCAAAGTTGCAAGATATTTACTCTTTGTCTCTGTTTTCCCACTTGTAAAATAGTATATCCCAAAGGGTAGTGAAAGGTTAATAGTTATCTAAATGCCATAGAACACAACCTTCTAAGCCTGAAGTATGCAATGCATGTTAAAATAAAAACCTAACCTACTACGCTAGAATCAGTTATACCAATTCTACAGCAAGTTTCCAAATGTATAATTTTAACAAAAAGAGACAGCTTTATCTTTATTCTATTGAAAGTCTAGCGGGACTGAACTCTGGGTCTTCTGGCTGACAACTCAAACCTTAACCAAATTTATACAAGGGCTATAAAGAATTTTAAATGCATCATTTTCAAGATAGAAAAACATTTTTCTTTATTAAGCTATAGGTTCTCTGTTAGTTTCTCAGATTGGAAATATCAAGCCTTGTGAATAGATACTGCTGAAAATATAATCCTTGTTTAATGAGTACTCTGAGTTACCCTCAAAGAAATAATAACCTAGATGGAGCAAATTGAGCACTGGTATTTGGCTATCTAAGCTTAATCCAACTTGATAGAAGCCATTACTGAATTTTAGGACTATTTATAACAAATACTCATAGATTGGAGTCCCTAGTGAAGGCGAATGCAGAAAATGTCTATGGAAGGTCTGAACCACATACCTGTGGGAATTAGTTTACCTAAAATGTGTTTGGAAAGGTAATTTTGTACACCATGCTTTCCTTGGCATGGCAGTGAGGGTAGGAGCGATTATGTAGTTACTCTAGGTGTTAGCCAAGAAGTAGCTCTTTTTCAGATACGTGGAGGGCATGAATTTGCCTTCTTTTGAAGGGATTGCATCCCAGGTAAAAATTTATTTTCCCAGCAGTTTCACTGATGCCATAATAGATAGTGAAGTATATAAAGGGATACCATTGTGGAAACTTATTTTAACAGGTAGGGAACTTGCAAGAGGATTTATATTTCAAAATGACAGTGACCTAAAACTCACATCAAAAAATGTCTTGAAGAAAAAAAGGTTCAAAGCTGTAGCCTATGGAACTATATTACTCAGAACCTGAGCCAACAAAATGACTGATTTGAAACACCCAGAGCTGTTATTTCTCAGTAGAATTCTGTACATTGCACATATTGCCAAAATGATATGGATAAAGCTGTTAATTTCTAATGAATAAAATCTCTCCTAAAAAGTGAAGTACCTGTGGTTTCATCATTCTGCTTTACAATTAAAGCCATTTATAAGCTAAATTTTATAAAGTGAATAAATTGTGCTGTGACAGATATTAAAGTTAGAGGTATTTGTTTTGAAATATTCAATATTTTCTATATTACAAATAACCAAAAAAGAGAGAAACATTTGAAGATGTACCTTTTAATTGACAATTCTTAAATCTTAATATGATCTTTGAGTTTTTTTTTTATAGTATTATGCTATTTTTTCTCAGAAACATTGAAAAGATTCAGAATTAACTTCAAAATAATTTAATTTCGGAATACTGTGCAGCACAGAAGAGCCGTGATTTTGTAAATTATAACCTATCTTGGGAGGGACTGTAGAGCATTATGCTGGGTGAACTAACTCAGTTCCAAAAGGAAAAACTCATTATTATAGAATGAGTGCAAGGATGCAAGAGGGGTGGGAAAAGTTGGGAGCAGAGAGATGAGGATGTGCAGGGGGCGGGGGTTTAAACATGGGGTTGTACAATTTGTTAGGTAAGGGTGAGGGAAATTGAAATAACATTTTTCTTGAAAGAAATGTATTCAAATTTTGTAAATAAACTAGTTGTTGTTGTTGTTGTATGCCATCGAGTCGTTTCCAACTCATAGCGACCCTATGCACAACAGCTCTAAACCCTGCTCTAT
>NW_006399760.1:6653715-6655488 GCF_000299155.1 Elephantulus edwardii | reverse complement strand
AGTATCTTGAATTCTTCCTTTTGCTTTGGCTTCTCTACGCTCCAGTGCAATCTTCAGAGTTTCTTCTGACATCCATTTTGGTCTTTTCTTTCTCTTCTGTCTTTGTAATGACTGTTTACACTCTTCCTGAATGATATCTTTGACATCCTCCCACAATAAACTAGTAGAAACTTTAAAAATATTTAAAAAATAACTGTAATATGTTCTTTTATTGTATTGAGATTTTAATTAATGTTAAAACTTATTTTAAATATCTTTAAAGGGAGGAGAGTTATAATAATGTATTGCAAATTGGGGGGGACAGTATTGAAATGTACAAGAGTGCTCCTTTGGAGGTAAGAATGACAAAGCTTCATCTTTCATACTTTGGATATGTAGTTAGATGAGGCTATTCCTTAGAAATGGACATCATATTTGGAAAGTTAGAGGGTCAACAGAGGAGAGGAAGACCTCTAATAAAATAGATTATACTGTGACTTTAGTAAATGAACTTTATTGTCTCAGAGATGATAGAATGGCAAAGGATAGGGCTGATTTCAGGGCTGTTAATAGGGTCCCTATAAGTCATACTTGATGTCATCTAACAAAAACATTAACATCTTTTCAAAATCCTCATAACAACCAACTTTCCTCCCATCTTCACTCCCCCAAATTTTAGTGATTTGTTGATTATCTTCCTAGTTAGCTCAGTTATAATATTAATTGTTTTGGACAACCAAACTTCAGGTATGTTATTCATAGGGTAGTTATGAGTCATAGCTTGATGGCACCTAACAGCAAAAATAACATGTCATTTAAGCATTTTGATAGTTTTTAAAATTTAGAGAAGACTAAAGGGAGATCCAGCCAATAGGAGTCATTCAGAAGTATTTTTGTATTTTAACTTGTTTAGTTTAATCTCTTCTTAATTTTTTATATTGGTTTGCATATAAATCTTGTATACATTGTGTATTATTCATGAACACTTTGAGTTTCAAATGATCACTCATATGCATGTGTCTTGTAAATTTAATAACCATTAATCTATGTCTAGTGTTAATCCATCTTTTCAGGTCCTCATTGGAAATTTCCCAATTTTTTCATCTTTCCCCTAAATAGCCACCAAACACTGTTAAGTTAGTGATTTCCTCCATCTTCCTCCTGTACCTCCTTCCCCTGAAATCTTACCTCTTAGGACTCATGCACTGGCTATCCTTCTGTTTTTATTATGATGGTCTTATGTTGTATTTGTCCTTTTGAGACTAAATTCACTCAGCATAATATTTTCCCATGTTATGTACTATTTTACAAAATCATCGCTCCTTTGTGTTGCATAGGATTACATTGTGTAAAAGTGCTACAATTTCTCAATCCATTTGTAGAGAGACATTTAAACCTTTTCCATTTGTTTTTTTTTGCTATTGTGAATAACACAACTATGAACATCGGTGTACAAATCTCCATTTGTCTCTCAGTTCTGTTTTACTTGGGGTATACTCCCAACAGAGGAACAGCTAGGTTAAAGGGGATTTCTATGTTCAGCTTTTAGAGGAAACACCAAACTGCCTTCCAGAGTGAGTGTATGAATTTACAACCTCAATAGCAGTGTGTGAGAGTTTCAATTTCATCACATCCTCTCTCAAACTTTCTACTTGCTGTCCTGTTACACTTTGCTGCTTTTACTGGAGTGAAATAGTATCTCATTGTGCTCTTGATTTGCATCTCGTGATTTTGAACATTTTTTCATGTTTCTGTTGGTCATCTCAATGTCTTCCTTTGTGAAAAATCTTTCCA
>NW_006399760.1:6650664-6653395 GCF_000299155.1 Elephantulus edwardii | reverse complement strand
AGTTAATTTTTGTATATAGTGTGAGATGTGAATTCTGATCTATCAGCACCCTTTTTTGAGGGGATTACCATTTCCCCATTTGAAAGGTTTTGTTTTCTTTTTGAATACCATTTTACTGTAGGTAGATGAGTTACTTTCTGGGTTCTCAATTCTGTTCCATTGGTATAGTATTAATCATTATACCATTACTGTGGTGTTTTGATTATTATATCTGTGTAGTAAGGCGCGGTAGTGGCCTAGTGGTAAGAAGCTTTCTACAGTACTGAAGCCACATAATTCAAGTCCTCTAGGAGAAAGATGGGTAAATCTCCTTCCATGTGAATAACTAGCTCTGAAAACTCACCGGCTCAGTTCCAACTTGACAGTACAGAACAACAACAGTAGGTTTTGAGATCAGATAATATTAAGCCTCCTATTTCATGTTTTATTTTTCAGAAGAACTTCCTTGAGGTCCCTTTCCTTTCTGAATAAACTTGCTAATCACTTTTTCTATCTCCTTGAAAAATTAAGTGTCTGCATTGGGATTGCATTATACATATATTTGATTGTATATTGATTTTGGTAGGATTGTAATTTTCACTATATTGAATCTTCCTATACAGGCACAGGGTATATATTTTTCTATTTGGTTAAGTGTATCATTGTTTCTCACACTAGCATTTTGTAGTTTTCTTCTGTGTCTCTAGTTAGCTTTATTCACAAGTTTCTGTGTCCATGTTTTCTTTGTTACTGTAGAGAAATCCCACCAAATTTTTGTTTATTGATCTTATATCTTACTACTCTACTATACTGGTCTACAAAATCTAAGAGGTTTTGGTTGAATGTGGCTTTATGTGGACACTATCATAATCTGCATATAGCAACAGTTTTACAACCTCTTGTTTATTTGGAGGTCTCTTGTTTTCGTCTCTTTTCTTATTTCCCTAGCAAATACTTCTAATACAATATTGAAAAGGAGTGTTTATAGTGAGCATCCTTGTCTGGTCCTGGTTCACAGCCTTTAACTCTTTCTCCGTTGAGAATACCGCTGACTCTTGTTTTTGCATATATGCTTTTCATTATATTGAGGAAATTTCTCTCTCTACCTGATTGAGTGGTTTGATCAGAAAAAATTGTTGTAATATATAAAAATCCTTTTATGCATCATTGACAAGATCATATGGTTCTTGATTTTGATGTGCTAATGTGATAAATGATGTTGTTTCTTTTATGTGTAATCATTCTTGCATACCTGTTATAAAACTCCCTTGGTCATGATGAATGCTTTTTTATATACTATTGAATTATATTGGCCAGGATTTTGTTGAAGGATTCTGCATTTATACTCACAACAGATACTGTTCTGTTTTTTTAATTTTTTGTAATGTCTTCACTTGATTTTTCTTGCTTCATAGAATGACTCTGGGAGTATTCCTTTATTTAATTTTTTAAAATATTTTTTATAATTAAATTTTATTAATTTTAATGAATGTTTACACAGATTTTGGGTTTCCATTCATTCATTGTTGCACTATTTTCTCCACCCTCCTCCCCAGTTCGTTCTTCTTTTTTTCCTCCCCTTGAAAGTCTGTTTTAATTGTCCAATTGCCACAGTGCTTGTCAAAGCCAGTTCTGATTAATCTCCTATGTCAGTGTGTCCTTTGCCATTCCCTATCACTCCTCCCTGAGGGAGGCTTCACCCTGATTCATAAGGAAAAGGAGATGGTGTATACTTAAGTAGAATTTATTATATTTCATCTCTGATTATGTGATTGAATTCAGCTGTGAAGCACCATGGGCCAGGATATGTTAAGTGAGGGTTAATCTTCTTATGATATGTTCTGTTTCTTTCTTTTTTTTTTGTAATAGGTCTGTACAAGTATTCTACATCTGCCCATGTCAATTAAGGGTAGGATGTGAATTTCCAGATATTTATCCATTTTCTTTATCTTTCCAAATACATCACAGTATAGCTTTTTATAATATTCTACTATTATCAATGTAATGTTAGTTTATTCTATTGTGATGCCATGTCTTTAATTTCTTATTCAAGTTACTTGTGTCTTGTCTTTCTTTTCTTTTGTTGAGTTTGCCAAAGGTTTATTTATTCACCCTTTAAAAGAGCCAGCTGTTGGTTTTGTTGATGGTTTCAATTGTTTAATAGAATTTTATCACATTGATTTTAACTCTTGCCCTCATAATTTCTTGTCTTCTAGAGGCTGCATGATTAAGATATTGTTCTTTTTCTATTCGATGGAGGTGTTGAGTTAGGTCATTACTTTTGTTTCTTTCTCTCTCTCTCTTTTTTTACGTGCTTGCCCATTGCTACGAAATATATTCTATACCTTAGCTGTATTCCAGAGATTATGATATGTTGTATTTTCATTTTTATTTGTTTTGAGGAATTTGATATTTGATTTTTTATTTATCACTCAATAATGTTCTTTTTATTTTGAGGCATCTGAGACAAGAGTTAATTTGCTGATGAATAAAAGTTTGGGGTTTTTATTGGTATGTTTACAAAGTTTGTATACATTGTGTTTCATACATCTTTTTCAAGCATTATTGCTGTTGTTGTTATGTGTCATCGAGAAGCTTGCAACTCATAGGGACCCTATGTACAATAGATCTAAACTCTGCTCTGTCCTGTGCCAATCGCACCGTCTCCAATACACCCATCCCGATTACCCCAGTCACTGAATCAATCCACCTCATAGAGGGCCTTCCTCTCCTGCGCTGTCCCTCCACCCTA
>NW_006399760.1:6648061-6649676 GCF_000299155.1 Elephantulus edwardii | reverse complement strand
TGTAGCTAATGTTAGATGGATTTTGGCTGAAAGCAGGAAACACCAGAGGAATGTATATCTGTGTTTCATTGACTATGCAAAGGCATTTGACTGTGTGGATCATAACAAACTGTGGCTGACTCTGAGAAGAATGGGAATACCAGAACACTAGATTTCATGGATTATGTTTTATAAAATTAATCATTATTGGACTTTGGCCATTCATTACTCTTTATTTTCACCTGGAACCTCCCCATTTACTTCTTCCCTCCCTCTACCCCCAAAACTGTGCAACATTGTGGTTTCATCCCTACCTATCCTCACCCCCTGCACCCACCCTCACCCCCTTGAGTTCCCATATACTTTGACTAGTTATCCTTCTTTTTTACAATAATGGTCTTGGATGTTATTTGTTCTTATGAGACTGTATTAGTTAATGCAGCAAAATGCTCTCTAGCCTTTCCCAAGTTATATACTATTTTTAAAAATCGTTGTTCTTGAGTGCTGCATACTATTGCATTGTGTGAATGTACCATTATTTCTCAGTCCACTCAATTGTGGTTGAACATTATTTCCGCTGACCTCAAAATTTACTACACAACAGTAGTAAACAAAAGAGCACGGTATTGGTGCAATGACAGACACATATACCAATGGAACAGATTTTGGGACCCAGAAATGGACCCATCTATCTATAGTCAACTGATATTCAACAAGGAAATAAACCTATAAAATGGGGAAATGACAACTTCTTCAACAAATGGTGGTGGCAAAACTGGACTGCTACCTGCAGAAAGCTGAAATAGGATCCATACCTAATACGTTAAACAAAAATCAACTCAAGATGGCTAAGATACCTTGGAGTAAACCTCCAAACCATAGACTTTATAAGAGACAAATTGGGAACAAGTTTAGCAGGCTTAGATTATAGTATAAAGAGACTGCTATGTACAGCCAGAAATGCACAATCTGGATAGCATAAAATTGATGAATTGGACTTTCTAAAGATTAAGTTTCTGAGTTCATAAAAAACTTTTTCCAACTGCATGAAAAGAAAGCCTACTGACAGGGAACAAACATTTGACAATATCATTTTTTACAGGAGTCTCACAATAAAAGTTTACAGAATACTCATGGACCTCCAGAATAAAAGACTGATAATCCAATAACAAAATGGGCAAAAAACATGGAAAGACTTTTTACAGAGGAAGACTTTTGGTTGGCTAACAGACAAGTAAAGAAATGCTCAAAAGCACTGGCAATAAGAGAGATGCAAATCAAAACCACAATGAAATATCATCTCACCCCAGCAGCAATGGCAAATTTTAGCAGGGCAGCAAGCAATACATTTTGGAAGAGGATGTGGAGACATGAGAACTCTCATACACTGTTGGTGGGATTGTAACTTAGCACAACCACTTTGAAAGAAAATTTACTGTCTCCTCAAAAGTTGAACAGTGAAACTCTAATATGACCCAGGTATTCAACTACTAGAAATATACCCCAAGGAAATGAGAATTGAGACACAAACGGAGATTTGTACACCAATGTTAATAGCAGCATTATTCACTAACCCAATAGTGTTGATTTTGTTGTGTACTATTGAATCAGAAACAACCCATAGAGGACTCTTCAG
>NW_006399760.1:6640934-6647096 GCF_000299155.1 Elephantulus edwardii | reverse complement strand
GAACTGAACAATGACTTGAGATGATAGAAGGGGAATTGACGCCTTTGAGCTTTGGTACTGGAAAAGACTTTTGAATAAACCATTGACTGCTAAGAGAACAAACAGGTTCATCTTAGAGAGAGTGAACCTAGGCTGCTCCATGGAGGCAAAGATTCTGAAGCTTCGCCTGACATACTTTAGACGTGTTGCAAGGCAGGGCCAGTCCTTAGAGAGGGACATCAAGCTTGAGAGGGTAGAGGGACAGTGCAGGAAAGGAAGGCCCTCTATGAGGTGGATTGATTCAGTGACTGGGGTAATGGAGGTAATTGTGTTGGAGACAATGAGATTGGCAAAGGACTGATAGAAAAGGGTTTAGGGCTGTCATACATAGGGTCACTATGAGTCTCAGGTGATTCAATTGCACACAACAACAACAACCATTATTGTTGTGCTGTCTATTTCTTGCTTCAAGTCTGCTAACTGCTGTTATATGTATTTTACTCGTCTATCACTTAATGCATAGATGGTGACCAAGGTTATGCCTTCTTGGTCTATTGTGCCTTTAATTACTGTATGATCCTCTTCCTTATCTTTTAGGGTAGTTTTCATCCTGAATTATGTTTTGTAATAGATCAGTATTGCCACTATTGTTTATTTTTTTTTTTTTTTTTTTTTTGTTTTTTTTTTTCCCCCCAGCATGCCATTTGGACTGTTTTTGTTTTTATTTTTTTAAACCCTTTGTTTTTAATCTATGTTTTCCCACGTTTCTTAGATGTGTTTCTTTTGGGAAATATATTAATGGGAATTGTCTTGTTATTCATTCTGCTACTCAGTTTTCTTCCAGTCAGTTTGCCAAGTGGTTGTTCTCCATATTTCCTGGCACAACTTGGTGAGCACATCCAGGGCAGCATCAGTTAGCTGAAATATGTCAATTGGTATACCATCTATTCCTGGGGCTTTAGTTTTTGCTATTTCCTTCAAGGAAGCTTGAATGTCTTCCTTTATCACCATAGGCTCTTGCTCATATGTTGTTTCATGAAATTCTTCTGTGTCTGTCAATTCCTTTCGAATTGCTGTGCCAAGAAATCTGGAGAAAAACCACTTGGCCAACTAACTGGAAGAGAACAGTATTTGCTCCCATCCCAAAGACGGGTGACCCAACAGAGTGTAGAAACTATAGAAGAATATCATTGATTTCACATGCAAGCAAGATTTCACTGAAGATTATCCAAAAACTACTGGAACAGTACATCAGCAGAGAACTGCCAGAAGTCCAGGCTAGGTTTAGAAGGGGTCATGGTACTAGGGATATTGTAGCTAATGTTAGATGGGACTTGGCTGAAAGCAGAGAATACCAGAGGAATGTATATCTGTTTTTCATTTACTGTGCAAAGGCATTTGACTGTGTAGATCATAACAAACAGTGGCTGACTTTGAGAAAAATGGGAATCCCAGAAAACTTGATTGTGCTAATGAGAAACCTCTACTTAGACCAAGAGGCAGTCGTCAGAACAGAGCAAGGAAACACTGAATGGTTCAAAATTGAGAAGGGTGTATGCCAGTGATGTGTCCTGTCTCCATACCTTTTCAACCTGTATGCAGAACAAATTATCTGGGAGGCTGGCCTCTATGAGGAGAAATGTGGGGTCAAGATTGGTGGACGATCTATCAACAATCTGCGTTATGCAGATGACACAACCCTGTTTGCTGAAACTGAGGAGGACCTGAAACGCTTGCTACAGAGGGTCAAGGACTGCAGCCTACAATATGGATTGAGGCTCAATGTCAAGAAGACAAAAATTCTCACCACTGGGCCAATTGGCAGCATCAGGATGGATGGTGAAGAGATTGAGATTTTTCACAGCTTTAGTTTTCTTGGCTCCACAGTCAACACTCTTGGCACCAGTAGCCAGGAAATTAAAGACACATTGCGATGGGAAAGACTGTTGTTAGGGACCTCTCCGAAGTATTGAAGAGCAATGGTTTCTCTCTGGAGACTAAAGCGCATCTGATACAGGCCATGGTCTTTACAATCACTTGTTATGCATCAGAGAGTTGGACAGTGACTTAGGAGGATAGAAGGAGAATTGATGCTTTTGGGCTGTGGTGCTGGGGAATAGTATTGAGGGTACCATGGACTGCTAAGAAAACAGATTCATCCTGGAAGAGTCAAACTAGGTGGCTCCTTGGACGCAAGGATTCTGAGGCTCCATCTAACATACTTTGGACATGTTGTGAGGGTGTAGCGGTCCTTGGAGAGGGATATCATGCTTGTTAGGGTGCAGCGACAACGCAGGAGGGGAAGGCCCTCTATGAGGTGAATTGGTTCATTTACTGGAGTAATTCAGATGGGTGTATCAGAGATGGTTCGATTGGCACAGGACAGAGCTGAGTTTAGGGCTGTCACACATAGGGTCTCTATGAGTTGCAAGCGACTCGACGGCACATAACAACAACAACAACAACTCATTTTTCTTAATTAGTGTATTTTAACCATTCTCATTAAGTACTATTATTAAAGACCACCCATGTTTTATATTTGCAACTTTCCTGTGTTTTACTTTTTCTGTTATCCGGGGTTTTGATCCATTCACTTTCCTATGCTATCTCTGTTGGAGGATTTTGATTTCTCGAATTCCTTTGCGTCTCTGAAAATCCTCTATTTTTGGCTTCATGTTTTGATGGACAGTTTTGATGAGTACAACATCCTCAATTGGCAATTGTTTTCTTTCAGCTTTTCTTTATGTAATCCCTTTATCTTCTTGCTTTTTTGACTTCTGCTGAAATATAAGAACTTAATTTACTTAATGCTTCTTTGTTGGTGACTCTGCTTTTATTGTCCCGTTTTAGTGTTCTTTATCTTTGTATTTGGAGAATTTGACTCTTACATGGCTTTTTTTTTTTTTTTAGGGTCTACTCAATTTTAGATTCATTGAGCTTCTTGAATGTAGATTTTCAATAATTACCGAAATTTTCATAATTCTTCTAGTACCAGTTCCACAATTTTCCCAGAACTTTCCTTGCTCTCTTTATGCTCTAGAAATTTGAATTATGCATGTGTTATTCCTATTTATGTAACCCCACCTGATTCTAATGTTTTCTCCTTTTTCTTCCATCTACTCTTAGTGTTTTCTTCTAGCATGTTCCCGTTGAAGCACTTGTATTCCACCTCCCTGACTCTCTGTTCTCTCTCTTCACTTCTGCTCTTGTCTTTCCAGTATATTGGAAACTTCTATCATTTTGGTCTTGATATTCTCAATTGCCTTTTCATGAATTTTGGTTATTTTTAGTACCGAATTTTTCTTGTGTTGACTTTAAAATTTCTTTTATTACTCTGTCTATAGTTTCAACTTTTTTCTTCCATCTATGATATTTCTTCCACAGTTGTTCCTGTTCCTTCATGTCAGTATATTTCTTCAGATCTGTTTCTGAAGGATTTGTTTTTTTTATGGCTTCCAGTCTTTCTTTTCATTTGTACCTTCTCCAGCAACTGCTCATATAACTTCTTATTGATATATTTCTTCTGCCTCCTTGTTTTTGGGATATACACTGAGTTTGTAGTATGTTCAGCTTTTTTTGGAGGTTTATTTTGCTTTTTCACAATATTTAAGACCACCTACTGATTTCTGGACATTATGTGAAAATTTAATTGTGTTAGAGTATTTCTGTTACATTTGTTATGTTATTGATATTTCTTTATCTTTATGAAGTTATTTATTAGGTACAGGCTTAAAGTGTTCCCCTTATTGGATAAGATAATTTACTTTTACTAGAGATCCTTTCTGTTCCTATGTATGAGCAAAGTTTTCCTTTCCTAAGGTCTTTTAAGTCTTCTCTTTTCTGTTAACACAGCCTTGCAGGAATCTCATCTGAGTGTGGCCTACCTTTCCTAAAGTCTATTATTGTCCCCAGTAGTTAGTGGCCTGTCTGGTTACCAGTTTGCCTCAATTGATGAAATTTCTCTTAAAGGGAGTCATGGGCAGCTCCTGTCCTTTACTTCAGTGCACCTTTTTTGGGAGCTAGCCACTCACTCCATACTTTTTTATTCAGGAACTTTTCAGACTTCTTCTCAACCAAATGAAACTCATCAATCTCAATACCAAATTCAAAACAACCCTCCCTTTGGTTTCTGAACCTATAAATTCTAGTAGAAATATTCTGTCCATCTTTCTGCAATAGAGCTTTGGTGGACTTGAGCAGTTGAAGATACATGGGTGTTTTGTTGTTGTTGTTGTTTTTATTTGTTTTTTTTGAAAGAAATACAGCTATGGCTTCACCAAGACCACTTTAATATGTCAATGATAAAAATGTGTAATTCCTTAATGAATTTTTCTAATTAATTCTATAATTGTAACCTATGGGACCAAGTTTTACCAGAGGGGTTACTATCAGAAGGTTTTGTTGGTTTTGGCATTTTTGTTTTATTTTACTTTGGAGAGGTTTTATTCTCAGAGAAGAAAACTACTAATTTAAATTTCCTAAAATAAATTTTGAGGGTTTACTAGAGGAATTGATGATAATTTATAGAATGGAAATAAGAAAAAAAGATATTTTTTAATTTTTTGTGTTAGTATTTTAATATTTATCTAATAATATACATTTGGTATCAACACTCAGAAGCTAAGGAAACATATTGAACTAAGTGTGCAGTGAGGAACCTTTCCAAATTACTGAGGAGCAATGAGATAAGTTTGAGACTGAGGTGTCCCTAAATCAGGCATGGTCTTTTCAATCACTTGCTATGCTACTGAAAATTGGATAACGAGTAAAGATAACATAAGAATTGACACATTTCAGTATCTCTGGTGGTCTAGAGGGAAGAAGCTGTACTACAATCCTGAAGGGATGTGGTTCAAATCCACCAGATTCTCTGCTGGAGAAAGAAGGGCAATTTTGTCCTGTGCCAGTCATATCTGATTTGATGTACACAACAAGAAAAATAATAAGAAAAATAAAAAGAATTAGAGAAGAGTAGTGAATATGTCATGAATTGCCAAAAGAACAAGCAGATATATCTTGGACAAGAGACAGCCATAGTGGTCTTTGGAGGCAATATGATGAAGCTTCATCTCACATACTTTGGACATGTTGTTAGGAAAGCCTATTGCTTGGAGAAGGATATCATGCGTGGAAAGGTAGAGATTTGGTGGAAAATTCTCAACCAGATAGATGGACATATTGAGTGCAGTCATGAGCTCTAGTACAGGATAGGACAACATTCAGATCTCTTGTACACAGGTTTGCTGTGAGTCATATTTGACTTGACAGAACCTAAAAACAAAAACAATAGAACAGAAATTCTGACTCACTGGGTTTTTCCTCTGACTTATCATATGTCAATTCAATCATCAAATAAAATCTTGAACAAGTGTCTGTTCTATCTGACATCATTTCATCAGTTTTTCGTATGTTTGTTAATACTAACAATTCTGTTTCTAACAATAATAGAACACAAGAATTTTTTATCATTTCACACTTTTTTACTCTTGTTCACATTTCCCATGCTTCAAGATTTTCATTTTTGTCTGTATTCTTTCTTCCATAATATAAGATCCCTTTTTAATTTTCTAATGATGTGAACCCATAATGATTTTACAAAGAAAAAAATACAAATCTGTACTTTTGGGCATGTTAATACATTAATGTTTGTTGTTGAATTAGAATAGACATTCCAATTACCCACAGAACTCATTTTATTGAAAGTAATTCTGAAAAATGGACACAGAATTTGAAATAAACTTTTAGAAGGTTTGAGAACATTGCTTTCAAGGCTCAGAAGCTCTGGTATTATCTGGAACTTGTGGAAACGAAGACTATCAAGCACAATCAAGTTCTAATGAATCAATATTTATATTTGAAATCTGCAGATAACTGTAGGTGAAATAAAATAAAGAGACATTGCTTTATAATATTAGCAGATTTCTGAATGTAGCATCAGTCAGATGCTAACAGGTGGAAATTATTTCTGAATTACATAATCCATGAAAATCAAATCAGGGTGGCAAAATGGCAAAGGAGTAAAAAATAGCCAGATGAAACAAGAGATATTTTATTATTATGTTTTCAAGCCTAAAAACCACAAAAATTTTGACATTATCTGAGGATATTCTTAAGGATCTTTAGGATGTTCTTTAAGGAAGTATTTAGATTTCTTATATTTGATTAAATGTTTATTATATTAAA
>NW_006399760.1:6630791-6639893 GCF_000299155.1 Elephantulus edwardii | reverse complement strand
GGAAAGGGTTAAACCGGGTGGCTCCTTGAAGGCAAGGATTCTGAGGCTCCGTCTAACATACTTTGGACATGTTGTGAGGAGAGACCGGTCCTTGGAGAGAGACATCATGCTTGGGGGTGTAGAGGGACAGCACAGGAGAGGAAGGCCCTCAATGAGGTGGATTGATTCAGTGACTGGGATAATTGGGATGGGAGTGTCAGAGACGGTGCGATTGGCACAGTGCAGAGTGGAGTTTAGGGCTGTTGTACATAGGGTCGCTATGAGTCACAGGCGACTCAACGGCACATAACAACAACATATATGATTAGGTATTATTATCATGACAGGAGTCCAGAACAAAGGCTGCATAATAGAGTGTTCTTGGGGGAGAGGGATTGTGTAACATTGAAAGAATTTTTTACTTTTCAAAGAGAAGAATGAACTGGGTGGGGAAGTTGGGCAGGGAGAAAAGAGCAACAATGAATGAAGGGAAATCGAAAAGTCTCTGTAAATTTTCATTAAAATTAATTAAAAGAATTATAAAAAGATCTTCATCAAAATGACAACTGTAGATATTCTTTTAACAAAATAATGTTTACATTTCAGCAAATAGTTGTGTGTATGTCTGTGTGTGTGTGTGACTACACATCCCCAAAGGTCCATTTCAGTGAATGTTTAATCAGATTTCATGTAGTAATGGTATTCAACTGACAAAGCATTGCTTAAATTCACTTATAGAATTAACAAAAATAAATATTAGATCTGAAAGGAGAACAAAGTGCTCTTTGGAAATTTTTTGTTTGTACATTTCTCTCTAAGCTCCTATAGAAAATGTCAATGCCAAAAGCTGTGTTATGAATTTAGGACGAGATATAAACTGAGTTTCTGCCGCTCACTGCCCGATTTTCCATTCTGCACATTTCTGCTGACCTTTGCTTTCCCTCTTCTCTCCTGTGTCAGGTCCCATTGACTGTTTCTTCTGTTCATTACCAGGGGTATGGAGGGTCAGAAAGGGCCGGTGAAACGAAAATAAATCAGTGGTTCTCTTTGCAAATACATCTGACAAAAAAAAAATAAATAAGGGTTGGTGGAGATGGTGTTTGAATTTATAAGTCACAATAATAGCCCTTAGAATCTGCCTTTACCAGAATCCAATGAGAGAAGAAGTGTAGTCTCTCAAATATGAGCAAGTGATAAAATAAGAGCATCCTTGGTTTCTTTGATGTATAGCTTTTATTTACTTTCCATCCTTTTTTAATCTTCAAGCTGGGTCATTAAAAAGCCATTGATGTTGCTGGAATTTTTCTTTTGTTTTAGCTAAATAAATTGACAAGACTGTGTGTAATTTATAGATTATTAAATATTTTTGTAAATTTAATAAGTAATTTTGTTATTACCTGTGGTTTATGAACCTTTTTAATGACCCAGCCGGATCATTTAGGATTATAAACGAAATCCTGTTGTTTTCTTTTCTCTGGTTATTCTGCATAAACCCCCATTGATAGTATTCTGGGAAAAAGAATAAACATTTGATCAAATTTGGAAAAAAGTGACTTTTGCCAGTAGATTATTTTAATGATGAAAGAAAACCTTTTTTTACTGATAGACCATTCAGCAAACACTGTTTATTTAGCAGTTGTTTAATTGTTCACATAAAGTGGAGACATTAAGCTTTGTTTAAAATATGGGAGCCAAGGTGCTATTTAATGAACAGAAGCAGTTATATGAGCACACTCAAAGGCCTGATAGTGATCCCTTGTAGAGCTCAAACGGAGAATCTGGCTGAGTGTTTAATGTTGGCATATTGAACTCAAACCCAGGCCTGGCTAAGACCCTGCCTTTTTAAAATACGCAACTGACTGCTAAGCAGCATCATTTCTTGCTTTGAGGGTTTTGTGTAGCTTCAGAGATAGTGACTTCTCTGTGTCAATTTTAGCATGAGGGGATATACGGGTGGCAGATGTTAGGAGGTAAAAGCTATGGCGGAAGAACAAACAGGCAGATAATTGTACCAGATGGCATATCAGCCTTCAATTCTGGCATTCTTCACACTGAGATCAAACCTGCCAAGCTAACCAGGCATCAGGGTTGTGCCAAGCCATGGGATAAGACGACTTCACCAGGGAAAAAGGAGTGACTGACATGTGGGCATACCGTCTGCTCTGTCTCAGAGCTGCCTTACCTAAGAGGAGATATGCACATTGTGATACTCTGAGTAAAAGGAAAGTTCCTTGTACTGTGATTCAGTTAGTTGAAAATTAAGAGACTCAAGCTCATTTGCACTTACAGAGAACAACTTTCAGATCACAATGCCCAAGTATTCTGTCATAAAAGTAAAGCATAAGGAAATCATATTCATAGTTAGCATTTGCTGCAAAGAGATTATTACAGTGGCCTGGAAATACAGATGATGTGCAACGTGCCTCAAGGCACACATTATCGGTGAATAAAATTTTGAAACAGTTCAGTCCAGATTTGTGAATAGATGCTCACCTAGCAGTCTCCTGCAACTCATTGAATGATTGCTTGATCAGGCCCAAATCGGTAATATTAAAGATGTCCCTAGCACCTCAATTTATTTGCTGGTTAGTCAACCTGGTTTGGCTTCTTACTTTTGGCCATCTCAGTGCTGCTATCTCTGGGTCCCCGCACACCTAAAGAGTATTAATGGTACCACACCAAGGGTTTACTCGTTACCCAAGGTTGGAAGGTGCGAGAAAGGTGTAGCATAGAGACGACTTCAGATGTTTTGCTCATAGTGTCGCTATGAGATGTACTCAGCTCAATGACACCTAAAAACATTAGCAAGGTTGGTTAAGAGTCCCCTTATGATCTACTTGTAGGCCCAGTCAATTATACAGTGTTTTAGTAGTTGTATTTCAAATTTTTACCTCAGACAATAGGAGCTGTGTAAATATAAACAAAACTTCACTTCTTATCTTGCATCTGTGTGTTTTTCTTTTCCATTTCTGAAGATGTTACACAAGTTACCAGCACAATTTTTGGAGGTCCTACTTTTCCTAATTTATGTAATAGCAACTGCAAAAACAAAACATAATGTTTTCTGAAGGCTTGACAAGGTAAGGAACATGATATATTAATACTCAAAATTGCACTGTCCTAGCGTTGGTTTTCCTATTCTTAACAATTCTCAGTAGAGTTTCTGAGGCTGTAAATTGCAACTGGGGGATATTTCTCTATCTTTCTCCCAAAGAGCCATTGGTCGATATGAACTGCTGGAGATACACAACTTTTGAGGTGTTAGTACAACTTGTAGTAGGGACTAAACCATAGAGTGCTGCTCCAATAAAAGGATCCACTACAACCACTAACCTAATGTCATTCTCAACTCATAGAGACCATTTTTTTTCCCCTAAGGTGGCCTGGTGGCAAGAAATTGCACTGAAATTCCAAAGGCATATTGTTCAAACCCACCAGCTGCTCCAATGGAGACAGATGGGCAAACTCCTTCCGTGCAATTAACTGCCTCTGAAAACCCACCAGAGGCCCTATAGGTCGATTCCAACTTGACGATACAGAACAAGGAGGAGACTTCTATCTCTCTCCTACTATTGTCTAGTGACTTCTATCTCTCTCCTACTATTGTCTAGTATCTTTAACCTGCAGCCCTTTCTGATAGCAGCCTAATACATTACATACTACACTACCAGAGAGCCTTATTAGGACAGTTAATATTTATTATATTCCAGGCCCTGTAGTAGCACTACTTATAGGATTCATCACCTTAGAAACCCATTGGAGGAAGGCTGTGAGTTAGATTGAACTCATTGGCAGTCAAGTGGTATATAATATTTACAAATGCACTGTTGTTGTTGTTGTTGTTATGTGCCGTCGAGTCGTTGGCGACTCATAGCGACCCTATGCACAACAGCCCTAAACCGTGCTCTATCCTGCACCAACCACACTGCCTCTGACACACCCATCGTGATTACCCCAATCACCGAATCAATCCATCTCATAGAGGGTCTTCCCCTCCTGCGCTGTCCCTCCACCATCCCAAGCATGATGTCCCTCTCCAAGGACCCGACCCTCCTGGCAACATGTACAAAGTATGTCAGACAAAGCCCCAGAATCCTTGCCTCCAAGGAGTAGCTTGGTTTAATCCTCTCCAAGATGAATCTGTTTGTTTTCCTGGCAGTCCATGGTACATTCAGTACTCTTCTCCAGCACCACAGCTCAAAGGCATCCACTCTCCTTCTGTCTTCCCTAGTCATTGTCCAACTCTCTGATGCATAACAAGCGATTGCAAATACCATGGCCTGTATCAGGCGCACCTTAGTCTCCAGAGAGACACCGTTGCTCTTGAGTACTTTAGAGAGGTCCCTAAAAGCAGACTTTCCCATCGCAATACACTTTTTGATTTCCTGACTAATGGTGCCAAGAGTGTTGACTGTGGAGCCTAGCAAACTGAAGCGGTGAACAATCTCAATCTCTTCGCCATCCATCCTGACGCTGCCAATTGGTCCAGTGGTGAGAATCTTTGTCTTCTTGACATTGAGCCTCAGTCCATACTGAAGGCTGCAGTCCTTGACCCTTCACAGCAAGTGCATGTGGTCCTCCTCAGTTTCAGCAAGCAGGTTTGTGTCATCTGCATAATGCAGATTGTGAATAGATCTTCCACCAATCCTGATGCCACAATTCTCACAGAGCCCAGCCTTTCGGATAATCTGCTCTGCATACATGTTGAGAAGGTATGGAGACAGGATGCATCCCTGGCGTACACCCTTCCCAATTTTGAACCATGCAGTGTTACCCTGCTCTGTTCTGACTATTTCCTCTTGGTCCAAGTAAAGGTTTCGCATTAGCACAATCAAGTTTTCTGGAATTTCCTTTCTTCTCAGAGTCAGCCACAGTTTATTATGATCCACACAGTCAAATGTCTTTGCATAATCAATGAAACACAGATAGACATTCTTCTGGTATTCTCTGCTTTCAGCCAAGATCCATCTAACATCAGCAACAATATCCCTAGTACCACGACCCCTTCTAAACCCAGCCTTGACTTCCGGCAATTCTCTGCTGATGTGCTGTTCTAATCGTTTTTGGATAATCTTCAGTAGAATCTTGCTTGCATGTGAAATCAATGACACTGTTCGGTAGTTTCCACTCTCAGTTGGGTCACCTTTCTTTAGAATGGGAACAAATATAGATCTCTTCCTGTCAGTTGGCCAAGTGGTTGTTCTCCAGATTTCTTGGCACAACTTGGTAAGCACATCCAGGGCAACATCTGTTATCTGAAATACTTCAATTGGTATACCATCTATTCCTGGGGCCTTATTTTTTGCTATTTCCTTCAAAGCAGCTTGAACTTCTTCCTTCATCACCATAGGCTCTTGCTCATATGTTATTTCTTTAAATTCCTCTGTATCTGCCAATTCCTTTCTATATAATGACTCAGTATATTCCTTCCATCTTCTTTTAATACTTCCTGAATCATTTAATATTTTGCCCAAAGCATCCTTGATTACAGCAACTCTAGGTTTGAATTTGTTCTTCAGTTCCTTCAATTCCTGTTGTCCTTCAACAACACAACAAATGCACTAGTGAAGTTTATTTTCATTAAGAATGCTTTATAAATTAATTTTCAGAGTTAACACCTTCTGGAGTGGTATAAAAAGTTTTATTTTTGAAAATATTTTTACCAACAACATTTCACATTGAGATTAAAATATATAATGTACTTGCTGTCCCAGTAACTCAGGACTGTTATTTATAAGAAAATTTGTACCAACCTAAGGATTTTAATTTAAGCTGCTTAACATTTTTTTTTCCTGTTGAGAGTAGATTGGCTTATTGAGTAGGCACCATTTCTCACAAAAGGTTCTTCCAATGAAAGACATTAAAAGACAAACTCTAACTCATCCTTCTCACTATAATACCATGTGTATGCTAAAAAGTCATTCCTACAATTGTCTATTTGGTTTTACATATAATTTGAAATTCATTTTTAAATGTGATAATGAGATTCAAGGCACATTGTCTTGTCCACTCATTCCAAAGAAACATCAGACTCTTCTTTCCTAAAAAAGAATTTCTATAATTTTTGTCTTTATATTTACTAAAAAAACCCAGAAAATGGCCTTTCTATTAAGTAAATAAGAGTTATTTGGTCAAGAGATGAGTACTAAGCAGTTTTTTAAAATAATCTCTGAATTACAAAGATAATTTTCTATATAAGACAGTGTATATATTTCAGCAATCTCATTTAGTGAGTTCTATAAAATAAAAACAAAAGTGTACTCCAAGTTTTGTAGAGTTCTCACTTTTGTTCTATAATTTATGGCAAAGAGTAAATATGATTTTAAAAATAAATCATTCTTGTTTTAAAATATATCTTAAAATAGCCTTACACATTTGTACTTTCATATGAGAACATAGATCTAACTGGACATAGTATTTAAATGTCCTTATCCATTTCCTTAGCTATTTACTTATACATTTTCTGTTTAAAAAGTTAGATAAAATCATAGAGACACTCTCAATAGTTTTTGGGGTTTTCTATATATTTAAAAATCTTTTGACTGTTATCATTTAAGAAACATACATTCAAATTATTTTCTTAAATTAAGCACCTGACATTAAGCTCAGAATTAAAAACTTACCTGATGACCTGCATACAACCTTTTGTCTTCTCAACCTGCAGAGAAAGAAACAGGACAATTCATCATATTTCACATGCAAAAAAAGTTAACTTCTTAAGAGAAGGAAGTTTTGGTGGCCTACTGGTAACTTGAAGAAGCATGGTTCAAGTCTGCTAGCTGTTCCCAGATGAACAATCTCCTCCTGTGTCATTTACTGCCTCTGAAAACTCACTGGAGGGTCAGCTGTGGGTCAGATCTGATTGGATGGTACATAGCAACAATAACAACAACTAGCAATAGCATCTACAAGTGCAATGTTTGACTCAAAAGTTGTCACTAACATCTGAGATCAAGAATTGAATTACTTTGGCCACACTGCCATAGAAATGTGCCATTTGGCTGAGCCCATGCTTTGTCCCTTTGTAGCTGTCAGATCCCTTTCCTTTGCGATATGTGAGACTGTCTCCTTGTGGTCTGTGTTTTCCTTTCAAGATTTTGCCTATAAACATGTTTTCTTCTAGAAAACTCATTTATTGTTCTAATTGTGGAAGCTTTTTAAGCTGTCTTGAACTTCAGAAATGCAATCAGGAGCTGTCGCAAGTTACAAGAGAGTAACCCCTTCAGGATGAAATGTTCACTTTCTGTTATATTCTTATATTCTTTAATGGAACATTTCCTCTTCCGCTTTGTTAACTATTTTACCTGTGGTTTGAGTATGTATTTTTATCACAGGCTATTTCTTTTTATCTTAATATTATTATATTACACACACACACACACACACACACACACACACACACACACACCTACATTTGGTGGCCTAATCAAAAGGGATTTACTTGTTCTATTACCCCTGAGGCCTCTTTGGTGATTTGTATTTATCTCCTCCTCACTAGCAGCACTAGAAGGGAAAGATGGGCAATCTTCTTTCATAGGAAACCCAACTGAAGGTCAGTTTCAACACTCTGACAAGGAATGAGTGACTGACAATACATATGTGCTACTGCATATGATCAAGGACAACAGACTTTGGTATGGATTACATCTCAACATTAAGAAATAAAGGTTTTCACCACTGAATAAATAGGCAAAATTATGATAGATGGAGAAAGGCTTGAAGTTGTCAGTGATTTTATTTTACTTGGATTAACAATCAACACCCTTGATACCCACTGTCAGAAAATAAAATGACATCTTTTTTTTGGTAAGTCTACTGTCAGAGACTTTTCCAAAATACTGAAAAGCAATGATGCCAGTTTGAATAATAAGGTGCACTTGATACAGGTCATGTTCTTTTAAATCATATGCTACAAATGTAAGAACTGGGAAAAGAATAAGGATAATAGAAGAATTGATGCTTTTAAGTTATGATGTTGCATAAAACTACCGAAGAGACCATGGACCTCAAAAGAATAAATGGATATTTATTGGAAAAAAATGGCAACCTGAGTATTCCTTGGAGGCAAAATTGGAGAAGTTTGAACTCTTTTACTTTGGACATGTTTCTAGAATGGCCATTCCTTAGAAAATAATAACATGCTTGAAAAACAAGTAACTCATGAAATATATAGATGACCCTGGAGGATATTATGCTGAGTGAAATATCTCTGTCACAAAAGGACAAATATCGCATAGGGGGACTGTTGTAAAATGAGACTGACATCGGGGTTGAGAGAAGACAGAGAAGGAGGGGAGAAATGTTGTATCCGGCATTGAAACAGATGAGGGAGAGAACTGTTTAAAAGGGATATATGATTAAAAGGGATTTATGATTGGGTATATCATGAGAGAAATCCAGAATGAAGGCTGCACAGTGGAGTGGACTTGGGGGAGGGATTGCATAACAATGAAAGAGTTTTCTTTTACTTTTCTTTTTTTTTTCTCTTTTTTTTCTATATTTTATTAATTTTCATAAACATTTACAGAGATTTTGGGTTTCCATTCATTCATTGTTGCACTATTTTCTCTACCCTCCCCCAGAGTTCGTTCCTCTTTTTCCCCCCCTTGAAAGTATGTTGTTCTTGTCCAAATGCCACAGTGCTTGTCAAAGCCAGTTCTGATTAATCTTCTTTGTCAGTGTGTCCTTTGCCATTACTTTTCAAGGAGAAGAGTGAATTGGGAGTGTGGGGGTGGGCAGGGAGAAAAGTGAAACAATGAATGACTGGAAACCCCAAATCTCTGTGAACTTTAATTTTAAAATAAAAAACAAAACCGCAAAAGAGAAGAGGATTCCCAACAAGATGCATTGACACAGCTACTTCAGTAATGGTCTCAAGTGCGTCAGAAACAATGAGGATATGATAGGGAACAGGATATGATAGGGCTGAAGTCTGTTGTTTATAGAGTCACCATGAATCGTCCTCAATTAGAAGGCACCTAAGAACAACATAAATGTAGAACTATAGAGGTTTATTGGTATGGAGATAGGATGCATCCCTGGCATACCCCCTTCCCAATTTTGAACTATGCAGTGTTCCCTTGCTCTGTTCTGACGACTGCCTCCTGGTCTAAGTATAAGTTT
>NW_006399760.1:6624407-6628731 GCF_000299155.1 Elephantulus edwardii | reverse complement strand
GTTGTTTCATGAAATTCTTCGATACATCTATATAAATTTTCTTTATCCATTCATTTGTTGATGGATACTGGAGTTTTTTCAAACAACGTATTGTTAAGAGATGACTTTAGCATCCCTTTCTCCATTTTTAATTGTAAAGAACTACTGCTATTTGAATATAGAAAAATACCTTCACTTGCATTCATTCAATCATTTAAAAAAGTCATATGGCCTGAGTTTTGAGGACCCTTTAAATACCAACAACACAAGGGACAACAAAAAATGCAATCAGAATATTAATCATTCTTTCAAACAAAAAATATCTTTATACAAAACAAAACAAAAAATACATTAAACTGGTTAAAGTGCAAACATTATACTTGTACCTAGTTTTCATATCCTGAGCAAAAAACCAACCAAACAAATAACTTGAAATATTAAAACACACAGATACACACACACACAACACACACACACACACAACACACAGAGAGAGAGAGAGAGAGAGCACTGTTAATTAAAATAGAAGCAAAGGGAAATAAATTTCTGGAAATTGTGACAAAGTGTGTAAGATGACTTCAATAATTTTGAAATTTTAGAACATGGAGGAAATATATACACAATAGGAGTAAGTGACTATTTAGATTCTCTTTTAGAAATCACTGATAGTATGAATCACTCAAACTATGAGTTTCATCCACTAACAACTATTCTTAGTTAATGACAGATTTGCAACAATAACACTCATAAAAGAGTGATTTCCTTTATTTTCCTCTTATCTTTACAGAGGAAGATTCAACAGCAACACAACTTACTGATCTAATAAATGCATTATCAGTTACATTTATGTGCTGATTTGTCAATTTTGTCTGCTTTATTAAAATTTATTACTTCATTATAGGATAATATGATGACTTAACATACTTGTTTGATTCTGCCATTGATAGTTAAGAGTTGTTGTTATGTGCTGTCAAGTTGTCTGTGACTCTTAGTGACCCTATGTGCACCACCTCTGAAGCCTGCCCTATTCTAAGCCAGTCTCACTTTCTCCAATACACCTACCCACATTATCCCAGTTACTGTATCAATCCATCTCATTCAGAGTCTTCCTCACCCGTGCTGTCCCTCCACCATCCCAAGCATGATGTCCTTACTCAAGGATTGGTCCCTCCTGGCCACTTGCCCAATGTATGTGAGATAGAGCTCCAAAATCCTAGCCTCCAAGTAGAAATTTGGTTTCACCCTCCCAAAGACAGACTTATTTGTTTTCTTAGCTGTCCATAATATGTTCAAGACCCTTCTCCAGAACCACAACCAAACACATTGTTCTTCTTCTGTCATTCTTAGTCATTGTTCAGCACTCTGATGCATAAGAAGTAATTGTGAAGACCATATCCCGGATTAGGCACACCTTAGTCTCCAGACTGACATCTTTGCTTCCTAGTACTCTGGAGAGGTCTCTGACAGCAGATTTCCCAGTGCAATTAGTCTTTGTATTTTTTAACTGCTGGAGCCAAGAGTGTTGATTGTGAAAATATCATAAATTGGTGTGTGTGTTTTTTTTAAATAGCCCATAATACATTAGAACACTTAAAGACATTAGAATATAGGTTACTTTGTTTAACTAACAATATGTTGAAGTGTTATTCAGAAGTCTACAGGAATAGAATCTTGTCAAATATTTTCATTTATGCACCAAATAATAAAATATTATGGTAACTTTGATTATGACTGAATTGCTTCATATCCAGCTTCAGCTTCTTTAATAAAGCGATTTTCATATATTAAACATATAATTAGAACTCTATGTTTTGTATACATTAGATGCAAAACTTTTATATATAGAGAGATAGATAGATAGATAGATAGATAGATAGATAGATAGATAGATAAATAGATACATGATAGAGATAAAGATATAGATTAGATAGAGATAGAGATAGATACATAATATCTTGAAGATTTTCTTTTCACTCTGTTGGAAAAAGTTTTTGATGAGGACAGGGATGCAATTTTTAGAAGGTTCCATTCACCAATTTTATCTTCTCCAGTATAAAATTCTGGTTGTATTTGACAGTCTTTTTACACCATAGACTAGGCCATCTAAGCTTGATTCCAGTTTGTTTCTTATGAATGTTATGGTTTGGAGCTTTATTCCTCAGTCTTTGTTTTAGCTTTCTGCAGGGAGCAGTCCAATTCTGCCAGAATCATTTGTTGAAGAGGTTGTAATTTCCACTTTTAATAGGGTTTATTTCCTTGTCAAATAGTGGTTGACGGTAGATAGATGAGTCCATTTCTGGGTTCTTGATTCTGTTCCATTGGTCTATGTGTCCATTCAGAATCATGCTGTTTTTGTTACTACTGCTCTGTAGGACATTTTAAAGTCTATGCCTCCCACTTCATTTCTGTTTTTCAGAAGTGCTTTGGTTACTCTCTATTTCTTTCTTCTCCAAATAACCTTGACAATTTCCCTTTCAATCTTCTTGAAAAATGAAATTGGTATCTGGATTGAGATTGCGTTGAACATGTAGATTTATTTTTGGTATGATAGAAATTTTCATAATAATGAGTCTTCCTATCCTTGTACAGGGAACATTTTTTAATTATTTAGGCCTTTTATTGTGTCTTGCAAAAATGTTCTGCATTTTTTTCATATAGGTCTTTTGTGTCTCTATTTAGGTTCACTCTCAGGTATCTAAAATTGTGGTTGTCTAGTATAAATGGGATTGCTTTTTTGGTTTTCTTCCCTAAATTATCTTTGTTATTGTAGAGGAAACTCACTGATTTTTTTTTTAATTGAGCTTGCATCCTGCCACTATACTAAATTAGTCTATTAGGTCTAAGAGTCTTTTGTTGATTTCTTGGGGTTTTCTGTGTACACTATCATGTCATCAGCATATAGCAGCAGTTAACCATCTCTTTTCTGAGTAGGATAACTTTTATTTCTTTCTCTTGTCAAATGCTCCAATAAAATATTAAATAAATCCTACCAACTGGGAATGAATATTTGGCAATACCATCCCAGACAAGGGTCTCAAAACAAAAGTTTACAGAACATTCCTGAGCCTCCAGAAGTAAAAGACTGATGATCCAATTAAAAAATGAGTAGGAGACATTCACAGAGAATGGCATTCAGATGGCCAGCAGACAAAAGAAGAAATGATCAAAATCACTGGCAATTAGAGAGATGCAAATCAAAACCACAGTTAGATACCATCTTATCCGAGTACCAGTGGCAAGGTTTGTCAGGGAAGCAAGTAATAAATGTTGGAGAAGATGTGGAGTGATAGAAACTCTTATACATTGTTGGTGGGATTCTAAAATGCTACAACCACTTAAGAAGGCAGTTTGACATTTCCTTAAAAAGTTGAACATAGATATTCCATATGAACCAGCTATTCTACTGCTTGAAATATACCTTGAGCAAATGAGAACTGAGACACAAAGACTCACACACTGATGTTCACCACAGTGTTATTTACCATAGCAACAACATGAAAACAGTTCAGATGTCCAACCACAATCAAATGGATTGAGAAATTATGATTCGTTCACACAATGGAATACTATGCAGTACCAGGAGCAATGGTTTTGTAAATTATTACCTAACTTGGAAGAGACTTGAAAGCATGAATGCTAAGTGAACTAACTCAGTCCCCTAAAGACAAATACTGTATAAAACCATTATTGTAGAATGTGTATGAGGATCCAAGCCAGGGAGGGAAGACAGAAGGCTGAGAATGGGGTGACACTTATTTATTGGGTCACATAATTTGATGGATGGAGGGAGTTGTGGATAAAAGGGGAAAGATCTGATGTGAAAAACACTGAATACAGACTTTGTAAAAGTACAAAACAAAAAGAAATAAATCTCTTGAAGACTGTAGCCTAAATTGAAAGGATTGTTAATTATTGAAAAAAGAAAATTAATGTTGGAAAGAAGTTATCAAAGCTACAACATCTCCATCCCTGAGTTTTAAAAATAGGACTGATTTCAGAAAGAGCTCAAGTGCAGTTCCACTAGATAAAATCAATCACATTTAGATCACTTCCAGTTTTTGTATCTTCACCATATCCATTTGAAATATGTAAATACACAAGCTCTTACTGAAACCTACTTTACACATAAATTATTCAATTTAGTGAGGAACTATTAGATTAAATGCACATATATTTTAGAAAATATTTTTCGTATTCATGTATCTTCAGGTGTTTTAATAGATACAAATCTAACTGTGTAAGTTACTGTTATTTAACTTAGAAGATGAAATGTTAAATAAAACTAGTTGTTTTTGTTGTTATGTGCCGTCGAGTTGCCTGCGACTCATAGCGACCCTACGTACAA
>NW_006399760.1:6618742-6620802 GCF_000299155.1 Elephantulus edwardii | reverse complement strand
GTGTCACTGTTGTCCCTGCCTTTCTCACATGCACCTTTATGCACTTATTTCCTGCTTCACCATCCCACAGGATATCCATCCACTTCTACCCCCTCCCTTCACATCTATCTCCCTTTCACCAGCCCTCCATCTAATAACTTATACATGAAGCTTCCATGGCTTCTGTGATTTCAAACACATCAGCTGAAATAAAACTAGAGTTTATTTTTTTTTGAAATATTTAAAAAATATTTCTTTTTTTTTTCATTTAAAGTATCATTTTGTCAGAGGAAGTTATATGTGAAACTATTTAGCTTATAAATAAGAATACAGCTTTGTGAAAAAAGGAAAGTTAAAGTTATATTAATTTGTCAAGGGAATTATCTAAATCAGTTATGTACATAACATAAAACACATATATATTAAATATCATTCTATAATACACTATTTTTACCAAAGTACAAGGAATAAATAATGTCATTCACAGACTTTACTATTTTAGTATATGGATAAGATTCTTGTCACTTCATTGGTTTCTCAGAGAAACCATAATTCTCAAAATTATTATTAATATTAATAGGCATTAATTCACAGTTAATTTTGTAATATTTACCATTCCCTCTTACTCTAAGGTGATTATTTGTCTATAATATTTCCATGAAACATCTAATTGTGTGTGAAAAGCATTCTGAAACTAAAAACAGAGTTACAGAGAAAATATAGACATAAATAAGATGATATACTTAGAAATATAATCAAGTTAATTACTGACTATTGTTGTCTTATGCCATCTAGTTGGAAAGAACTCATAGCTGACTCTCCAGCAGATTTTCCAAGAAGTAAATCACATGGGAGATATCTCATCTTCCTCCAGAGCAGCAAGTAAGAGAGATAGGAAGTCTCCTTTAGTTGTGATTTAACGCCTCAAAATCTGATAGAGGGTGATTATGAGGCTAAATCAACTCAACAATAGTGAGTGAATAAATTGTTGATCAAAATTCCAAGTAAGTAAGTTCATTTAGTCCCTAAGTCTTACATACAATCTACAGCACCACGCTACTTTTAACAAAAGAAAATTTACTTGGTGAAGACTGGGTTTATGTAGGCTTGATCATGGAAGAATTTTATTGGATGTAAAAGAAAAATATTTACCATCAACATGATGGAAAAATCCAGGGTTTGAAGTTTCTAATAAAAAGACTCCATTTTGAATATATTCCATTTATTTTAAAGAATGTAAACATGATGAGGAATATTGTTGTAAGCATTATTAAGTTATTAAGAAGTAATTTTAATTAAGTCACAATTAGTAGATGATTAAGTCAAGTTATATAGGACTGTTGTCACTAACAAATATTGCTATTTATAGTTATAGAATAAAAGTAGTACTTGTAGAACATGGGTTGAAAATGCATTAATGAATTAATCATTTAAAAAATATTACATTTTTAGCATATCTAAAGGAAATGAAACTAATCTGAAAATTAAAATGTGTCGTGCATTCCTCCAGTGGTATTCTATGTCTATATATACATATGGAATCAAATATATATCTACATAAATATTTATATCTAAAGTACAGAGATGTGTTAGAGTAAAATGAGTTGCTAGGCATTTGGGTGACAGGTGTTTGACAAAAATGAACAGCTTTGTGTAGCAGTGATTGTATGAATATACATAAAAATCTATCGAGGAAATTATTAGTGGCAACATCACAGTTAGAGAAGCTGATCTCTGTAAATATGTTTACATCACTAAAACATTAGGGGTTGAGAGAAAGCTGATTTAGCAGCCAGCAAAAATCCTATAATGCTACCATTTATATTTAAGAAGGAATTTTGAAAATTCTTACTTTTGGTGACTCCAAATTTTTTGTTTGTGTAATACTTTATTATTTTTCTCTTTCAAATTAGTTAACATATTTATTCTGCAGTGCTATTAATTTTTCAGGCCCTACAAATTATTAGACTACTTTTGTATTCCTATGATTGTTTTTTTTAATTAAATTTTATTAATTTTAATGAACATTTACAGAGATTTTGTGTTTCCATTCATTCATTGTTGCACTATTTTCTCTACCC
>NW_006399760.1:6616045-6617652 GCF_000299155.1 Elephantulus edwardii | reverse complement strand
ACAGGCCCTAAACTGGCAGCAATAGCTGCCCCAATAATTTTGGCCATTCTCTGGTCTTTTCTCTTCCCTCTAGATCCCAGTTGTTAAAAGAGGGAAAAATTTAAACAAATATATAACAAATAATTTTGAACATTATAATCTTTTAAGCTTAAGGCTAGAAATATTAACAATATGATCATTTCCAATCCAGGGATACTTGTTCCAATGCAGTTCCTATTTTCCATAAATGGTTTTGGTAAGAAGAATATTTTAAATGTGAATACAATTCCACTATTCCTCCTCCACGCACGATATAGTGTTATTAGCATGAGCAGTTATAATTTCGTTGCCATCCTTACTCTAACTTAATTTTTTTAATTTAAATTTATTATTAATTTCACTGATAATTTACAGAGGCTTTGGATTTCCATTCATTCATTGTTGCACATTTCTCCCCTCCCAAACCTTCCCCCACCCCAGAACACTACCCTCCTGAAAAAATAAAAGATCCTTTCATTGTTTTACAAACCCTCCCCCAGGTCCAATCCACCATGTAGCCATCGCTCTAGACTCCTGTCAAGACAGAAATACCTAATCACATATCTCTTTTAAACAGTTTTCTCCCTCCTCTGTTTCAGTGCAGTATACATTATCAAACCCATCTTACTCAGTCTCCTATGATTGTTTTGCATCAACTAAATCATGAAAGCAAAGCTTATGTCATTGTCTATCTTTTCCCCTTCCTTGTACTTCTTACAGTAGAAAATAAAGTAATGAGATTTAAGTGTTTTCCAAGGAGAAGTTGGGCTTCTTGGAATGGAATCTTTACTTACCAGTGATAAAAACAGTCATACTTTTAAATGTTTGCCAAGTAGTCTTCTGAAAGCTTTTAATACAGTTTTCACAACTACCTTGAAAATTTCAAGACACTGAAGTACAGACAAGTTTCTTTTTGCCAAATTTGCTCAGGTTGTAATCAATGAAACTAGCATTTAGAGCCAATAATCTGAGTTGAAAGTCTGCTTTAAATAAAAGTTATATTGCATTATTTATATGATTAGTATATATTGAGTTCCTGACTATAAGGTGGCTTCTCACAGTCCTTGGAGCTTGTCATTAAGAATTTTTAAACATTTCTAGCTCAACCCAGTAAATTCAGTGGTATTCAAATTTTACAAAGGGAAAAAAAAGAATGTGTGGTTTATTAAATACATTGATTCCCGGAATTATTGGCAAAACTATGATTAAAACCTTAGCTTGTTTGAAACTGTGTTCTGGTCCATGGCAATAATCAGTGTTAAATTAATGCCTGATTGTTAGCACTGTGCTTTGGTTTTTGGGAGAGC
The DNA here is from genome assembly GCF_000299155.1 of Elephantulus edwardii. Classification (NCBI taxonomy): domain Eukaryota; kingdom Metazoa; phylum Chordata; class Mammalia; order Macroscelidea; family Macroscelididae; genus Elephantulus; species Elephantulus edwardii. The sequence continues at coordinate 6,616,327 of NW_006399760.1, read as the reverse complement.
TGTTTAAAGCTGAAAATCATATCAGAAACCCAGAAAGAATCTGTAGAAGTGGAGATAGACAAGAGAATTAGCAACTTAAAATTTAAATTGTATAGAAAGCTATATTATGATGTTCGAGAAAAGATATTATATTTCGTTTAGAGAAAATTTATTCTGATTTACCTATATCATTAAAGACATACTTACACAAAATGCAGTTACTACACTACATAAGACACTCATTGAACATGCCTACTCTGTTCATCACTGCCTCCCCACCTCCTCACTCTATCACACACTTTT
>NW_006399760.1:6589531-6614124 GCF_000299155.1 Elephantulus edwardii | reverse complement strand
GCAGGGTTTAGGGCTGTTGTGCATAGGGTCGCTATGAGTCTCAAACGACTCAACGGCACTTAACAAGAAGAACAACATATTACATATTACATTATATGTTACGTATTATATTATATACTACGTATTACATAATATATATTACATATTACATTATATATATTACATGGTATTTATACTTTACATGATGTGTGTCTATTACTTGGTGTGTGTATATATTATATGGTATGCATGAGTGGCATCCATTTCCTATACAACATGGCTCTGTAAATTCCATGAACTTTGATAAATGTTGATAATTATAGAGGGGCTTCAGACCTTTTGTTCATAGCATTACTATGAGTTATTCTTCACTCAAAGGCAGTAACAACAACTATGTGTGTGTGTGTGTGTGTGTGATCAGTTGATCAACTATATATATACAATCAATTGATCAACTCTGTTTATGCTGTTAACATTATGTTACAACTCATTGTGACTTTATGAGCAACAGATCGGAACTCTGTTCTGTTCTGTGTCATCCGTGCAAACTCTAACTTACTCAAGCTTATTCCTGTAGTCATTATGTCCATCCACCTGGTAGAGGGGCTCTTCTCCTTTATGGTTCCTTCACCTTTCCAAGCATGATTGATATCTCTCTCCAATGAATGACCTTTTCTAGCAACATATCCAAAGTATACAAGATGAAGTTTTATAATCTGCCTTTAAGGAACACTCTGGCTGTACCTTCTTCAAAACACATATTTGTTCTTTTAGCCTTCACAGGATTTTCAGTACAGTTCTCCAACACCACAGTTTAAAGAAATCATTTTTTTTCCTTATTAATTATGTGTGTGTGTGTGTGTGTGTGTATATATATATATATTTGTTATTTGCTTGTTAATTCTAATATGACTCCTCTCGACCCTATGAACAATAGCTCTGAACCCTGCTATATCCTGAGCCAAGCTCACTGTCTTTGACACACGTATCCTTATTACCCCCGTTATGATTTCAATCTGTCTCTTCCAGTCTTCCTTTTCTGCACTGTCCCGCAACCCTTCCAAACATGATATCCTTCTCCAAAGACTGGTCCCTCCTGGCTACATGTCCAAAATATGTGAGATATAGTCTCAAATAATTTGTCTCCAAGGAATAGCTTGATTTCATCCTCTCCTAGATAGACCTGTTGGTTCCCTTCATAGTCCATGGCATGTTCAATACTCTTCTCCAGCACCAAACTCAAAAGCTTTAATTCTAGTTCTGACATTCTTGGTCATTGTCCAGCTCTCTGATACATAGCAAGTAATTGCAAAGACCATGGCCTGGATCTGGCATAACTTACTTAGTCTTTAGATTGACATCCTTGTTCTTAAGAACTTTGGAAAAGATCTCTGACAGCAGTTTTTCCTACTGTATTTCATCTTTTGATTTCCTGGAAGTTTGAGTCAAGAGTGTTGTATTTTTATAGCTTTTGTTGTGTAACATGGAGTCTGAATAGACCCATAACTGACCCACCAGCAAGTTTTAAGTGCTAGTTATCCCAAAAGAGATTGTCCTTCCCTCTTCTGTGGATAAGCTGGTGGGTTTGATCTGCATCCCTTTCTGATTGCAGTGCAGTTTCTTACCACTGCAGTTGTTTACCATAGATTCAGAACCAACCTATAACACAGATAGATAATGTCCATAAATTTCTATATTTCTATCTCTATCTCTATCATCACTATCAATCATCTCTATCTCTGTCTCTATCTACGTATCAATGAACTCCAGTATATCAGTGATGATGAGAATTGTACAGGAAAAAGTAAGTTTCAAATTCATTGTTCATAGGGATGCTATGAATTAGTCAACCAAAGAATAAGAAGCAACATAAATATATATATACACACACACACATTTATATATACATATTTATATACAGGTGTAGAAATAGAAATGTATAGATATAATATTTGTATTCTCAAATAATAAATTACATGAGTAGATTTTAGTTTAACTCAATATCATTTTTATTCTGCACAAGTTTATTATTCATGCCATCTAATAAACTTTTCATGAGAAGTCCATCAAGAGTGGCTATTATACCTGTTTCACAGTTGCAAAAACTGAGAGTCATGGAGTTAGATAGCATTCCTTTTCCAATGTATCCAAAATGAAGAGGTAGAAAATGACCAAGAGCAATGAACAATGTAAAACCTTCAGAATTTGCATATAATTGCATAAAAAGTTATTTTAGGTTTTTAATGGATTATTTTAAAAGTTATATTCTCATTTCTTAAAAATGCTTTTAAAATTATATTAATTACATAAGCTTTTATTTTTCAGAATTAAAATTATGAATGTTAACTACCCTATATTTTCCTCCATTTTCTTGTGTAAATAATGCTTAAAATTATTTAATAGTTTTAGTATTAAAAAGTAAAATCTAATAGTTGTCATTCTGTTTTTTTTTTTTATTTGTTTTAGGTCCAGAAGAAATAGAATTGAAGTGCCCCTTAAATCACGTCACTTGCCTTGATTCTAACAATTGTGTGCATTTGTCTCAGCTCTGCAATGGCATCTTGGATTGCACAGATGGATCCGATGAAGGAGCACATTGTCGGGGTGAGTCTGTTTGCTTAACAAAGCAACCGAAAGATTACATTTTGCACAGTTTTAATGAAAGATCAAGGAGAATATGTCACCTGGCTTTTCTTTCAACAACAAGCAAATCAGTTATTGAGAAAACATTAATTTTAATGCCAGGGGTGTTCCATATGCATTTCAAAGCTGTAACTTTTGTATTTTTTTGAAAAAAAACATTGGAAAAGAAACACATTGAAACTTGCATTTAAGAGTACTTTTGTACAAAGGCCAAATTCAAAATTTTTGCCACAAAAGACTGATATCACAGAAATTTATAAGTTTGTTTTTTCTCAACATTTGTGTAAACAAAAGAATTTGATCTTAAACCTATTCATGAAAGTATTTTAAGAAATTTCTTTCCTGGAAAATTTCTATTTTAATATTCTTTTCATTAAGGCACACTGTTATCTTTTCACTAAATTTCCTTTTAAGTATCAACAAATAAATTTGGCATTGGTCAAATGTTTACATATATTGCCATGATGTGAGGGGCAGAAAAGCACTTGACTGTGGATTCAGAATTGAAGTTTCAGACAAGGAAGTCAAAGTTTTTCAATAAGTTCTTTCTTTAACCAAATTTCTTTCAGCCATAAACAATGGCAAATTCAAATAGAAGACTCAGCAGAGTTTGGTTTGGGTTCTAAGACCCCATGGTAATAATGACAAAGTTTTTCTCTTTTTCTTTAGAAGATTTTGTGATGCTTCTTCTTTTGTCTAAAAATTGTTGTATAGGAAGTTATATTTAATAATTTCTATATAATTTAGAATAGTATATTTTAGAAGAATGTTTTTAAAAGATATAAGATACTGAATTATAAACTGATAAAAATGGAACTGTTTTTATGAAGACCAAGTTCTATCAATTCCAATTACTACTTAGATTTCTTGATCTATTTAAAAATAATTTTCAGATAGCTATATGGATAAGCTTCTAAAAGTGAAATAATTTCATTTCATTTTGTCAATGATCTTTGCACAAATTTAAGAATCTTACAAATATTTTGCTGCAACAGGTTATGGAAACCTTTGAGTTTTCTACTAAAATTTAGAATTTAAGATCTAATAAATGGAAGGGTATGTTGTACTTAAAGTAAGAACTTCCTTTTCCCCTGTTCTAATTCAGCATTTTAAGTTTTCTTGCTTTTTGTACCACGTTCTACTATAGAAATGTTCTGCATTTCACCAAGGCATTTGAAAAGATCTAAGCCTTATGACCTCACATTGTTGTTATGTGCTGTCGAGTTCCTTGTGACTCATAGCAACCCTATACAACAGCCCTAAACCCTGATCTATCCTGTGCCAGTCTTATTGTCTCTGACACGGTCACTGAATCAATACATTTCATTGAGGGTCTTCCATTCTTGCGGTGTCCCTCCACCAACCCACAGACAGAAATGACAAGAATTATATCTAACTTTCTATTTATTGTATATATAGGACTTTTCATGTAATTCTGTAGTTCTGTATACTATATGACATGATAATATCAAATTGAATGGGGGGAAGAATCATTCAGTTAATAAAATACATCTGCACTGAAAAGAAAATTTAGAAATACTATTATTCATATTTGGTTTTAGATTGCTTCTACTATAAATAATAGAGAAATATTTTTATATTAAATTTATTTGTCACATGGATTGTTTTTAATGGGAAAAAGGTCAGTGAGCATACACAGTGTTAGATCATTTTTTAGTCTTCAGCATTTCACCTAATTTTTGGTTATACACACTGAAAAAGTATTTTCTGATAATTTAATTAGATATTATATGTAAAAAAATTCTAATAAACTTTATAATTTATTATGAAAAAAAAGAAGAAAAATTATCAAATAAACAAAGACAAAAAACTTAACACAAACTTTTTGCTGTTAACTGGGGACCAATTCATAGCTGGCCTTCTAGTGGATTTTCAGAGGCTATAAACAGTGTGTTTAGAGACCTCTCTAAAGTACTGAAGTGCAACAATACTGAAGTGCAACAGTGTCAGTCTGGAGACTAAGGTATGCCTAATGCAGGCCATGGTCTTTCCAATCACATGCTATGCATCAGAGAACTGGACAATGACTAGGGATGATAGAAGGAGAATTGATGCCTTTGAGCTGTGGTCCTGGAGAAGTGTATTAAGTGTGCCATGGACTGCTAAGAAAACGAACAGGTTTTTCCTTGAAAGGGTGAAGCCCGGCTGCTCCATAGAGACAAGGATTTTGAAGCTTTGTCTGACATGCTTTGGTCATGTTGCAAGGAGGGATCAGTCCTTTGAGAGTGCATGAGAGGAAGACCCTTGATGGGATGGATTGATTCAGTAACTGGGGTAATAATGGGGTCAGGTGTGTCAGAGATAGTGAGATTGGCACAGGATAGGGTAGAGTTTAGGGCTGTTGTACATAGGATTGCTATGAGTTGCAAGTGACTGACAGCACGTAATAAGAAAAACCTAAACACTGTAGGGACTTATTGTCAATCATTCTCATGTGGAGTAGGCGTTGGATTAGAACTTTTGGTTAGCAGGGAAATTAAGGACTATCTCACTATAAATATATATACAAAAAAGAACAGATTAATTAATATGTTGATTGTTCTTTGGTCATCATTCCAGTTGTATAATTTAGTAAATCACCTAACTGTTTAAACACTTCAAGTTTTTCATTCTGAAAATTATCCAAAAAAGACTAGAACAGCTCATCAACAGAGAACTGCCAAATGTGCAGACCACGACACTAGATACATTATAGCCAATATTAGATGAATCTTAGCTGAAAGAAAAGAGTACCAGAGGAATATATCCGTGTTTCATTAACTATAAAAAGGCATTTAGGTGTGTGTAGATTATAACAAACTATGGCTAACTTTGAGAAGAACAGGGATCCAAGAACACTTGATTGTGCTTATGTGAATTTTATACTTGGACCAGGAGGTAATCATTAGAACAAAGCAAGGAAATACTGAATGGTTCAAAATCAGGAAAGGTGTTTACCAGGGATGTATCCTATCTCCATACCTTTTCAACCAATATGTGGAACAGATCATCCTGGAGGCTGAGCTCTTTGAGGAGTAATGTGGTATCAGGATTGGAGGAAGACTCCTTAACAATTTGTGTTATGCAGATGACACAACTTCGCTTGCCAAATTTGAGGAGTACCTGAGGGATTTGCTGAAGAAGGTCAAGGACTGCAGTCTTCAATATGGATTGAAGCTCCACATCAAGAAAACAAAGATGCTCACCGTGAAAAGAATTAGCAGCACCATCAGAGATGGGGAAAAGATTAATATTGTTAATAATTTCAGCTTGCTCAGGTCCACAATCAACACTCTTGGCACCAGAAGCCAGTAAATCAAAAGACAAACTATACTGGGAAAATCTGTTCCCAGGGGTCTCTCCAGAGTACTGAAGAGGAAGGATGCCACTATAGAGACTAAGGTGTGTCTGACCCAGGAAATATTCTTCACAATTGTTATGCATCAGAGAGCTGGATAGTAACTAAGTGATAATAAAAGTGGCAGTGATAATAAAAGAAGAATCAATTCCTTGAGTTGTGGTATAGGGGGAGAGTATTGAATATGCTAAGGACTGCTAATAGAACAAACAGGGCCATCCTGGAGAGGGTGAAACCAGTCTGCTCCTTTGAGGCAAGGATTTTGAAGCTGTGTATTACATACTATGGGAATATTTCCAGGAGGGTCCGGCTCTTAGAGAGGAACATCATGCTTGGAATGGTGAAGGGACAGAGCAAGAGATGGATTGACACAGTGACTGGAATGATGGGGGTGGGTGTGTCAGAGACAATGAAATTGGCTCAAGATAGAGCAGGGTTCAGAGTTGTTGTACACAGGGTCCCTATGAGTTGTAGCTCATGATTTGACAGCATGGAACAACAACAAGAACAACAAGTATATGCTTTAATTTAAACAATTACCCATAGCACCTAAAACAAAACTCTACGAGGATTATTTTTTCCCTAAAAGAAGCATCTAAAATACATTTCGTGCTTTATCTGCACCTTTTTGTAAATTGATAAAAATAAAACTACCATTTTAGAGGTCATATTGTGACCTTGGCATGTGTTTATAGCAATGGAATTATTTTCTGAATGTTTCCTGGGAAAAAATCAATTTCTTCTTGGTGAAGGTAATGAAAATATATCTATTATTAATGATTTTCTGTAACAGTGGTATTTTAATCTCCATAATTTAGATACACTTGAAGAAAGAAAAATGGATTTTTTATGTGTATGTACTTATATAGAGGTTTGTGCTTACATAAATTTTACAATAAGAACTTCCAAAATTACCACATTATATTTTCAATAATTTTCTCTTTTTCATAACTAAATTTAATTGAAAATGAAAAGATATTCTGTAAGATACAAGGTATATCAAGCTAGAATATTCCTATCAAATGCTTACAACTACAGAAAGAAGACAAAAGTTAGTGAACAAATTCATTTAATAGAGATCAGATTAACAAAAATCTATCACAACATTATTTTAAAATATAACATTCTTAAAACAGTTGATAGTGTTGGTATTTAAAAAGAGTAAGAAAGGGAAGTCCGTTTTAAAATTTCACCGAAGTTGAATTTTTGCAGTGCATAATGGATTAAAATGTGCAAAGGATAGACAATTTCAGTAGCACTATTTTTTACTCTTTTACAAGTGTATTAGAAATCTTATAGTAAATGTAAAAAGAACGCTTGTCTTTTGTGTCACTTTAATAATTGACTAAGCAATCTGTATGATTGTTTCCTAGTAATCTTCCCATTGTCTTTTAAGTGGGATAGAATAAAATCTGTAAAGTACTCACTAAATCTGATGAGACGATGAAACTCTGACATCTGAAATACTTATCATCTTAACTTACATATGTGCTAGCACAAAAGTACAGGTTCTGGTCTTTTAAAATTTCTCTTCTATTGCAGATGTCTTCTTACATGATTCTGAGTGTATAATAATTGTATTTAATAAGTGCATTTGATCAGGGAAAAATTACCTTACATAACACTTACTCCTTGAAATAATCAATATTTATAATTTCCAAATTCCGTTTTGTTGATTTACTTTACTTGACAGTTGAAATGCTGTCTTCTTAAATATACAATTACATTTCCCCCTCCTCTCTCCAATTGTTGTTAGCAGTTCTAATGTATTTAGGATTTTATTCAGTTATTTTATTTTTTCTACTTCTATTCACAAAATTATTACCTTATGATACAGTATTAAAGATGCCTGGTTATATTTTATGAAGTAGATGCTGTCTCAAATTTCTTTTCACTGTTATCCAGTGTTGTTGAATTAAGTGTGACTCATAGTGGCTATATGAATGATTAGTTGAAATCTTGCTGTACCCTGTGACATCTTCATGATCTCTTTGGGGATAATAACAGCACGGCTAGTCCTGTTGCTGCAGTCACCGAGTAATTCCAGCCCTTTAAGGAAGATCTTCCTTTCTTTTGATGCCCTTCTTTAGCATGATTTCGTTTTCCAAGGGTTGAAAGAATTGGCTAAGAATAAGGCCCCAGGAATTGATGGTATACCAATTGACGTATTTCAGCTAAGAGATGTTGCCCTGGACGTGCTCACCAAGTTGTGCAAATAAATCTGGAGAACAACCACTTGGCCAGGTGACTTGAAGAGATCTATATTTGTCCACATCCCAAAGAAAGGTGACCCATCAGAGTGTGGAAACTATAGAACAATCTCATGGATTTCACATGCAAGTAAGATTCTATTGCAGATTATCCAAAAACAACTGGAACAGCACATCAGCAGCAGAGAACTGCCAGAAGTCCAGGCTGGGTTTAGAAGGGGTCGTGGTACTAGTGATATTGTAGCTGATGTTAGATGGATCTTAGCTGAAAATAGTGAATACCAGAGAAATGTAAATCAGTGTTTCATTGACTGTGCAAAGGCGTTTGACTGGGTGGATCATAACAAACTGTGGCTGACTCTGAGAGGAATGGGAATCCCAGAACACTTGATCGTGCTAATGTGAAACCTATATTTGGACCAGAAGGCAATCATAAAAACAGAGCAAGAGAACACTGCATGGTTCAAAATTGGGAAGGGTGTACACCAGGGATGCATCCTGTCTTCATACCTTTTCAACCTGTATGCAGAGCAGATTATCTGGGAGGCTGGGCTCCATAAGGAGAAATGTGGGGTCAAGATTGGTGGAAGATCTAACAACAATCTGTGTTATGCAGATGATACAACCCTGCTTGCTGAAACTGTGGAGGACCTGAAGCACTTGCTGCAGAGGGTCAAGGACTGCAGCCTCCAATATGGATTGAGACTCAATGTCAAGAAGACAAAGATTTTCACCACTGGGCCAATTGGCAGCATCAGGATGGATGGTGAAGAGATTGAGATTGTTCCCAGCTTTAGTTTCCTTGGTTCCACAGTCAACACTCGTGGCACCAGCAGCCAGGAAATTAAAACATGTATTGCCATGGGAAAGTCTGCTGTTAGGGACCTCTCCAAAGTACTGAAGAGCAATGGTGTCTTTCTGGAGACTAAGGTGTGTCTGATACAGGCCATGGCCTTTGCAATCACTTGTTATGCATCAGAGAGTTGGACAATGACCAAGGAGGATAGAAGGAGAATTGATGCCTTTGAGCTGTGGTGCTGGAGAATAGTATTGAGGCTACCATAGACTGCTAGGAAAACAAACAGATTCATCCTGGAAAGGGTTAACCTGGGCAGCTCCTTGGAGACATGGATTCTGAGGCTCCGTCTAACATACTTTGGACATGTTGTAAGGAGAGACCTGTCCTTGGAGAAGGGCATCATGCTTGGTAGGGTGGAGGGACAGCGCAGAAGGGGAAGGCCCTCTAAGAGGTGGATTGATTCAGTGACTGGGGTAATCAGGATGGGTGTGTCAGAGACAGTGCAATTGACACAGGACAGAGCAGAGTTTAGGGCTGTTGTACATAGGGTCACTATGAGTCGCACAGCAACTGGATGGCACATAACAACAACAATTGATTTTTCTAGACACTAATTCCTTCTTTTTTTCCTCTGAGTACTGTGTACTTTATTGATGGTGCATGACAAGATGGGCTTTCTAAGCTCCTCCCTTTCTCAGGGAGACTAGATGGAAATTGTGTCAAGGATGTGAGTTCCTCAGTGTATAGAGACAGAGTTCAGGCAAGGGGTCTGCAGCAGATGATGGTCTCTCTTTCTTTTCTAGTGCTATTGCCAAGGCTTCTGGTCCAAGGGGCTTTTGTTCTTGGAGATCAACAGGTTGACTATTTGGTTTCTGTAGCCAAATTCATTGTTATCCCAGAAAATGAGTTTGACAAAGTGGTTGTTCAGAGTAATACCAGTCCCAACATCAAAGGTGAAGAATGGGTGTCACTGTTTAATCACAGAAGATAACCTGGTCTTCAGAGTATTCCAGGATGACCTTGAGGGAACCTTCTGATGCCTGTTTTACTATTTTCTTGATGGCATCATGTTCAGCAGCTTTCTTCAGATGACAGGACAGGTCCATGACTGACACATTGGGGGTGGAGACATAGAAAGCCATGCCTGTAGGTTTCCTATTCCACTAAGGGATGACCTTGTCCATATCTTTGGAAGAGCCAGTAGATGTAGGGATGATGTTCTGGGCAGATCCATGATCATCATGCCACAGCTTTCCAGAGGGGCTATCCACAGTCTTCCGGGTGGCAGTCATGGCATGGACTATGGTCATGGGTCCCTCTATGATGCCAAATTTATGATAGATGACCTTGGCCAGAAGGGCCAAATAATACCAAGCAATACCAAGGAGGTATTGCTGACAATCTTTAGAGAGTTGTCATACTTCTCATGGTTCATGCCCATCACTAACATGGGGGCCCTGGAAGAAGGAGAAAAGATAGTGATCCCTTTGATATCTCCCTTCAAATGAGCCCCAGCATTTTCCATGTTTGTAGAGAAACCAGTGGCTTTCACATCATACTCAGCAACAGCATCACTGCACCTGTTGTTGATAGGATCTCACTCCTGGAAGATAATGATGGCTTTACTATTTACCTTCTTTTTCTCAGCCTTGATTGTGCCATTGAACTTGCCATTGGTGGAATCACACCAAAATATACAGAGCATGTAGTTGAGGTCAATGAAATGTTCATTGATGGCAACAATATCCACTTTGCCAGAGTTGAAACAGCCCAGGTGACCAGGTGACCAATGCAGTCCAATCTCTTTCCTTCATCCTTCACCATTTTGCCTCAGGGATGCAGCTGAAGCTGCAATAGAAGAGAGGGAAATCTGTTGATTTACAAAGAGCAGAGAGCCAGAACCTAATTTTAGTTAGATTAGTAACAAGAATTTCTTGAAAGAAAACATTTTATGTTATATAATTTTTATCTTTAGCAACTTACCATTGATCTCAATCAAGGTGGAACCGACCCACCGTTAACCCTCCAGTGGGTTTTCAGAGACAATAAATCACACAGAAGAATATTGCCCATTTCAACTCTGGCTGAGCAGCTGGTAGATTTGAACCATATACCTTTGCATTGGTGGCACAACTCCTTACTCCTAGGCTGCTGGAGCTCTGAAGTTCTCTAAAGAGTAGTGAGTTTAAGTAAATGAGTTTGTTTATACGAATATGATCTTTAACATTAGTTGATCCAGGGCCATGCTTAATAAGAAAGAATAGGTTTTCTAATGTGTAGCACCCTTTTGAAAGATCATGGCAAAGATTTGTTTATATTGACAAATGATATCATAGTGGGATTCAGCTGTGCACTCTTCTAAGTTTGGGGGTGTGTGCATGTGTGCACACAAATGTATGTATATACATGTGTACATTTTTCAAAGTTCTAATTTCATAAATGTTATTTAATTGGAAAAAATGTTTCACAGAGGTCTATAGCTCCTTAATGCCAATTTATCAGATGCAATTTATAAATAAATCCTACCAAAGAGACTTCATTTGTCATTTTTAACAGAATCATTAGAATACCCTGGTTTGAGAGATCTTGTGTTTTATAGAATATGTTTTCATTGTTCATGCAACTTAGATGTGGGAGAGATTATGTTATAGAAAAACTAATGTGGTGATTTTTGAAAGATTTTATCAAATTTTAATAAGGGCATAACTATATGTTGTTGTTGTTGTTATGTACCATCGAGTTGCTTGTGACTCATAGCGACCCTATGTACAAGAGCCATTCTACCCTGTGCCAACCTCGCCATCTCAAATGCACTCATGTCCACCACTCCAGTCACAGAATCGATCCATCTCATCAAAGGTCTTCCTCCTTCGCCGCCCATCCACTCTGCCAAATGTGATGTCCGTCTCCCAGGACCAGTCCTTCCTTGCAACATACCCAAAATATGTCAGATGAAGCTTCAGAATCCTTGACTCCAAGGAGCAGCCCGGCTTCATCTTCTCCGAGACAAACCTCTTTGTTTTCCTAGCAGTCCATGGTGTGTCCATACTTAAAAATTCTAATTTTGTTTCTTCAAATGGAGTTAAATTATGGAGATTGAAATATCATTGTTCAAGAAAGCCATTAATAATAGATATCATTTAATTACATTCACCACAACTGCATAGTTGAATATTTTTACTTCAAATGATAGCTAAGTAAATAGGTAAGTGTCTCTGAGGAAAAGACAACTGTAGCATTTTTCTTTAATTTTTGGCTTAAATATCCTAAGTAAACCCACGGCCATGGCATCTGACTCAGAGTGTCCTTATTGGACCAAACCTATTGTCTCATAGGATTTCTCAGGTTTAAGTCTTTGCCAAAGCAGACCATCTCATTTTTCCCCCACAATTTGAACTGTAAATTTTCTCTGAGCCAACTGTATTGAATTTAGGGTCCCTAGAACTTCTGTATCCTACCAAAGTTAATTAAAAAAATAGCCTTTTGTATATTTAGAGAGACTTCTTTTGTACCACATTTAGTTAATATCAACCTTAATTAGCATATCTGATTCTAACAAAATAATTTTAACAGGAAAATAAGAAAATTTTGTATTTTTATAATTGATTTTAATTTACTTATGCCTTTAAAGTTATCATTAAAGAAATATTTAAAGTAAAATAGACTATCGTACATTATCTCTTAAGATTCTATATAAATGTTTTTTTCCTAGAAAAATGATAATTTCAAATTAACATATTCACATTTCTCAAACTGATAGTATTTAAACTGAGAAAATGATGTAATTATGATTCCAGTTAATTAGAATTGCAGTATATTTTCAATTAATTTGTATCCTAAATAGATATAAATAAAATGTAAGGGTTACTTACGAATCCCAGCAACTGTATATTCTGTTTGTCCACCTGCAGAAGACAAACTGTATTAAGAAGCTTTACTCATTGGTGCAAATAACTCCTAATAAGAATTTTCCTACAGCCCAAACATGACAATTTCTTAGATAGAAGACATGCATCAGACCACAGAGAACCAAAGAACTAGGGTTCATCACACCCAGCCATTACTCCTAAATCAAAGTAACATATTTGAAGCATATTAATCTCATTATCATGTTTTAACATTCATGACACATAGAACTCACTACCTGAATTTTTCGTTTACTCCTCTTCTTCACAAGAGGAAAATACTTATTTGTGAAATATAATTAATTGTTTTGATCTCTGAATGAATTTTTAAAAATTAGATATTTTAACTTTGTAATTTCCCTCCCTTAAATTGTTACTCATTGCCTTTGAATAGGAACTCCTTCCTAGCTGACCCTCAGAGACTACACATCTCATGGGACTAGATTGTCTGTCTTTCTCCCATGGAGAAGCTGGTAGATTCATATTCCTTGTCTTTGGACTGACAGCCAACTCCTTAACATTAAACCACCAAAGCTCCAACTACAATAAATGCTCTACATATTTTTTTTTCTTCAATCAAATTCAGTAAACTTTTCTTGAATGCTGTCAGTTTACCAGAAACTTTTCTTGAATGCTGTCAGTTTACCAGAAACTTATCTAAACACTGGGAATGCAAGCCCTATTTACAAACGTCATGTCATGTCAAAATAGATGTAAGTGAAAAATGTTGAGGAAAAAATAAAGTGACTATTATCTAACTTTTCTTGAGAGAAGGACAAAGTATTCTAGATATCAGTTGTCTGATTGATATCTGCATCATTCTAACAAATACTGAAATGAGATCAGTTACAGTCAGAAAACAGGGAAGTACTGCACACAGATAGGTGAGAAACTATTTATACTCAAGATAATCTAAAAGTTTTACCTCTTGGTAAAACTGAGTAGAGGATCCTAGACAGAGAGACATTTGATCCTGAAGGATGCGAAAGTTGAGAAAAGAACAACAGAACAATTATTTAGAATAGATCTATGGTAATAAGAATAAGAATATTGTTTGATTCTCCTAAAATTCATCATATAAAACTGTTAGAGCAAGAATGAAAGAATAAGACCAGAATATATGTTCCACTTTACTGTAGTATATAGTAGTACTGTTTTGTTATTACATTTATTGAAATTAAAGATTTCACATATGGGGACAGCTGCATCCTTTTTTCTTAGGAAACAAATACATGTATTATTAAAATAATTAATAAACAGAAAAGGAAATAATCATCTGTCCCTTCAATTTTCATTTGATCTTAAACCAAGAATGCTAGTTAACCATTCTTCAATGTGTTACATGAAGGTAGTTAATGCAAGTGAAAAATAAAATAGACAGCATGTTGTTAGGTGCTGTTGAGCTGAATAGGACTCAAAGTGACACTATTAAGAGCCTATCTGTCCTGTCTTGTGCCATCATCATACACAAGCCCGTAGCAGCAGTCACTGTATAAATCCATCTAATTGAGGGTCTTCTCTTTAATTAACCTTCCATTTTGCCAAGCTTGATGTCCATTTCCAAGGAATAGCTTATCCTAGCAAAATGCCCAAAGTATGTGAGCCAAAGCTTTATCATCTTTACCTTCAAGGAGCACTCTGGCTGCACCTTCCCCAAGACATATATTTGTTCTGGCAGTATATGGGATATTCCAGGGTTTACTCAAACACCACAGCTCGAAGGCATCAATTTTCCTTATGTCATCTTTAGTCATTGTCCAGCTCTCTAATACAAAGCAAGTGTCTAAAATGACCATATTCTGAATCAGGTGCACTTTAGTTCTAAAACTGACATCACTGCTAATTTGGATAGTTCTCTGACTGCACATTTTCCCTGTGCAAAATGCCTCCTGATCTCCTGACATCTGGTAGCAAGAGCACTGATTGTGGATGCAAGTAAGATGAAGTCATTGCCAGTTTCAATCTTTTCTCCATCTATCATGATGTCTCTTAAGTTCAGTGGTGACTTGAAGATGAGATGTAATCTATATTGAGACTGGAGTCTTTGATCATCTTCAGTAAGCACTTCGAGTCCTTCTCACTTTCGGCAACAAGATTTTGTCATCTGTATAACATAGGTTATGTATGGCTTGGTCTTCCTCCAATCCTATTGCTACATTCTTCTTCACAGAGTCCAGTTTCTTGAATAATTTGCTCAGCACATAGATTGAAAAAGGATACCACCCTGACACAAACATTTCTTCATTTTAAACTCTGTGATATTTATATATTGCTGATTATAGCTTAAGTATTTATATTGTTAATTATCATTTTTCTTATTAGTGCAGCACTTGTTGCAGTTTTCTGGTCTGAGGTAACTTGTGAGGTGCTGCGATCCTCATGGGTTTCTGTGTCACCAGTGTGTCAAGTGCCAGAGGAATCATCCCTGGTGGACAAGTTTTGGTAGAGCTCCCAGATTAAGACAGACTAGGAAACAGAATTGGCCATCCAGTTCTTAATTAGTCAGCCTCTGAACACCCTATAAACAGTGCTTTATTGTTGTGTACTCTCGAGTCAGAATCAACACATAGCTAACCTTCTGGCATGTTTTCAGAGACAGGTAATCACAAGGGAGGAGATTTCCCATCTGAGAAGCTGGTGGCCTTCAAACATGTGCCTTCTGGATTGCAGCAGAGCTTCTTGCCACTAAGCTTCCAGAGCTACTTATGAACAATAGAGGAACACAAATAGTTATATAGTATTAGAAGAAGACCTCAGATTGGAAGTCAAAACAACGTGAGAAGAAATAGCTGCAAACATCCTTTAATAACTGGAACATGGAACATGAAATATATGAATGTTGGAAAACTAGAAGTTATGAAAAATGATGTGGATCACATGAACATTGACATTCTAGACATCAGTGAAATGAAATGGACTGGCTTTGGACACTTTATTACACAATCTCTTAGTAAACTATGCAGAAAAAAGGGACAAAAACAGAAGAAGAATGATGTTGAAAATGGATAGCATAAAGAGTTATATCAAATAGATTTCTTTCTAAATATATGTTAGAAATTTGGATAAGGAGCTGTGATGCCAGGACAAAGCCAGATACTTCAAATACACCAGCTTCTCTGAAAGAGAAAGATGGACAATTTCTATTCATGTGATTATAACCTGTAAAAACCTGTTGTTGGGAGGTCAGTTATGAATTAGTTTTGATTTTAAGGCAATGTGGAGTTTTGAGGCTTTTGTGTGTGCGTGTGGTTTGGTTTTGGGTTTTTTTTGTTTTTTGGTTTTTTTTAAGAGAGATTCACTGTTTTTCTCTCATAACCTTGACTCTGGTCATTTATGATGGTTTCAATATTGTTTAAGCGTAAATTGTAAGAAACTGTTAGTCTTCTCTTTATTGAGCTTCAAGTATGAGACCAAATCCCTTATGATTCTTTAAGTGGTTTTTGACACAAACGACTTGATATTTAAAGAGCAAGGAATTAAAATAGTGAAAGTGGAATGGCATCCCAGGTGTCACATCCTGAAATTGGTTTCAGGGTAAATTTTAAACACTTTGCCCTTGAGTTTTTATTTGCTGAGCCTGGCTATTGAGTCTTAACATACCAGCTCACAAGTGTAGAATTGTTATGTGCTTCTTGACCCCCTGTCAATGACAAGATGGCTTATGGAAAATCAACTGAAAGGCATTTTATATGCTAACTATATATTCTCTGTCAGTTTTATTAATTTATTGAAAAGAAAAATGTGCTGTATGAACAACAAACTTAACAAAAAACCCAAATAACCAGCTTGCAGAACCAAATGTCTAGCTATTTACTCTCACCCTTTTGAAAAATTAGTACTTTCATTTAGTAATAGATGTGGAAGGGAAATGGCAAGGCTAATTTTAAACCTTTGGAGTAGATCTGTACTAGTAACAGAAGGAAATGAAAAGAAACCAACCTCTAGTTAATTTTGTTAACAATGGAATCAGAAGAAAATAAGGAAAGATTTAAGGTAATTCTCATGATAGGAAAGAGACAGAAAAAGACAAACTATAAGGTCAATTTAATTAAAAGTTACCAATAAATATTTTGAAGTTTTGAGATTCATTGAACCCACTTCATAATTCTAGTAAATCTGTAATTCTGACAGATTTCTATAGAAGATTTCATAAAATCTTCACATTTTTAGCCATAGTTTTAATTCTATATCTCTACTCTGTTAAAAACATAGAGCTCTGTTGGCCTAGTGGATAGAAAGTGATGCTACCAAGCCAAAGGTGGGTGATTTTAATCATCAGCTCTCAGGCCTGGTTTTAATTGTTTTTTTGTCAAACATTCTTCTAAGTTGTATAGCACTGGTCTGTGCATTGCTCTACAGAGGTTAACTCACGATTGCTTTGATGCTGAACACTGTGACACTGATGTGTCAAATGTGATAATAGTCACCCATGGTGGACAGTGTTTGGTGGATCTCCCAGATTAAAACAAGCTTGGAAGCAGGAGTGGCACCCACTTCCGAAATAGCTTGCCTCTGGAAACCCTATGAACTTAGAGAAAGGATGAAATTTATTCTAGTTTTCAGGTCTTTCGTTCATAGGGTCCCTAGGAGTCTTCTATGACTTAATAGCACTTAAAAACAAGAACAATTTGTTTAGAAGTTGCAGAGGAATTAACTTTCTTTTACCCTAATCCAATCCTTAGAGTAAATCCTTAAATCCTATTGCTTACTGAAACGTCAGTGCTTCAAATCCTGCTGAGCAAGTGAAAGGTGCAGCAGTTGGCTTCTATAAAGATTCTAGCCTTGAAAAGCCTCTGAGAGTTCTAGTTTGTCTCATACTATCACTAGTACTCAGAATAAACTTGATAACAATTGTTTTTATTTGTATTTTGTTTTGTCACTTAGCAGTACTACTCCATTAAATGTGAGAGAAAGATGAAGTCTCTACCCATGCCATTCACTGCTTCTGAAACCTCAGGCCAGTTATGAGTCACTTCCGACTCAAAGGCATAGAAAAGTAACAACAACAACAGCATTCTCTTAAATACTGTAATATATTACATCTAGTGATTGAGGATAGAAGCACAAGTAATTCAATTGCTTCAGGAGTTCTTTGACTGAATTCTGTTCAGTCACTTGCCATAATGGTTTATACAGTATGAAAAACCTGATAGTGGGTTGTGATGTGTCAGAACCAACTAGATAGCAATGAGTTCTGGTTTGGTTTAAGGTCATCCTATTAATCCCTTCATAATCAAACCAGCAATTTTTTTGTTAACTTACACTTATGGAGACATAAAATAATATGCATGTATATATTAAGTTTCTCCAAACCTATATATATTTCCACATTTTAAGTGAGGCATAGGACACTATTCATTGAAGAGTAATCTTTTCAGGAAAAATAAGTCACTCATTTTTTTTGCATTAATGAAAATTTACAATCTGACCTCCCATTAGGCATATAAGACATAGCTTAAAATCAAATTGTTGAGTACTCTTTACCAAGAAATTTCTTGTAGAAGGGGTAAGCCACTGTGGTTGTAGAAAGCATAAGTTGCCACCCTACTTTCAGAGACCCTTCTGAATTAGGTCTGTGTGACTGTGAGCCAAGGTTTGAGTGTTAAGTATACAGAGAATGAAAAGGACAAGCCTCAAAGAGCACTTTTCAGTTCCATTAGCTGAATGTATGGTGTGTTCTCAGTCAGACCACAGGTAAGTATAATCAAAGAATGACAAAAAGAAAAAAAATCTATATTCTTCAGTAAATGGCTCAGAAAATGGTCCGATATTCTCAGAGCAGATGCACTGAGAACCAAATAGTCTAATTTTTAACTTATGCAAAGAAATATTATTTAGATGTCCCAAAGAAGTTTGGACAAAATATTTTAACATATCAAATTTTCTAAGTAATTTATATAAAGAATAAATTGCATTTAGAATATCCATAATGTAGTATTATGTGAATCTATATTATATATTATTTTTTTCTTGTGTATTTATATGTATGACCCACCAAAACTAATTTCAAGAATTTTTTTAAATACTTATTTTTTTCTGGTTTTTTCTATCTTGAAAATCAGTATAATATTTCCCTTTGACTGGTAGGTCCTCCTTTGAATAATACTACTAAGTTCTTTTTCACTGTGGCTATCAGTATTCTACCTTTGTATGTTAGTTCTTTTCACATCATTTGGCCAATTAGCAGCATCATGATAGATGGAGAAGAGACTGAGATTATTAACAATTTCATCTTGCTTGAATCCATAATCAACACTCTTGGCACCAACAGTTTAAAAATCAGAAGATGAGTTACATTAGGAAAGTCTGTTGTGGGGACTTCTCCAAAATTCGGAAAAGCAACAACATTAGTCTGGAGACTAAAGGAAACCTGATCCATCCAGGTCTTCTCAATTACTTGTTATCCATCAGAAAGCTGGACAATGATTAAAGATTACAGAAGAATAGATGTCTTTGTACTATGTAGCGGGAGAAAAGTATTAAACATATTATCAGCTGCAAAGAGAGCAAACAGGTCTATCTTGGAAGATAGGTTGTTCCTTGGAGGCAAGGATTTTGAAACTCTATATGGAATACTCCAGGCATTTTGCCAAGCAGAATTAGTCCATGGAAAAGGCCAACATGCTTGAAAAGGTTAAGATCCAGAGCAGGAGAGGAAGACCTTGGATGGGATTTGTTGACACAGTGATCAGGGTAACGGGGACACATGTGTTAGAGACAGTGAGATTAGCTCAGGATAGGGAAAGGTTCAGAGCTACAGACAGCACAGTTGCAAAAACAAGAGAAATGTTTGAGTTCAAATATAAATAATCTTGCCTAAGACAGTACAACTTAACTTTTAATGTAAGATTTTTTTTTAATGCAAGGGTGCTTTGGATGAATTATATCTATTTTCCTCCCATGTATACATTTATCATTCTAATATACTGCAACCACTGAAGAAAATTACACTGACCTCTCACCTAATCATTTCACCAAAAAGACAGAGTCAATTGGGAAGAAAACAAAAACATACAGGCAGTAATGAGAGAGTGAGAATGTACAAAAGTGTCTGTTTTGCAGAGAAACTGACGAGGTAAATTATATCATGCTGAAATATCAGATAAATTGTATGCTGAAATATTGGCCTCAAAAAAAACACCTACATGTGCTTTGTCAAGAAGATTCACTCTTGCATTTTGCCTAAAGTAATTTTCTCTTTTCAGCTTTGTTTCTTCTTATTTACCAGAAATATCTGCAATATAAGGGAAGGTAGCAAAGGTCTCTTCAATGACTATAACTACAAATAGAGAAGCAGCAATAACTTTCTCTCAGTGTGGAATAGAATTGTAGTATAATAGGGCCAGAAGGGACTTTCAGAGGTCATCCAGTCCATCCATCTGCCTTCAGGCTGGACTGAACCCAAACTCCCCTAGACAGATTGCAGTCTACCCTGTTTGGAAGTCCTCCAGGGAGAGTAAGTCTAACAACCATTTTTAGGAATGCATTCATTGCTTAGTAATTTGTACTGTGAGGAAACATTTGCATTTTACAGTGTGAAATTTTCCACGCCTTCTCAGTTTTTAGCTTTTTACTCCCTAACAGATTCTGTACTCCTGCAGCTTTATCACAGTTTCTACATTTCACTACATAGCTTTAAATTGCCAAAATTTCTGAAGTTCCAAACTAAATTTTTTCAACAATCCCAGAGAAGCTTTGGTGGTTTAATGGTAAGGAGGTATCCTACTGACCCAAAGACATATGATTCAGATCTCCAGTTGTTCCACAAAAGAAAGATGGGCAGTCTTCCCTTGTGTGATTTACAGCTTCTGAAATCCCACTGGAGAGTCAGCTATGAGTTCCAACTCCACACGCAAAAACAATACACAGTATAAGTGGTGTCAGTTCCATTTTATTTTCTGTGTTTGTTGTTGTTGTTGTGCTCCCTTGAGTTGGAATCAACCCATAGTCCCTCTGGTGGGTTTTCTGGGGCAGTTAATTGCACAGGAAGAGATTGCCCATCCTTCTCCTGTGGAGCAGCTGGTAAATTCGAACCAAGTGCCTTTGCGATTGCAGCACAGTTTCTTGCCTCTAGGCTACTGCTTCTTCATTTGCTTTAATCAGGGAAATTGTTTGACTTTTAAAAAAAAAAAAAAACAAAGACAAAAAAAACCCAAGACTTAAAATTACTAAATTAAAGAAAAAAAATTAAGTGCATTATTTTTCCCCATATGTAATAAAGTGTCAAGGAGACAAAAAGCATGGTATTTACTGTAATTCTGTGATGATGTCCATATCCGAGGCTCTGTATTTGCTTTATTTGCTTCTATCCGGAGGTAGTCTCATTTGCTCATTCATTTCCATAAAGTCATAACAGACTTAGACCTGACCCTCCATCGGGTTTCTGAGGCTATAAATCACACAGGAGGATTTTAATTGTTAGAACGGTTGGAGCATTTGAATTGTTAAAGATAACATGGCTTTCTGGTTAACAGCACAGCTCCCAACAATCTTTGCCACTAGAGAATCCTGCAGGTAAAAATTGACAACTTTAGCTGAGCTCCCCATAGCCCTGAATAGCACATCTAAATTCCAGAAAGAACTAGAAAGGATATACTATCTTTATAATGGAAATAATGCTCTTTCTTCACTTGTTTTTCTAGAAACTTAACTCCAACATTTCCACCTTTATCTTATAATATTGACAAGAATTTTAGAGGCATCCACTTCCTAAATAACATGCCTCTGGAAACTCTATGAACTTTGATAAATGTCGATAGTTGTGGAGGGGCTTCAGGCCTTTTATTCATAGGGTAAATATGAGTTGTACTCAACTCTAAGACAATCAACAACAACTTTTATATGTGTTGTTCTAACTGGAAAAAGAACTTTTCCTCCAGAATTTATTTAATTATTCCTTCAATTAGTAGGTATTTATTTACTTTGTCCTATGCATTGTAATGACCTTTCACATTCTTAATGGATGGCATTCCTTTTTAGAACCAAATATTTTAGTTGAATTGTGATTTTAATGAAAACTTACAGAATGGTTGGATTTTCATTCGTTCACTATCACATATGGAAATATCCTTTTCAAGTAAACAAACATTGCCCCAGAAAAATCATCTTTGGGAGATGTACATAATGGACATGAGTTAACTATGATTCCTCTTGATGGCAACTAAAAACAGTAGTTGATGTGTTAATGCAGTAAGTAATTGGACTCTTCAGGTAAATCTTACACTCCTACTTTGTCTAATAGATATCATGGGAGAGGATTAATTGAAAACTAAAGCTGGTCATTTATTAGCTTTGTTGCTTTGGTCAAAAGTAAAATAAGCTCTGTGGATAGCTAAGATTCCTAGATATGCAATGACATACATTAATAAAATGGCTCAATACAACTGGGAAGTAAAAGGGAAAGGTCATATTGTGTTAAAAGCAAAGTACTTTTAATGAGTATTCAACCTGGTTTCTTTGGGAGCTAGTAAAGACTTAAAGCTAACTGATGGAAGCCCTAGATTAAAAGATTTTGTTTTTGTTTTTATTTGAGGGGTTGTAGGTATAAAAAACAGGTGTATAGCCACCTGTCTTCTCCACTGATATCTTTCTATTCTTCCATTCTCCTTTCTTTTATCATTTTTGTACTTCAGATTTAATTTTTAAAACTTTCTTCTTAAGAGCTCAGAGCATCTGATGTTAGTTCATTATTTACTTTTTGTTGTTTTGCACCATCTAGTTCACCCTTCACATTCTCACACCTCTGTTCCTCCCCCTTGGATCCTCATACATGATATACAATAACGTTCTTATGCAGTATTAGTCCTTACAGGACTAGGTTAGTTCTCTTAGCCATCGCAATCTCTTCACCAACTATCATGATACTGCCAATCAGTCCAGTGATGAGAATCTTTGTTTTCTAATGGAAAAAAATGTTCTCTGTTCATGGATTGGAAGAATCAATACTGTAAAACTGATAATCATACCAAAAGCAATCTACATGTTCAATGCAATTGCAATACAGATACCAAATTCATTTTCAAGAAGATTGAAAGAGAAAGTGTAAAGTTTATTTGGAGAGGAAAGAGATCCCAAACAAGCAATGCATTTCTGAAAAACAAAAATGAAAGTGGGAGGCTTAACACTCCCTGACCTAAAAACCTACTCCACAGTAGTATTAACCAAAACAGTATGGTACTGGTACAATAATAAGCACATATATAGGGCATTGACACAGAATTAAGAATCCAGAAAAGGACCCATCTATGTATGGTAAAGTGATATTTAACAAAAATAAAACGTATCAAAGATGAAATGACAACCTCTTCAACAAATTGTGCTGGCAAAACCAGACGGCTACCTGAAGAAAGCATAAGCAGAACTCACATCTCACACCATATACAAAAATAAACTCAAGGTGGATCAGAGACCTGTTTGTAAAGCCCTAAATCGTAAAGTCCACCAGAGACAAACTGGGATCAAGCTTAGATAGCCTAGTTTATGGTATAAAGAGATTACCAAATTAAGACAGAAATACACAATCTGGAGAGGATAAAACAGATTAATGGGGTCTTCTAAAGATTAAATTCTTATGCACAGCAAACAGAGTGAAAATAATTCATTTTTCATGCTCAGACAAATCAAAATAAGAGAGAAAATGTAGCAATTGTATAAAAAAATCTATATATATATATACAACTAATCAGATAAATCGACCATTTTCTACATTAGTGTGATGACGTTGTCATTATGTGCATTGAGTTGGAACCAACTCATAGCTGACCCTCAAGCAGGTTTCTAGATGTAGCAAATTGCACAGGAGGAGTTTACCTATTTTGCTTCTGTGGAGCAGTTGGTGGATTTGAACCATGTGCCTTTGGATTGGCAGTGCAGCTCCTTACCACTTGACCACCAGAACTCACTATATTAGTGTGATACTAGGTCACAACTGTGACTTGACCAGGGAAGAGGGCAAACTCCTTAGTATGAAGATAATGATATTTTTCCACCTAGAGATCCTGTTAGGAACATTTGAATGGGTTAACTAGCTAAGATTCTTTTACATTAGTAAGTCATCAATTTTTATGACCTGGAATTGATAAACATATTATTGAATTGGTCCCAATATCTGATGAATTAAAAAAATTCTATATTTATATTTTATAAACTACTTTGTATTACACAGCCCCCCAAATCAGAAAACCAACAAAAAAGCATATATCTATTTACACATACATCAGAGCACTGGGCAATGTCTAAGGATGACAGAAGAGGCATTGATGCCTTTGAGTTCTGGTGCTGGAGAAGAATCTTGCACATACCATTGACTGCCAAGAAAACAACTAGGTCAGTCTTGGAAAGGAAGAAATCAAGTATTCCTTGGAGGCTAGGATTTGAAGCTCTGTATCACATTTTGCATGTGGCTTGAGGGACTAATCCGTGAAGGATAACATGCTCAAAAGGGTGGAGGGCAAGCATGAGAGAGGAAGATAAAATGGATTAATACAGTAACTAGAGAAATGGGAGTAGATGTGTTTGAGTCAGTGAGGTTGGCTCAGGTCAAGGCAGGTATGTACAAAATATACCAGTATATATATTTGAAAGAGTTGGCTAAGAATAAGGCCCCAGGAATTGATGGTATACCAATTGACATATTTCAACTAACAGATGCTGCCCTAGATGTGCTCACCAAGTTGTGCCAAGAAATCTGGAGAAGAACC
>NW_006399760.1:6566964-6587991 GCF_000299155.1 Elephantulus edwardii | reverse complement strand
TCCAATCTAATTTGGAAGCAGAAATGGCATCCACTTCCTGAACAAGCTGCCTCTGGAAGCTCTATGAACTTTGATATATTTCGATGGTTGTTTAGGGGCTTCAGGACTTTTGTTCAGTGTCACCATGAGTAGTGGTCTACTCAAAAGCAATTAACAACAAGTATATATAGCTTCATTTTTTATATATACATTTTTATTCTCTACTGAAATAATCCCTATGAACCTGGAGAGAGGATGAGAGACACCCAAGCGTTGAGGACTCTCGTTAAGTGACTCGACGGCACTTAACAACAACAACTGAAATAGTTACTGTAAGAGTAAAAAAAAAATGACAGCAGCCAAAACTAGAAACAAAGACATCCTTCATTACAGCTCAAAAATTTTGCTTATTCCCTATTTATCTTTGTTGAAATATAAAATTTTGGATACTTGATTGATGAATTTTTCTCAAGCACTAGTTTAACAACTCAATGTGTTTTTTTTTTCTTTTTCAAACTAGTAATTTTCTGTTATAATTTTTGACATATAATAATTTCTGAATAAAATTACTCCCATTACTCCCCATAGATAGATAGGCAAGACAAATAGATAAAGAATGGTTAAAGGGAGTAATAAAAAAAGAATAAACACAAAACTGCATAAGGTAAGTATAATATTATCCAATGAATAAAATTATAACAATATTTTGTCAATCTGATACATATTGAACTTTTGAATTGAACTATTTAATTGTCTTTGGGAAAGACAATTACCCCTTATTTCACTGACTTGGGATGCTACAATTACTTAATATTTATTTCATTTTACTAAATGCACTCAAGGTGCTGCTTTTCTACAATGAGGTGAGGTTAAACTAAGCAAGACATGCCTAAGGGTTTCCAATGGAAGTTTACTAATATAGAATATTAAACAAAGGCTCATCTGTGTCTCCTATTGAGGTCATGGAAAAGTGTTATTCTTACTTATATTCAGCTGTTAAATGTCTTTTACTTGCATATGCGATGATTGTGGAACCACCGGACGTTATTTTACATATAGGGGGCTGGCTAAGGAAGAAAGTTATTTGTACTTATGTGAATGCATGATTTAAGATGATGTGTTGGTTCAGTTATGACTTGAGGTAGCTTTTTGGCCTTTGTTGTTTTTGAGGCTTTTCCTCAGTTACATATCTACTCTGGCTTTATGGTAGTAAAGAATAAGTGTTAGAAAAATATGATTGCTTATTATTTTATATTATTACATTTTATATATTTGGTTAATATAAAATAAAGTGGACTATGAAGTTGGGGGGTATTGTATAACAATGAGAGATTTTTTTTTCTTTTCAAAGGAAAAAAGAACTGGGGAGTGAGGAGAGGTGGTCATGGAGGAAAATGTGAAACAATGAACAATGGGGGAATAATTAAATGGAAAGAATATGCTGCATAAAATATGTTGCATTATAAAATAATTCATAAAAAAATATGAACTAGTCACTAGCCTAGCTTTGGGAGTTCAGATGGTTCCTACCCATTGTTGTATCGCTACAACTCTTTAGGAGATACTTATTAACTAATTAAATCAGAGCACCAATAGAAACTATTAAGTAGCTTTAAGAAAGTCTGACTTGGTCTAAATCTCAAGTGCTTAGAGGAATATGGCTCGGTGGTAAGAAGTTGCACTGTCAACCCATGGGAACACAATCTGAATCCATCAGCTATGGCCTGAGAGAAAGCTGGGAAATCTCCCACTGTGTGATTAACTGCCTCTGAAAACTCACTGGAGGTTCTCCTATGGGTCCATACTTACTCAGTGGTACACAACAACAGAAGCAATCCAAAATTTAAGGAGCTGTAGTAGTATAATTTAAAGGAAGATTCACTGCTCACCAAAAGACCACTAATTTTGACCGCAGTTAGTTTGAATCCACAAGCCAACTCACAGGAGAAAGATATGCACTCTCTATCCTTAAGATTTACATCCTTGGAAACTCCATGCAGGGTCAACATGGGTCATAAAAACTCAATGACAGACAGTGAATACACTGTTTGGTGTTTTGATCCATCACTTACAGAATAAACACACTAAGGATAGAATAAATTTATTTTAGAATCATATTTTCCTTGTTTTTGCCGATGTTTGGCTATTAGACAATGAGCCACTTACAGAATAAACACACTAAGGATAAAATAAATTTATTTTAGAATCATATTTTCCTTGTTTTTGCTAATGTTTGGCTATTAGACAATGAACCACTTACAGAATAAACACACTAAGGATAAAATAAATTTATTTTAGAATCATATTTTCCTTGTTTTTGCTGTTTGGCTATTAGATAATGAACAAGTCCATTGAAAACCTGTCACACAATAATTCTTAGATCTCCTTTAGCTTCAACTGACCACCAAAAAATCCCTCAACTGACTTCAGCCAAAAAGGAAATTAATTGGTTCATGTAATTTAATGTTGGAGCTAACGGAGTAGTCCTATTGACTTTATTATTATACTTTTCCTATTCTGTGCCCAAAGAGCCCTGATGGTACTTAATTGTGTATTTAATTTTTAACTCAAAGGTTTACAACTTGAACTCTTCCAGCTGCTCACAGGAGAAGGACCTGGTCATCTGCTTTTGTAAAGGGTACAGCACAAGGGATCCTATAAATAATTTTACTCTGTCACAGGGGGTCACTATTTACTTGATATTGTTATTGTCATCATCGTTGTTTTGTTGTTATTGTTTGTGTGTCTTTGAGTAGGAATAGACCCCTAGCTGAATCTCTGGCAAGTTTTCAGATGTCATTACTTGCACAGGAGGAGATTGCCCATCCTTCACCCATGGAGCAGCTGGTGACCTCAAAGTTCATGTCTTAAAGATTGCAAAGCAGCTTCTTGCCTCAGTATTTGATGGTACCTAAGAAGAATTCCAAATCTGGAGAAAAAAATGTGGGTTTTGCCAACACATCAAAACAATACTTGGGGCTGGAATTATTTCAACTCTTCTTATATATATGCCTTTCCATCTCATTCGTTGTTGTTGTTGTTGTTGTTATGCGCCATCGAGTCGCTTGTGACTCATAGCGACCCTATGTACAACAGCCATAAACTGTGCTCTGTGCTGTGCCAATCGCACTGTCTCTGACCACCCATCCCGATTATCCCAGTCACTGAATCAATCCACCTCATAGAGGGCCTTCCCCTCCTGCGCTGTCCCTCCACCCTCCCAAGCATGATGTCCTTCTCCAAGGACTGGTCTCTCCTTACAACATGTCCAAAGTATGTTAGACGGAGCCTCAGAATCCTTGTCTTCAAGGAGCCACCTGGTTTAACCCTTTCCAGGATGAATCTGTTTGTTTTCCTAGCTGTCCATCGTATTCTCAATACTCTTCTCCAGCACCACAGCTCAAAGGCATCAATTCTCCTTCTATCCTCCTTGTCATTCATTAGGATTTCTATCTTCCTTGTCATTCATTAGGATTTCAAAATCAAATTAAACCTATTACCCTCAAGTTACTTCCAATATACAGCTAACTTTTAGAAGTTAGCTGTAAAACTGGCTGTTCCTCCACATGGATTTCTGGTAGCTGCTCTCCAGTTGGTCTCAGTCTGTTGAGTTCCACATAATAAGAGCACTAATGCTGACCACTCCAGTGCTGTCCCTATGGCCATTTACAGACCATTATAAACCATAGTTTTTCTTTACAGATTTTCAGTAGATATCCAGAATTTCCACCATTGTTAATCATAGCCTGTTCAGCATCATAGTAACAGACAAGCCTCCATTAACAGACAGGTGGTGCTTGGCATGACGTACATTGGTTAGCAATTGAAACCAGGATTGCCAACAGAAGGCAAAAATTACACCATGGAGAACGAATGTATCTCATATTTGCGCTCTTATTATTCTGCACATATTTTTGGCATGTTTGCAGCGTTGATACTTTAAATGAGCTGCTTCATAAAAAAGAAGTTAGAGCTTTTTATTCATTTATTTAGTTTTTAGCCACCACTGGATTAATTTTGGATATAATAAGGCAGATCTAAAGACTCTGATGGGTGGCTGTGAAAATGAAAAAATCATTATTTTGATTCTATTCCATTGGCATATATTGTTCTTAAAGAAGAAATGACTTAGTCCTGAGAGGAGAATTCAGTCTAATGTCCAATTTATTCAAGAAGAATACAAGAGAATACAATGCAAAAAAAATGTAAAAACTTGCTTGGTAATTAACAAGATTAGGATACCATGTATTCAAAAGCATTTCTTTCAGTGGTTTGTTCCATTTTAATATTCTGGGACCGATACTGGACATCTTTGCACTCAAAAGTTTTTATTTTTTTGTGATTTCATAATAAGTCCTCTCTATTTTTCTCAAGTCCTACCTAATCAGAGCAGTCTGCTTTCCTAACACTCAAGTGAAGAATGACAGTGAGAGCATAGATGCTCTTGATTTATCCTCAGACTCAGAAGACATTTCAGTCAACTGCAGAGATAGGCTAATGAACATCCAGTCTGCACTGAAAATAAAGCCCAACCTGTTTGTTAACTGTATATAGTGAATTCTGAGTCATGTCAGAATCCATAAGGAGAGTTAGTTACACTAGATCTTTTCTGATATACTCAGAGCTACTTTAATCAGGAGGATGTAAAAGCATATCTCTTCAAGATCTCTAAGAATAATATTTCATTAGTTTAAAAGTTTAGCTCTATAGGTCCTTAGCTCTAGGTCTTAAAGGTCCTTGTGTAATCTAGTCAACCATCACTCTTTTTTTTTTTTAAAGCTAAAGAAGCTTTATTAAGGGGCTTTCTTGGTGGGATTCCTTAGTCTGCAGAGAAAGAGACAGGCAGAGAGCCAAACCAGGGAACACCACACCCTAAGGTGGATTAGGGTAGGTTTTGTAAATATAAACTAGCACTCTTTAAATACACAAATCAGTAGCAGATTCCGTGGGAATTTTGTCAGATGCCATATGTCCACCCAGCTTTACGGGTCTAACTTTGTCCCAGCTTCACTTATCAGGGGGAAAAAAAAAGAGGCACAATCCTTACTTTCTATACAGGAAATCCTAGTTTAGGTTCAGACGGACCAATGTATTTCATGAGTAACTACCATTAGAGAGCTCTGTTGACCTAGTGAGAAGGAGTTGTGATACCAACCCTATAGGTTTCCTATCCCTCAGCTACTCCACAGGAGAAAGATGGGTAATCTGCTCCTGTGCACTTAACGGCTCTGAATACTGACTGGAAAATCAGTGATGAGTTGGTTCCAACTCGATTACATATAATAACAGTAGAAACAGCAACAATGACATTTGTCAGAGACTGAAATGCTCCCAAAAGACGTAACTGTCCTCAGTACACTTTTCAGGCTGAAATGGAGGAGAAAAAGAAAGGATTGGGTACCCACTGACTAATTTAAATCTTAATAATTATAATGATTTGATTTGTAATCAATCATGGTGATGGCTAAAGACCAAGCTACCTTTAGTTTCATTGTGCAGAGAAGGTTACCATGAGTCAAGGGCAGACTTGATGACCACTAATCAGGAAAGGACATTGAATCATGGTGATGTTGGTGTGCTGCAATTTGTCTCTATTAGGATTTTGGACTGTACTGGAAACTAACCAGAAAGCTACAGCCAATTTAATCTCTAAAGCTTCTTATGTAGAAAAGGTAAACGTAAGTCATCTTTTAATGTGATAAATTCAACTACTTATATCCTCTCCTATGTGAACCTGTGAAAAGTACAGTTTAGAAAGAACATAGGAGGAATCGGTGAAGTAAAGCCACCTGTCTGAAATGTCTGAGTTTTTATATGTTATAGAAATAAATTTTGTTTTAATACATTATTACCCTCACTTACTATGCAGCTGGACAATGACTAGAGAAGATAGAAGGATAATTGATGTCTTTGAGCTGTGATACTGGAAAAGAATATTGAACATACCATGGACTGATAAGGAAAAAAATAGGTTCAGCCTGGAGAAGGTTAAACCCTGGAGGCAAGGATTCTGAAGCTTCATCTGACATACTTTGGACATGTTGCAAGGAGGAATCAGTCCTTGGAGAAGAATGTCATGCTTGGGAGGATGGAGGCACAGTGCAGGAGAGGAAGACCCTCTTTGAGGTGGATTGATCCAGTGCCTGGGGTAATCAGGGTGGGTGTGTTGGAGACAGTGAGATTGACACAGGCTAGAGCAGTGTCTGTCCATAGAGTTGCTATCAGTCACAGATGACTCGACGGCACATAACAACAACCACAACCCTTAGTATGTCAGAATGTTAAGGCAACCACTCTGTAAGTGAATCACGAAAGAATACTTGGCTAAAAATGGATTTTTTTTTTAGATTGCTTTTTTCTCTTTTTTTTTAAAGCAAGTCATATTATAAAAAGTAAGTCTTCTAAAACGTGTATGTCAGATACTTTTATTTTTCCTTTTTTACTTGTTCTACATAGGATTGATTAAAATCCAAACAAACAACAACAACTGCTACAAAACTCAAAATTCCAAGTATTTTGTTGATGCTTGGATAGGGTACTACAGAAAGAAGAAAAAGGGCTTATTTTTCAACCAGTTTAGATTAGTTCCTTTCTTCCTGTCTTGGAGATAATGAGAGTAGGCTCCTGTCCCGGAGATAATAAGATAATGCCATGATGCGGACAGTGGATTGGCAAAAGCAATAGCCTTTCAGTGCTTATTAACCTCCATTCTGTACGTGTGTCACTGCTGAACCACGATGGCCCAAAGAGTCTTCGGCTCTCTCCGACGTCTGTGTTGTGAATTACAATTAAGAAAAGAACTCCTTCAAAATCTTACATATGTTTAAATACTTGTCTATTCACAATAATTTTTATAGAAACTTGGATTAATATTGTTCCAATATTAAGTTAAGCCATCAGTAGAAGAACTTTATGTCCAGGAAACGCCACCTCAATTCTTCTTTTAACAGACAGTTTTCTTGGGTAGAATAAACTTATTACTCAGTACTTGGATTCTTCTTCCTATTTTTCTAATCTAAATCATTTTAACTGGCACTGTCCCTCTCTGTCATATTATAATTTAATTATTATAATCTTGAGTGCCTTTTGCAAATTCTTTTATACCCTCCTTTTGTTTTTCCATTCAAGTAACTCTCATACTTTTTTTTTCTGTGCATCTACTACAATTCTCTTTTTACTTTATTACCTTTTAGAATCAACCTATTTACTCTAGCAACCACCTATCTACTGCATACATCCTAAGTTTATCAATTGAGATCCAAGTATATATATAATTTCCTATTGGCTACACTCTTCACATGGATATGAACATAATAAATGAATGGCTAAAATTAAATTTATCATATTTCAAGAATTTTGGTTTTGGTTTTGTTGTTTTGCTTTAATTTAACTATACTGTAACTCAAATTAGGTTCCAGAGATTATATTGGATTATATACCTTTTCACCGATCATATCCCAAACACCAAGTTTAAGACACTTTTACTCATAATGACCTCAAGCATCTGCCTATTGCTAAGGTGTGTCTGATACATCCTATGATCGATTCTATCACTTGCTATGTATGGGAGGTCTGGACAATGAATAAGAATTTCATAGGGAAAAATATATGGCTTTGAAGTGAAGTGTTGGAGGAGAGTACTGAATATCCCATGAACTGTCAAAAGAACAAATATATGTTTTGAAGAAAGTGCAGTCATAGTGGTCCTTGGAGGCAAGAATGGTGAAGCTTCATCTTACAGTCTTTGGATATGTTACTAGGAGATGTTATTCCTTGGAGAAGGACAGCATTTTTGGAATGATTGAGGGTTAGTGACAGAAAGCAAGATCCTCAACAAGGTTGAGTGACACAGTGTTGGCTTCAGGGGCCTCAAAAAGATCAGGGATGATGAGGTTTGCAGAGCATAGGGCAGGTTTCAAATCTACTGTTCATAGGATTGCTGTGAGTTTTTATCAATTCAGAAGCACCTAAGAACAAAAACTATAAAAACAACAACTATTTGCTTCTCAAAGAGTATTGGTAGCCAAGTAGGTAGAGTTGATTGTTAACTCAAAGGCAAGTGATTTGGTTCCACCAGCTTTGCTGAAGGAGAGAGGTGGGAAATCTCCTACCATCCAATTTACAAGCTCTGAAAACCCACTGGAGGGTCAACTATGAATCCATTCTGACTTGACAGCAATGATTTCAGTTTGAGTTGAAACTACTTCTTTCTAGTTATTACAATAATCTTTCAACCAAGTTAAGATGAAATGCTTGCATTTGGATTCTGGCCTTCTATTCCAACCTATTTCAACACATAATCTATTTTCTTGGCAAACATAACGAAAGAAAAGAAAGAGAGTGTACACATGTCTCAAAATATCAAAGAAGTGACATTATAGCAGAATTAGCTGAAATTAAATATATAGTAATAGAATGGTATTTAAAAACCCCTATATTCTGATAAATTTAAAAACCTGGAGTAAATAGACAAATTCCTAGAAACCCATCTTCTACACAGATGATGATAGTCTCAGTAAACTTGGATAGACCCAGCACAAAAGAAGTTGAACAGGCCCTGATGGCTTCATGACTAAATTCTACTAAATATTCTGAGACGAAATAGCAACAATTACACCCTAATTATTTAAAAAAAAAAAGAAAAAGAAGGAACACTCTCAAAGTCATTGTGTGAAGCAAGTATAAGCCTAAAACAAAAACCAGGCAAAGACTTTACCAAAAAAAGGAAACTACATATCAACAGCTCTAATGAATATAGATGCAAGAATCCTGGCCAATAGAAAAAATATATATAAATACAAGATGTTTAGATCAGCAAAGAGGTGAAAAAAGTCTCACTACATGCAGATTATATCATAGTGTACACAAAAAGCCCAAGGATTTAACCTGTTAGATCTAGTGGATCAATTGAGTAGAGTAGTGGAATTTAAAATCAATATACAAAAATCAATGGGATTCCTCTACAGTAACAACAACACAAAGCTCAAACAAGAAAATGAAGAAAACAATATCATTTTACAATAGCCAATCACAAACCAAGATACTTAAGAGTAGACTTAACCAGAGTCACAAAACACCTTTATAAAGAAAACTACAAAACACTACTGGGAGATACAATCAAAGATCTAACTAAATGAGGAAAAAAAATATTTATTGTTCATGAATAGGAAGACTTAATACAGTCAAAATTAAAATCCTACCAAAAGCAGTCTATCTATTCAACATAATTCCAATATTTTTGTTGCCAAATTCATTTCAGAAAGGCAAAAGGCAAGTTTATTTGGAAAGGAAAGGGACACCCAATGATCTCAAAACCTACTGTACATTCATTCATTGTCGTACATTATACCTCCACTTCCTCCCTCCCTCCTCCCTCAGTTCAATTTTTTTTTTTGGTTTTTCTAAAATGTTCATTCATTGTTGCACAATTACCATCCTCCTGCCCTCCTCCCAGTCCTCTTTGCCATGTACCTCTTTTTCTGGGCTATTGTTGTACATACAAATCCTAATCATATATTCCTTTTAACCATTCTTTCCTTAATTTATTCCAGTGCAATGTTCATTATCTATCCATTCTTATCCTATTCTCCTCCCAAACCCTCATGTCAGACCTGATTAATAAATGAATGATTACTGTATAGCGAAATGTGAAATATGAAAAGCATATTAGTCATAAAAGTTGATGTCTACCTACAAAAACACCCCACTGTACAACTATAATAACTAAAACAAGGATGTTACTGATCAGTAACAGATACAGAGACTAATGTAACTGAATCAAGAACCCATAAATTAACCTGTGTATCTGCGATCAACTGGTATTCTATTCGGAAACAAAATCTATCAAATGGGAACAACAGCTTTTTCAACAAATGGTGCAGGCAAAACTGGTCTGCTGACTGTAGGAATCTGAAGCAGGATTTCACCTTCTCATACCGCACTGAAAAATCAACTCAGAATGGATTAGAGACCTAGAGGTAGAGCCCAAAACCATAAAGATAATAAGAGACAGAATGGACCAAACTCAGAAGTCTTAGCCTATGGCTGGTAAATACAGCCAGAAATGCACAACCAAGGGAGGATCACATCAATTAATGGAACCTTCTAAAAATTAAGCCCTTGTGTGCATCATAAACTTTTTCAATAATGTGAAAAGAATACCTACTGACTATGATAAAAAATATTCATGAACAACATTTCAGAGTTTTATAAGGAAAGCTTACAGATACTACTACAAGGCTTCCAGAAGAAAAAGACTTTAAAACCTAATCTCAAAACAGGCAAAAAATAAAAAGACTTTTCACAAAGAAAAGTATTCGATGGCCAACAAGCACATAAGAAAATGTTCAAAATGTTCACTGGCAATAAGAGAGATGCAAATCTAAACAACAATGAGATATAATCTCACCTCAATGGCACTGGCAAGTTTAACAGGACAGAAAATAATAAGTACTGGAAATGATATAGAGAGATTGGAATTCTTATACATTGTTGGTGGGATTGTAAAATTGTAAAACCACTCTGGAAGGCAGTCTGTCATTTCCTCAATAAGCTGACCACAGAGATTCCATATGACTCAGCTATTTATTCCACTCCTAGGAATATACTCTGAGGACAACAGAACCGAGACTCAAATGCAGATTTGTATGTTGATGTTTGTAGAAGCATTATCAACAATACTAAGAATATGGCAACAGCCCACATGTCTATTAACAAAAGACTGTACAGAGAAATGGTGGTGCATTGACAGGATGGAATACAATGCAGCACTCAGGAGCAACAATTTTTAAAAGTACTATATGACATAAGAAAGACTAGAGAGCATGATGCTGAGTTAACTACCCCAGGCTCATAAGGATAAATTCTGTATAAGACCGTTTTATAAAAGCTGAAGGATAACAAGTAAGATGATCCAATAGGGATCTAAAAAGATGGGTTAATAGTAGGCATAGATAAATGGTGATTCATTTTATAAGATATAATATATGGGAATGATTTTAGGAAACGCAATGTAAATAAAAAAATTAAAAAGTGAAATGATAATTGGAATATTCAATTCCACATTTAACTGGCATATGAATTACTAATGCCTCAACAAGGCAGGCAAATTCCTTCATAATAAATTTCTTTTCCATACATAGGGAGTTTCACTGCCAGGCAAAGAAGAAGACCCTCAGTGAGATGAATTGCCACAGTGACTGTGGCAACAGGGTGAGGTGTGTCTGAAACGGTGAGGTTGGCTCAAGATAGAGCAAGATTCAGAGCCATTGTTCAGAGATATGAGTCATAGCCTACTTGATTGTACATAACATCATTCTGAATATTTAAAGTGGAAGGATTGTAAAGCAGGAAATTTTACACAGTAATGGAAGGACTTCAAAATTACTTTGAGCAAGTCTGTTATCAGGAACTTCTCAAAATACCAAAGAACAATGATCTGAGTTTGAAGACTAAAGTGAATCTGATTTAGACCATGGTCTTTTCAATCACTTGCTGTGCATCTGAAATCTTGCAATGAATAAGGATGACAGAAGTATCGATGCCTTTGCATTGTGGTGTTGGAGAAGGGTACTGAATATTCTATGGACTTCCCAAAGAATAATCAGGTATTTCTTGGAAAAAAGAGCAGCTAGGATACTCCTTGGAGGCAAAGGCAGCAAAACTTTGTCTCTTAGACTTTGAGCATATTTCTAGGTGAGGTTTTTCCTTTGAAAGGAACATCAAAAGATGGAGGGCCAGTGAAATACAGAAAGTACTCCAACAAGGTTGATTGACAAAGTAACTGCAACAATGTGCTTGATTGTGTCATAGATGATGATGATAATAGCATGGAATAGGATAGTGATCAGATCTGTTCATAGAGTTGTGATGAATAATATTTGACTCAATGGTACCTAACAACAA
Source organism: Elephantulus edwardii (assembly GCF_000299155.1). Classification (NCBI taxonomy): domain Eukaryota; kingdom Metazoa; phylum Chordata; class Mammalia; order Macroscelidea; family Macroscelididae; genus Elephantulus; species Elephantulus edwardii. The sequence continues at coordinate 6,576,108 of NW_006399760.1, read as the reverse complement.
GAAGTGAGGTTACCTAGAGATTAGAAAAAGCAAAAATCTACTATCACTTTCAATCTGGGAGAGAAAAAGCAAGGATTGATAGTGTTAGTGTACAGTGAGGACACTGCCTTTGTTCTCGTCTGGTCAAAACATTGAACCAGGTGGTTGAGGTACCTGAGAGTATATGGCATTTTTAGTGATTCTTAAAATGGTTTCAGTTTTACAGCAAGTGGTGTATGACCAGGGCCTCAGAAACTCCAGCAGCTACCAAAGCCAGTGACATCCACATTGGAAGTGAAAGCAGAAGCAATGTATTAGCATTTCAGAGAGTGGAACAGGTCACTCTGCACAAACCAGAATATGTGGAGAGGATGGCACGCCTTGACAGTTTAGGTGCTTACATAGCCAGTTTATTTTCTTCTGTGGAAGACATTTTGCAAAGCAGGTGAGTTGTGTTGGCAGCCAATGAAATAATATTCTGGAAGAGTCCCACTCTGATCAGTTGTTCATGACATCACTGATTGTTTGTTAGGTGCCCACCTGCTTGGATGCTAATTAGGTTGCTGGTAATTCTTACTGCACATGTCAGCTTTCTGATGCCTTTTTCTCTTCCTTATGAGGTAACACTATGCATGTATCTTGGCTGTGATTGGATAAGGACTAACCTTTGCTCTTCCCTGGAGCCTTTACTTTATATGGGTTCATACTGTGCTCTAATAGCTGGACTGGCAAGGTTCCAGCAGAAGTTGAAAGGCACTTTATGATCTTAACTTTTCCTTTAACTCTCTTTCCCTGTGCTTTTGCCACAAATTGTTTAACAGCTATCTAGCTTCTAACAATAGTACCGGATTTCAGTTTCTCTTATAAAAGCCAGAACCATGGTATGAATACAGCTAATACTAGAGATAAAAACTAAGAGTGAGAGGGATTGGGGAAAATTCTAAGGCATCTGACTTTTCAGCTATTGCTACCTACTGCCTCAATTCAGTGAGATGTCAATTGACACAAAGACCTTTGAAATGATGTTTCCAACTTTGATCATTCATTTAAAGAAAAATTCAGTCTTAGTTTGAAGAACAAGGCATATAAAATATATTCTACTAGAAAGATTAGTTTCTAATTAGTAATAATATTATCATATACTCAAAATTATATTGTAACATGGGTTCAAAACTAAGTACTTACCAATCTATCTCATTACTTTTGTAATACATAGCAAATTCCTGGAAGATAGTAATTACTCATTTAATAATCTGTATATTATGCAAATAATTCAGGAGGTTAGACATTTTGAAGTAGTATGTGGCATCAGGATCAGAAGAAGATTCATCAACAATTTGTGTTATGCAGATGATGCAACCTTGCTTAAAGTGAAGAGGACTTTAAACATTTGCTGTTAGAAGAGCAAAGATTGGAACCCTCAATATGGATTATATCTCAACATAAAGACAAAAATCCTCACCATGGGGCCAACATGCAATATCGTGATAGTTGGAGAGAGGATTGATGTTGCCAATGATTTAATCTTGTTTGGATCCACTATTAACCCTGAAGAAATAAAAAGATGTGTTTCATTGGGTAAATCTGCTATCAAGGACCTCTTTAAGGTGTCAAGGAGCAATAATGTCAGCTGTAAGGCCTTGTTGCATGTGATTCAAGCTATGGAATTTTTATTTACTTGGTATAAATGTGACAACTGAGTTGTAGTATTGAACAAGAATAATAAAGATCCCATGAACTGCCAAAAGAACAAATAAAATGGCTTAGAGAAATAGCTACCAGGTTGCTTCTTGGGTGCAAATATAACAAAGCTTATTTTTACATATTTAGGTCATGCTTTTAGTATGGGCTGTTCCTTCAGAAAGTCATCATACTTGGAAAGGCAGGGAGTCGGCAAGAAAAAGACCCTCAGTGAGATAGATTGGTACAATGCCTGTAAGTAAACATGAGCTCAAGTGTATCAAAGATGATAAAGATAGCCCAGGATAGAGCGAGTTTCAGATTCTTTGCTCATAGAGTCACTTTGAATCTACAACATTTGTTGTAGTAGGTGATAAGTCAGAAGTTTAGCATATGCAGTTCATTGTTCTTCTGTGATCCAGTGAATTGATTTCGGTTTTATGATGGGGAAAATGGTACTCCCAATGCTGTTCATCTTGTACCACATCTACACATTGATTTTTAAAGCCAAATGAACAAACCACCAAATATTATTATGCATTAAAATCTTCTATAGGGTATGCTAATCATAGGCAAGCTCATGGTTGCAATTTTTTTTTTTGTTTGCATTCTTTATTCCTCCCTTTTTTCCTGGCAGGGATATTTAGTCTGACTCTGAGATGATGCTGACTGCTGAACCAGCAGCAAAGGGAAGAATTTTGTTCCCACTGGGCATGATGCACTTCCATCCATTAAAAGAAAACTTTTAGAAATCAGCTCTTAGAGAAATATATAAATCAATTAGGACAGGTGAATTTTTCCTTATTCCTTTCTTCTATTTTTATGGCCTCTTTGAGATACTTATTTAAGTATGTAGACGTTAGGTACATTCTATAATTGAATAAATGAGTCAGCCTTTTAAAAGGCTTTTGACCAGGCATACATTTATGTAACACATGGGCAATTTTCCCCCTGAAACAAAAGACAAGTTTAAATTTCTGTTCAAAGTGTTCTTGGCAACTGCAATTCTGTAACGTGAGGTCGAGTGGCCAATTTTAACTAGTCATCTTCTGTCACATTTGGGATGCAAATCTCGTGATAGCAGCATAAAATAAAGATATGTTTGGAAATGTTCTGGCTAATGTTATTGGTTATTTAATGGAAAAGGGGTGATGCAAAAGTATTTCCTTCCCCAGGAACCTGTGATCTGGAACAACAGCTCTCTTTAGTGCTAAGGAGGCCGACCTCCTGTCAAGTAAATTGGTCATTTCATAGTATAATATTTCTCTCCTCATTTGGAGATATTTGCAGTGCAAGACATTAGAATTTGTACTCAGGCTTGGAAAAGCTGTCAACCGTCGAATTTACTAAAGGAAAAATATTAATGTTGTGCACTATACAGACAGAGGGAAATGATCTCCTAATAACTATTTTGAGCTACAAGAAAAAAAAATAAGCAGTTATATTGGTAAACATGTAGGTAAGTCTAAAATAGCATTATATTAAATATTAAGCTTGTTGTTCCATAGAATTAGAGACAGAGACTAAACTTGCATTGGGTTTCAGAAGCTGTAATTATAACAAGAGGAGATTGGTCATCTTTTTTCTTTGGAGTCTCTAGTGAAGTTTCAGAACACTGGAAACATGCAGGCATTGGACTGGCAGAACAATTTCATGCAAATTAAAGCAGAGTTTTCCCTCTTTTTGACTATTCTCTATTTTGACTAATTTTGTAATTCTCTTTATGTATGAGGAGAATAAAAATATATAATCTACCCGACAGTTACATTGAAAATCATTTCTGGGAGGGTATTAGGGTAATAATACTAAAGTATTATTATATTATTATTATTATTAAATTATTATATTATTATTATATTATTATTATATTATTATTATATTATTATTATTTAGTATTAATAATTCTAAAGTGATTATACTAACTTATTATATAATACAAGATAGTTTTTTAACTATAAAATATTTAGCCTAGAATACTGTTGCTGAAAAACATTTGTGTTTAGTAATTGATGTAACATACATAGCTCAGGCAGCCTAGTGGCAAGAAGCTGAGCTGCAATCCCCAAGCACATGGCTCGTAGTCACCATCTCCATGGGAGAAGGATGAGCAGTCTCCTCCTGTGTGAATAACTGTCTCTGAAAACTCACTGGAGGATCAACTATGGGTCTGTTCCAATGCTACGGTACACAATAGCAACAAAAGGATAATAAATCTCTTAGTTCTGAAACTAATCTTTCAAAAAGTAGATTAAATTAAGATTGCACATGCAACTTCTATGAATTACAACTAAATATGTTGTGATTCTGTAAGGATTAGTATTTGTTAATTTTTATGTTCTCCCAAATTAATATAATAATTTTTACTATTAAAAAATAGGATTCTGACTCTGATATAGTCCTATTCTGGGAAAGAAGGATGGATACTCTCTGCCACTCCTGTTTCCAAGTTTGCTTTAATTGGGGAGCTCTACCAAATACCATCCAGCATGGGTAACCATGATCACATTTAACCCATCAGTGTCACAGTGTTTAGCATCACAGCAACCACGAGTTACCCCTATATAACAAATGGACAGACCAGTGCAATGCCATGTAGAAGAAGGTTTGATCAAAACCAATTAAAAATATATATGTTGGTAGTATTATGTGCTGTCAAGTCACTTGCGACTCATAGCAATCCTATGCACAATAACTCTGAACCCTGCTTTATTCAGAGCCAATCGCACTGTCTCAGGCACAAGTATTCTCATTATCCAAGTTAACTGTATCAATCTATCTCATTTGGTGTCTTCCTCTCCTACGCTGTCTCTCCACCCTTCCAGGCATCATATTCTTCTCTAAAGATTGTCACTCATGGCTACATGCCTAAATGATGTAAGACAGAGTCTCAAAATCCTTGCCTCCAAGAACAGCTTGATTTCATCCTCTCCAGAACAAACTTGTTCTCTTAGTGTTCTGGATATGTCCATATATCTCCAGCACTACAACTCAATGGTCTCAATTATTCTTCTGTCTTCCTTCATCATTATCTAGCTCTTTGAAACATAGCAAGTAATTGCAAAGACCCTGGCCTGAATCAGGAACACCTTAGTCTCTATATTGAAATCATTGCTCTTCAGCACTCTGGAGAGGTTTCCAAATGCAATTTTTCTTTTGAATTTCTAACTGCTAGTGCCAAGAGTGTTGATTGTGAAAAAGAGCAAACTGATTGATAACAATCTCAATCTCTTCCCCATCTATTATGATGCTCCCAATTGGCCCACTGGTAAGAATCTTTGTTTTCTTTGTTTTAAGCTTCAATCCTTATTAAAGACTATAGTCTTTGACCCTCTGCAGCAAATGCTTCATGCACTCCTCAGTTTTAGCAAGAAAAATGGCATCTGCATAATGTAGGTTGCTGATGAGTCTTCCTCCAATCCTGATGTACATTCCTCCTTGTAAAGGCCAGCCTCTCTAATGATCTGTTCTGTACACAGATTGAAGAGGTATTGAGACAGGACATATCTTTGATACACTTCTTTTCTGATTTTGAACCATGCAGTGCTTCCTTCCTCTTTTCTGAAGACTACCTGCTGGTCCAAGTACAGATTTTGCATGAGTGCAATCAGCTGTCTTAGGACTACTATTCTTCTGTGCTGCAATCCTGATAGCACGTGGTTCAAGAGTATAGCTGTTTCTATAGGAGAAAGATGGGCAGTCTTCTCCCATGCTATTACCTGACTCTGAAAACCCGATGAAGAGTCACTCAATGGTACACACAAACAACAAATATATTTGTTGCTGGTCTATTTATCTCAGTTAACTTCTTTCCTTGATTCCATATATTCTTTTGGCTCATAGGTCTTTGTCAAAAGAATCACCATTATTTTTAATTCCTCAAGCCAGCAGAATGGGAACCTGTCACGCAAAAAGAATTTGGAAATTATTGGGGAAGATAACTTAAATGCCAATGTAATCAGTAGCTCAGAAAGGTGTATTATTTTGAAAAGTTACTTAGATTTCATGAGAAATCAGTTGCAAATAATTTTCTCCCAAGTATAAAATATCTAAATACTACAAGAATTCTTCACATTTCCATACAGATTCCCAAATGCTAATTTCAATAGTAATAACACTGCAATTGAAATTACATGCTAGAAAATGTCATAAGTGTTTTGTGCAGAGGAAAGCTTCATAAAAAAAGTACAGAAATTATAGAGTATACTAGATTTAGTATGTTTTTGTTACCTTTCCTTCTGATAATACGAAAACATCAGCTTGCTAAATGCTGGAGTTTGAAAAAAAGATAATGACTGTTAATATTGACAAAAATTCCACGTATTTTTGTTAATCATTATTTAAAGTTTACCTTGTATCATTTAAATCTACAAATATTTATTAACAAATATTATACCATATGTGTATAATTCTAGAAAAGGTTGAAAGTCTTATTTAGTATGTTATGAAGATTTCAAAACTTCATTTTGAAATCCTTAGTTTATTTAAAATATGAAGATTAGAATTTCTTAAATTATATGCAGAGTAAATCACAGAAATTGCAGGACTTCATATTTTAAAGTATAAAATATTGTAATGTATTTTTCTTTGTTCTTCAAATGAGTTTTCATTGATGATTTTATTATCTATTATGATTCTAAAATACCTTTTAAAAAATATTATATCTCTTAAGTTTTATTTTCACAGAAATGTATTTACCAAATTACTGCCATATTTATGAAATAGGTTTTTCTACATAAAACTTTAATGAAAGTATCACATTTTGCAGAGTTTTCATCAGCTACTAACTCTCTTTTCTATAAGCATAGAGAAAAAAACAGTGGTCTTTTAGTACATTATTAATAAAAAAGGAGAAGTTAAAATAATTTAGAATGTTTCTCTGAAACTTTTCAAAATCTGAGTAATTCTCATGTACCTGTAAATTTTGCATTATTGCTTCTGAATTACGTTTTCAGAGACTTTCATATACTAGCATATATTTTACATATTGTTAGATAAAAAAATCTATGTATTAAATGTTCTAAAAAATGGACTGAAAATTTTAATTTACCAGAGCAGAATGTTTGAAATTGATTTCTCTGAGTAAATGGCTACTTTAAAAAAAATAAATATTTTGTTTGTATTATTGAAAAACCTTCTAGACTTTTTCACTGTTTCAGTTTTCATAATTCAAATAAATAGTTAAAAGTAACTTTCTCTTTCTTGGCTGATACTCTTAGACTGTCCTAAGTTAATTCTTCTACATATCAGTGTTACTTTTACAATACAGTAAATATAGGTGATTTAAAGGCTAAAAATGATTAGGAAATTGGTAAGTATTTATAATTAAAGATTTAATGTGAATATTTAAGAATTCATAGTTTTATTTTTCCAGAATTTTTTTATTTCATTAAAATTGAGAATATATATACACAATAAATTTATTGCCAATTAAGCAGTTCTGATTTTTTCTTCTAATGGCGTTGATTGCTTTCTTCAAATTTAGTACCTTTTCTCATCCTTATCTGCCTCTCCCACTGACTTAGATCCATTGTCCCCTCAGTTTTCTATTTATTTATTCAAATTGTTATCATAAATTTGAAAATAACTTTTGAGTAGGCATGTAAGTTAAACATGTTGTTGTTGCTATGTGCCATTGAGTCGCCTGTGACTTATAGTTACACTATTTACAACAGCCCTAAACCATGGTCTATCCTGTGCCAAACTTATTGTCTCTGACATCCAGACCCCCATTATCGAAGTCACTGAATCAGTCTAGCACATAGAGTGTCTTCCTCTCTTACATTGTCCCTCTACTTTCCCAAGCATGACGTCCCTCTCCAAAGACTGATCCCACCTTGCAAATATGTCCAAGCTATGTCAGACAAAGCTTCAGTGCCTCCAAGGAGCAGCCAGGTTTTACCCTCTCCAGGATGAACTTCTTTGTTCTCCTGACAGTCCATGGTATATTCAATACATTTCTCCAGCACCATAGCTTAAAGGCATCAATTCTCCTTCTGTCATCCCTAGTCATTGTCCAACTCTCTGATGCATAGCAAGTAATTACAAAGACTGTGGACTTGATCAGGCCTACCTTAATCTCCAGGCTGAAATGGTTCCTCTTCAGTTCCTCTTCCTCATGGAGAGGTCTCTGGAAGCAGACTTTCCAATTGCAATTCATCTTTTAATTTCCTGGATGCTGATATCAAGAGTATTGACTGTGGAGCCAAACAAACTGACGCTGTTAACAATCTCAATCTCTTCATGATCTATCATGATGCTGCCAATTGGCCCAGTGGTGAGAATCTTTGCTTTTCTGATGTTGGCCTTCAATCAATATTGAAGAGTGCAGTCCTTGACCTTCTGCCCAGGTGCTTCAGATCCTCCTCAGTTTAAGCAAGCAAGGTTATGTCACCTGCATAACGCTTATTGTTTATGAGTCTTCCTCCAATCCTGAAGCCACTTGTTTCCTCATAGAGCCCAGACTCCAGGATAATCTGTTCTACACATAGATTGAAAAGGTATGGAGATATGATATATTTTCGGCGTACCCCTTTTTAATTTTAAATCATGCAGTGTTTCCTTGCTTTGTTCTGACTACTGCCTCCTGGTCCAAGTATAGGTTTTGCATAAACACAATCAAGTGTTCTGGGATTCCCATTCTTCTCAGAATCAGTCACAGTTTGTTGTGATCCACACAGTCAAAGTCTTTGTATAGTTAATGAAACACAGATAGATATTCCTCTCGTACTCCCTGTTTTCAGCCAAGATTAATGAAGCATTAGCTATAATATCCCTAGTACCACAACCTCTTCTAATTCCAGCCTGCACTCACGCAGTTCTCTGTTGTGCTGATCCAGTCATTTTAGGAAAATCTTCAGCAGAATATTGCTTGCATGTAATATTAATTATATTATTTGATAATTTTTACACTCTACCAGGTCACCTTTCTTTGGAATGAGAACAATATAGATCTCTCCCAGTTAGCTGGCCAGGTAATTGTCCCCCAGATTTCTTGACACAACTTGATGAGCACATTCAGGGCAGTGTCTATTTGTTGGAATATATTAATTGGTATGTCATCAAACACTGCTTCTATTGGTTATTTCTACAATTGGGGAAATATCTTTTATTTGCTCTTTTCTGTAAAATGGTTGTATGTCAGATACTGTTCTAAACCTGAACATACAAATTAAGACAGACCAGGAAGAGATTTTCCATCCACTTCTTTTTTTTTTTAAATACAATTCAATTTTAATTGTGATTTTAATGAACATTTACAGAGCAGTTATATTTTCATTCATTCATTGTTGCACATGTTATCTCTTTGCCCTCCCTTCCCCATTCTGCAGTTCACTTTTTAATTTTTTTATTATTATTATTAAATTTTATTAGTTCAATGAAAATTTACAGAGATTTTGGGTTTTCATTCATTCATTATTGCACTGTTTTCTCCACCCTCCTCCCCAGTTCGTTCTTCTTTCCCCCCATGTCTGTTTTAATTGTCCA
>NW_006399760.1:6555263-6566454 GCF_000299155.1 Elephantulus edwardii | reverse complement strand
AGTGAAAATTTACAGAGGCTTTGGATTTCCATTCATTCATTGTTGTAGATTTGTCCCCTCCCAAGGCTCCCCCCCACCAGACATTACCCTCTTGGAAAAGTAAAAGAAATGATTCTTTCATTATTTTACAAACCCTCCCCCAGGTACACTCTACCATGTAGCCATCACTCTAGACTCCTGAAATAGGAGACATTTGAAAACTCCATGTAAAATAGAGCACACTTAGACTAGTAGATTTGGCAACTGAGGCTGAGCCCTCAAGTATGGGAGTACAAAAGAGGAGGAACAATTGTAAGCGATTGGAACATGGAATGTGAGAAGTATGAATGTAAGGAAATTGGATATTGTTAAGGGATAAATGGAATGCGTAAATATTGACATATTAAGTATGGCAAAAGAGATGGACTGACACGGGGCATTTTGAGTCAGACAGCCGTATGATGTTATTTACTACACCGTAGATGAAAAGGTGAGGGAAATGGGGTTGCTTTCATAGATAAAAAAGCATTTGTAGATCTGTCTTAAAATACAGTGTTGTGAGTGACAGGATAATAACCATACACCTACAAGAAAGTCCAGTGAATATCACTATCCTTCAATATATGCACCATAAACCAGAGCCAAAGGGTAGGAAATACAAGCTTTCTACCAACTTTTGAAGTCAGAAATCAAATGAACATGCAATCAAGATATGTTAATAATAATTAGGTGGCTGGAATGAAAATATTGGGTACAGCGAAGAAGGATCAGTAGTTGAAAAACGTGGACTTGGTGACAGAAATGAAGCTGAAGACTGAATGACAGAAGTTTGCACAATCAACAATTTATTCATTGCAAAAATGTTTTATAAGAAACATAAACACACAAAGGAATACTACACTGCATTGAAAAACAAGGAACTCATGCAATATTATTCAAACTGGGTGACCCTGGAGGATATTATCCTGAGTGGAATATCTCAGTCACAAAAGGACAAATACCGCATAGTGCCACTGTTGTAGAAAGGGTCCGACATCAGGGTTGGAGTAAGACTGAGAAAAACTGTATAAGTTATGTATACTGTATAGAAACATATGAGGGAAAGAACAGATTAAAAGTGATGTATGATAGGGTTTATGGTTATCACAAGAGTCCAGAATGAAGATTCCATAGAGGAGTGTACTCAGGGTGGCAGGCGGCTATGGGGTGGGGGTAGGATAGGGTGTTGTATACCAATGAAGGATTTTTTTCTTTTTCTTTTCAAATAGAAGAGAAAACTGGAGGGGAGGGGTGGGCAGGGAGAAAAGTACAACAATAAATGAATGGAAATCCAAAATCTCTGTAAATGTTCATTAAAATCAATAAACTAAAATAAAAAAAAGAGACCTAAACACAGACTATACACATGGACTTCACCTGATGGTATGCATAGGAAACAAATTGATTACAGCTGTGGAAAGAACCACTGGAGAAGCTCAGTATCAGCTGTGAGAACTAGGCCAGTTGCTTATTTTGGAAATGACCACCAACTACTCATATGCAAATTCAAACTGAAGCTAAGAAAAATTAAATCGAATCCAAGGAAACCAAAATTTGACCTTGAGTCTATGCCACCTGAAGTCAAATGTTTTCTCTATTGTAAAGTTTCCAGTATTGAGCAGCAATGTTGTAACCAGTTAAATTAATTACTAATTTTCAAAAAATCAAGAGATATCTAGATATGATGCAATATTTAAATTATATCTTCTCTTTGATGGGATTCTGCCAAGAGAGAATATAAACCTCAATGTTACAGTTAACCTACATGGAAAGAGTCAGAGGTATAAAATTTATTATTTTTGTTAGGTGTTTTTGAGTAGGCTTAAATTCAGATTAACCATACATACAGAAGATGAAACCCTGCCTGACACTTTGCCATCCTCATAGGATACAATAGAATGCAGACCATGAAGAAATTGCAATGAATAGTAAATGTTAGGAGAAATAGGTTTATAGAGAAAAATGAGGGTTATGATTAGGTCTTCTGTTGTTCTTTTCAGGAATGGGTAAAATCTAAAGTTAGCATGTAATGATATTGGGACATAGGGAGTGATTGCTTCATTGAATTTGCCTTCCCAACCACAGGACCCAGCTTCGCATGAAGTGTTCCCACAAAAATGTCCTCTTTGATGCCCACATCAGCAAAAGAAGGTCTGTAAAAACTCAGCAGAAATGGAAACAAGTAGAACAAAACCTTTTAAGTCAGAATTCAGTGTATCAGACACATATTTTTTTCAGAGCCATATCTCTCAATCAGAAGTGCACATTTTTTAAAATCTGTGCTGGGGCAGGCCTGAATGGCTGTGAATAGAATGTTGTTGTTGCTATGTGCCGTCGAGTGGTCTGCGACTCATAGTGACACTGTGTACAACAACCCTAAACTCTGCCCTATCCTGTGCCGATCCCACTATTTCTGATACACCTTCCCCCATTACCCCAGTCACTGAATCAACCCACCTCATAGAGGGTCTTCCCCTCCTGCGCTGTCCCTCCACCGTCCCAAGCATGATGTCGCACCTCAAGGACTAGTCCGTCCTTGCAATATGTCCAAAGTATGTCAAATAAAGCTCCAGGATCCTTGCCTCCAAGGAGCAGGCCGGCTTCACCCTCTCCAGGACAAACCTGTTCGCTTTCTTAGCAGTCCATGGTATATTAAATACTCTTCTCCAATAGCACAGCTCAAAGGCATCAATTCTCCTTCTATCATTCCTAGTCATTGGTCAGCTCGCTGATGCATAGCAAGTGATTGAAAAGACCATGGCACTTAACAGGCGCATCTTATTCTCCAGAATGGCATCATTGCACTTCAGAACTTTAGAGAGGTCTCTAACCACAGACTTTCCCATCACAAAACATCTTTTAATTTCCTGGCTGCTGATGCCAAGAGTGTTGACTGTCAAGCCAAGCATACTAATGCTGTGAACAATCTCAATCTCTTCACCATCCATTATGATGTTGGCAATCAGCCCAGTGGTAAGAATCTTTGTTTTCTTGATATTGAGCCTCAACCATACTGAAGACCTTCCACAGCAAGTGCTTCAGGTCCTCCTCAGTTTCAGCAAGCAGGGTTGTGTCATCTGCATTACGTAGATTGTTGATGATTCTTTCTGCAATTCTGATGCCACATTTCTCCTCATAATAGAGCCCAGCCTCCCCAATAAATGTTCTGCATAAAGATTGAAAAGGTATGAAGACAGGATGCAGTCCTGGCGTACACCTTTCCCAGTTTTGAACCATGCAGTACTAATGCCACTTACTTAATTTCTTCCCATTTGTAAAATGCTACAAAAGATTCCTATGCCATGGAAGACATTTCAAGAACAAATGGTCACAAATAATATCTAGTTCTAAGTATGTCTTTATGTTAAATTAGTAGTAAGTCAGAACAGATACATATAGTTCTAACTTAGCTTTACTTTAATGCAAAGATTTATTACTTTGCAATGTCATGGGGCAGTTCACCTCTATAATACTGAATTGCTTAGATTTGGAATTAACACAGTAAATTTTAGTTTAATTTAAAAACTTAAAGCCTTTTCAGTGATTAAAAAGCTGAATTTGTATCAAGTGAAGGTGACTGCTTTGAAGAATTTGTTGCAAGTAGGATTTAAAGAGAAAGCAAATTTACAGAACAAAACATAAAGGACTCTTGTCATAACCATGCTACCCAAGAGTCCAGAATGAATGTTGCATAGTGGAGTGAACTCAGGGCAGGGAGGGGATTGTATACCAATGAAGGAAGTTTTCTTTTACCTTTCAAAGAGAAGGGGAGGAGTGGGCAGGGAGAAAAAGGCAACAATGAATGAATGGAAATTCAAAATCTCTGTAAATGTTCATTAAAATTAATAAAATAACAATAAAATGTGGACTCCAAACCAGCTAGTAGAGCCTCTTAAAAAACAAACAAACAAACAGAAAAAACCAACTAAAAACCAAACAACAAAAGCAAAACAAAAAACCACAACAAAAAAAAAAGAAAAGTAAAGGGCAAATAGGAGTTGTCTGTAAGTCAGATGTTCATAGCCTTCGGGCTGACTACCATATAAACCTGTGAGGGCAAGAATTTGGCAGGATTGCCTTAATTTTCCAGGCTTGAGGAGTCGTCTTCCTTTGAGAAGATAAAGTTTACTATGCCAGTTTGAGGACTAAAGTGCATCTGATTCACTTCATAGTCTTTCCGATTACTTGCTATGTATTGGAGAGCTGGACAATGAATAAGGATGACAGAAAAAAAATTAACACTTTTGAGCTGTGATGTTGGAGAAGAACACTGAACAACTCACAGATGGCCAAGAGAATGAGCAGATATATCTTTGAGAGGGTGCAGCCTGAGTGCTCTTTGGAGACAAGAATGATCAGGCTTTGTCTCACACTTTGGGCGTGTTGCTAGGAGGGGCTATTCCTTGGAGAAGGACATGATGTTGGGAAGGGTGGAGAGTCATTGAAGGAGAGGAAGACCCTCAATCATGGACTGACATGGTGACTGCTATAAGGGGCTTTTGTGAGTCAAGATGTGTGAAGATGGCACAGGATAGAACAAGGTTCAGCTATTTTGTTCACAGGGTCGCAATGAGTCATGCTTGACTCGATGGCCCCTAAAAACATCAACTTTTCTACTATTAATTTCATTATAAAATATATGTTTCCTCCTCAAATGTTTTCACTTTATGCAGGTTTAGATATTTTCAAGTTTCATTGCTTGCAAGGAGTCTTGAGATCATTTAATAGTCAAAGTTCTATGCACAGAAATATTAAACTTGTTTTTTTTGTTGCTATGAATCGTGACTAGGATAAAGTGTAAGGAGCTTAAGTGTCATAAAAAGAAAACTAGGTCTCTGCTTTGGTTCCTTTTTTCATGTTTTTGTCTTTTGTCTCTCTTTTGGTTTCCTAGTAGTTGCCTTACAGAGAGGAAGACTGGGTCTTTAAAGTGCTATCTTCAGTGTTATACAGTATGTCCTTTTGTGACTGAGATATTTCACTCATCATAATGTCCTCAGTGTTATGTAATATTTTATAAGTTCTCTTTTTTCAGGGCTACACATATTTCATTGTGTGAATATACCGATTGCTTCCATTAACATGAGTGTGCATAAATTTGGTTGGGTGGCAGCTCTGGTTTCTTTTCTTTAGGGTATATTCATAGTAGTGGAATTGCTGGGTCAAATGATATTTCTATTTCCACCTTTTTGAGAAAGTGCCATACAACCTTCCACAGTGGTTGCACCACTATTATAAAAACAGGAATAACCGGTGGTTTGGAGGAAACAGAGAAAAGAGGGGTTAAATGAAGGAAAGAACTGTTTAAAAGGCATATATGATTAATCATTTTATGTACAACAACAGCCCAGAATAAGAGGCACATTGCAAAGAGGACTTGAATGGGGGGGTAATTGCTAAAAATGAACAAATATTAAGAAAGAAAAATGAACTGGGGAGAGGACAAGGGAGAGGAGGTAAAATGTACAACCATGAATGAATAAAAAAGCTAATTTTTCCTTGTAATTAAAATGACAAGTAAAATAAAATATTTTTGCTTTTCAAAGAGAGGAGCAAAACGGGGAGGTAAAGAAAAAAGTGCAACAATGAATGAATGAAAATCCAAAATCTCTCTAAATGTTCATTAAAATTAATAGAATAAAATAAAAAAATTAAATCCTATCTTTGGGCAATTAATTTAAAATAAACAAAAGACCAAACAAACAAACAAACCCACAACAACAACAAAACACAACTGCATCTCATTGTCATAAAGTTGGAACCCAGTCATAGCTAATCATACGTTGGTTTGTCAGAGGTTGTATATCACATTGGAGGACATTGCCCATCTTCCTTCCACAAATTGTTCCTTCACTCATTTAGTTCCTTACATATACTACATAATACTTATGCTTAAAACAAGATGTGTGCATAATGTACACAGAAAATGAAGTGCTATGTTGTAGAATGAAGATCGAAGATGCTATGGAAACACAGTTGATAGAATTATAAAATTCAAGGGCAACCTAAAGCATCACTCATCTTAAACTATTTAAAGTTTACATGGAGTTCATTATCTTTTTAGAAAAGCAAAGTAAACAATACAAATTTATATTTAAATCCTAATTCAACATATCTTTTCTACATGTTGTAGAGAAATTGTTTCAATTAGGATGTTTTGAATGTTCTATGATCACAGCACTCTTGATTCAAACAAGAATCACTATACTGTGAAAAATGTTATGTATGTCATAGAAAGCCAGAAAATTCTCTATATAATGTAAATAATTAGTTGCATTATAAATATAAACTCATTAATTACACTTAATGCAATGTCTAAGTAATCAGCCTTCCAGAAATCTTATTTCCAGTAGCTTATATATAAAAATATGTAAGGGAGTTGTTTAGAATTTTTAATAAATTTGCCATGAAGCATATACTTTTCTTCTCATTTCCCTCCATTCTGTAAAAAATAGCATTGCTTAAGCTAGGATGCTAAGAACACAATATCAATTTTGCTTTTCATGACAGTTCTCCACACTAATGTACTCTGAGGAAATATTTTAGTTCTAAGTACTTTTCCCCCCCTCCCTAGAATAATAATTTTTAAGATGCTCATATTGCTCATGACATTCTGTCCAAATGCACTGTGTGTTTGTTTGGGGTTTTTTTATACTTAAATTATATTGTTGTTGTTCTTGTCGTGTCCCACTGAGTCAGAACCGGCCTGATCCTCAAGCAGGTTTTCAGACGCAGTTAATTCACAGAAAGAGATTGCCCATCCTTTTCCCATGGAGCAGCTGATGGCCTCAAACTGTTTGACTTCAGGATTGCAGCTCAGCTTCTTACCACTATGCCACCAGAAATCCCTAAAAATATTTAAATAACGGTTGACACTGATTGAAGTGATTCAGAATAGGAGTAGTATGGTCAAATAAACGCTTTCAGTTGACCTAGAAGTCATTTCAGAATATTTCATATTCTTTATATGTTGTTCTCTTGTATTATGAATTAAATTTTTAAGTCACAGACTTTAACACTTGCCACCCATTTGTCACCCATTTGTCTCTATTCCATTTCCCTCATTCAAGATAGTTAGTTCTTTACTAATCTCTTAAAAATTCATTCCAAAACTCTTTCCCCTTCTGTAGACCACTAATCTAATCACTAGTCATCTATCCACCAGTCTACTTCTTATGATTTTGTTTACAAAAGACTCTGGAAGAAACCCATTAGAAACTTTCCTTTAATAAAAAAGGATGAGAAAACATGAATATTCATACATTAATAATGTCCTTGTTTTGTCATACATACATAGGTGAGCTTTGATATATGATAATGCATGTTCTTATGCTTAACTGGGGAGAAAGATTTAAATAGGTTAGGTGTGCTTTAGAGACAGAACATTAGTTTATTTAGACTCAGTTAAATGGGGGTCATTGATGCATCCATTTCCATTAATGGGAGTTGGCAACTGCTGCATATATCTCATAATTAGATTTACAGAGGTGCCAAGATAAGAAAGCCAGTGATGCAGCACAATACATTATCCCCATTCAGAAGGCACTTTTTATTGTCTGAATAGACAGATGCCATGTTCTGAGAAGAACGATACAGACTTTCAGAGGCAGTTAATCGCACAGGAGAAGATTGCCCATCCTTCTCCTGCGGCACCTGGTAGCCTCGAACTGTGTGCCTTTGAGATTGTAGTGAAGCTTCTTGTTACTAGGCCACCAGAGCGCCCAATATATTAAATATATGTCTAGTAGACGTGTTTTACTCTTTTTGTTATTTATAAGCTCACACTGTTTCTTAGAGAAACAAACACTCTTTTCTTTAAGAATCTAACTAGAAACTTATCACATACAATGAAATATCTGTGCTAATAATTTTCAAGGTAGGTGTAGTATCTAAGTAAATGAAAACAAATGGTCTATAAATTTGATGATGCAGTTCTATTTAAAGTAAATTACTTTGGAGAACAAGAAATTATTGTCTCAACATTTTGGAATCTAAAAATTCAAATAAAAATATTATCACGTAAGGAAGAATTCTTCCACATGATCTTATTGTTATTGTTAGGTACTATTGAGTCGAGTATGACTCTGAACGACACTTTGAACAAAATATCTGAATCTTCTATCCTGTGCCATCCTCATACTTCCTGGCACACCAGAGCCCATAGCAGCAGCCACCATGTCAATCCACCTAATTGAAGGTCTTCCTCTCTTTGTCTGACTCTCCACCCTTCCCAGTATCCTGTTCCTTTCCTTGGAATTGCCCTTCTTAGTAACGTGCTCAAAGTGCGTGAGGTAAAGCCTCATCATTCTTGTGTCCAAAAAAAACCCACTCTGGCTGTTTTAATTCACCAGTTGTTCAGCTGGAGAAAAAGAGACAATATACTTCAATGGAAGTTACAGCTTTCAAAAACCTACTGGAGGGTCAAATTTGCATTTGGTGGCAATGAGTTTAGGTTTTTTAGTTTTAAATCATCTAATTTCTTAGTAATTATATTATTAATTGTGTAATACAATGTATGTCCAGATGCAGAGTGAATGTATAAGCTTGTAATATCTAAGTACACCAGTATCTACTGACTCAATGACATGTTAAAGTTGCTATGTGCTGTCAAGTTGCCTGTGACTTATAGCAACCCTAGGTACAGCAGCTCTGAATTCTACCCTGTCCTGAACCAGTCTCACTAATGCTGACACTCCAATCCCCATTGTCTTAGTTACTGTATTAATCCATCTCATCCTGGGTCTTCCTCTCCTGCTCTATCCCTCCACAATTCCAAATCTCTCACCCATCTACTGATCTCCCTTGGCCATGTGTCCAAAGTATGTGAGATGGAGCTTCAAATTCCTTGCCTCCAAGGATAAACTTGGTTTCACCCTTGGTTTCACCACCTTACTTGGACAAGTAAGTCCACGACAGACTTACTTGTTTTCTTAGCAGTACATCGTATGTTCATGATTCTTCTCCAGCACAATTTGAAAGCCTCGATTCTTCTCCTGTCATCATTAATCATTGTACAGCTTTCTGAAACATAAAAATTAATTGCAAAGACTATGACCTGGATTAGGCACACCTTATTCTCTAGACTGACATTATTACTTTTCAGCATTCTGGAGAGCTCCCTTACAACAGATTTTCCCAGTGAAATTCATCTTTTGATTTTCTGACTGCTGATGTTAAGAGTGTTGATTGTGGAGCCAAGCAAGCTGTAATTGTAAACAAACTCAATCTCTTCTCCATTTATGATAGTGCTTGCAATGGTGAGAATCTTTGTCTTCTTAATGTTAAACTTCAATCCACATTGAAGACTACAGTTCTTGACCTTCTGCAACAAGTGCTTCAGGTCTTCCTCTGCTTCTGCTTCAGCAAGCAAGCAAGGTTGTGTCATCTGCATAACGTAGGTTATTGATGAGTCTTCCTCCAATCCTGATACTACATTCCTTTTCAAAAATCCCTGCTTCCCAAATGATCTGTTCTGCATATAGATTAAAAAGTATGGATACAAGATGCATCCCTGGAGGGTCATCTGTAAGTCAGTTCTGACTCAATGGTACAACCACAATAACAATATAAATATAAGCTTGATCTACTAAATATCGAATAGGAAGATAACTATATAAAAATATTCTTATTTCAAAGTAGAGAAAACAGAGAAAAGGATTAGTTCTTCCACATAGCTGTTTTGAGACAGGATTCAAATCAGGTGGAATAGATAAAAAAAGAAACGTTCTTTAGGAGGATAGGACTTTTGGCAAGAACTGCAAATACTCTTGTCCCAGCAAAACAATACTTACACTGGTAAATATCATTTAAAAATTATAAAAATGGCCATTGAAAGTCCCTGGGAATTGTCTTATGGGCATACAGCAAAGAGACAAACTTTAATTTTCTTTATCTACTGTATCTCATATTGAACAACAAGACTCTGTTACAGTTGAGCGATATCACACTTCTCACCTCCAACTCTTCCCACTCTTTGAACGTCATGTAACAGAAGTGATTAGAGGGTATATATAGCTAAAGAGACAGAAGTTTTCATTTTGGTATTGGGTTGTTTTTTGGGTTTTTTTTTCTGGGATGTTTTTATTTATTTACTTTTTAAATTTTTTTGTTTCCCAGATCCCTAAGTATCTGGAACTAGCATTCCTTATGTCCTTTTGTTTTACGTGGCAGAAGTTCGATAATGGAAATAGGACTGGTTCTTTTTCTTTCTACACAGCTTCTACTCATACAGTAGAAAATTTATGCCAGGTTTATCACTGCCACAGGTATTGGAAGAACCCTGATCTTTATTTTCCCAGCTTGTTCATAGAATGGAATTTCAAGGAAGGCGAAGGATCATCAAAGTGCACAGTTCCCTTTCTTCCATAACTTTCTCACAGAATGGAAGTGGCACTTCAATAAAATGTATGTCCACCTCCAGCTCCAAAGTACTGGCAATGAGGTTTTATAGGGATCAGGTGAGTCAGAGATTGAAGAGCTCCTATCTCTACCTGAAAAGTCTGATTTATTAGAAAGAGCGTGGAACACTTCAAGCTCAAGAACCTTGTCAGATATAATTGGATCTTATTGGAGAACAATTAAGAAGCTGGTACCTCTGCAGTACAATGAAAACAGCAGATCAGCCAGAAGTGTAACCTGAGGCAGGGGATAGTGAAGAGAGTACCCTTTCTCAGATAGCAATAAAAATGAGAGTTGGAAAAATGATGCCGATACATGGTATCATATCCATTCAGAAACAAACAGAGCAGAATCCAGAGCAAAATGCAGATTGGTTTAACTGGACGTGGCACATAAATCAGCCAATGCAAGATAGAATACTCAATGTTAGGTTAGGCTTAAACTCAGTCTTTCACCAAACATTGTAAATTCTCTGACCTTTAGGCAAATTCTTGGCATGTAGAGTTAAAAAAGAATCGTCAATCACGTCTACAATCTGTAAGAATATATATTTACTCCAATGTGCACCCTGTCAGGAGTATCCAGAGGGAGAAACACTACCATAATACTTTTGCTGAATAAAGGGAGAAAACAGTCCTGTTCAATGGCTCACAAAGACAAAGGGTGAGAATTTAATAGGATAAAGAGATTATAGCAAAACTTTTGGCCAGTAAGTATCATATGGTAACCACAGAATGTCTGAAAATCATTCAAGATTAAATGATAAAGACAATTTGGC
>NW_006399760.1:6540108-6554670 GCF_000299155.1 Elephantulus edwardii | reverse complement strand
GAAATTATCTTGACTTGGTTATAAATATATATTTAATATACCCAAAATAAATATTATTTTGATGCATACATGGCCCATTTTCATGACAGACTATTTAGCAAGCCATGAGACAAACCTCGATCAGTTGAAAACAACTTAAATTATAAAAAGTATGTTTCTTTAACACAGAGGAATAAAATCGAATTCAGTAACATAAAGAAATTTAAGATCTACAAAGACATTTAGAAATTTAAGAAAAACTAAAAATAATTAGGGAAATCAATGATGAAATCATGCAAGAAATTAAAAAAACTTTGAGATGAATGAAAACAGAAAAGAAGCTAAGAGAATACTGAGAAGGAATGTTTGAACTGCATACATGTCTATTTTAAAAATATTTCACATCAATAACCCAACCTTCGACTTCAAATACCTTAAAAGGAATGGCAGGGACCTTAACTTCACTCTGCTTCAACACAGCCACTGTGTTGCATGTTTGACCCCTGGACTGTCTTCCTGTCACCATTTCCTTGACATTTGCTAATGGCTGTGGCCCAACCCAGATGCACTCACATCGAGACCTGCAACAAAACCACAGTTTGCCAGATCTGAGGGGCTGCAGTTCTAGTGTGACCCAGAATACGCTCCTGCCCAGAGCACTTGACTGCTGCTCTGCTGCCTGGAAACATCTCTGGACCAGCGGCCTGGAGACACTGCTGCCCCATTGCCTGAAGACTGCCCCACTGCCACCCTACTGTCCTGTGCCAGGAGCACCTTTATCACAGTTGAAGACATTGCCTTCCCCCTCCCAGAGACAATATTTGAGCTGTGGACCCTATGGACCCAGCCTAGTTGGGGCAGTTGCCTGGCCGAGAAGACTCCTAATTCCAGGTTATCTCTTTCCCCAACTGATACAAGTCTTCTCTTAATTCAAAGGATCAAAGAGAAATTCAGGTAGCGTGAGCTTCCCTTCCCTCCTCTGGAGCACTGATCTCCTGGGCCAAGGTTATCACATCAATGACCTGCTAAGGCCTCAGGAAAGAAAATCTCTACCACAGCAATGACATACATGAAGCAGACTACTTCACACCATACCCAAAACTAAAACAAGGTGTTACCTCCAAAAAGAGATCATAGCACAAAATCAATGGAAAGTCTGATGGAACTTCCAGACACAGAATTAAAAAGAAAAAATAATTGGATATTTTGAATGGGTGAGAAACAAATTCAGAGAATTATAGAACTCTGCAAACAAAAGCCAAGAGGAACTTTAAGAAACAATCCAAGACAATGAAGATAAAACAAATGAGGCATTAGAAAGAAATCCCAATGTTTCAGATGATGTCAACATGTCGGAGGGACATATGAGCAGAGTTGAAGAGAAAGACCAGCAAAATAGAAAATGGAATTCTCAGCACTGGTCTGCTAGAACAAAAAGCAGAATAAAAAATGAAGGAAAAGAAGAAAGCCTAAGAATAATATGAGACACCATCAAGAGGAATAATATGAAGATAATCAGAATCATAGAACAGGAAAAAGCAAATTAAGGCACCAAGAAAGTTGTGGAAAACTTACAAGGAAAAACTTTCCAGGCACAATGAAGTGTGAGAGAATATATGTTCAAGAAGCTAAACAAACACCATATTGAATAGATTCCAAAAGAAAATCACCAAGGCATATCATAGTCAAATTTGTCAGAACCAAGGATAATTAGAGAATTCTGAAAGCAGCTAGGGAGAAATGAAGAGTAGCCTACAAAAACAGCAAATAAGATTAAATGCTGATTTCTCAGCAGAAACCATGCAAGCAAGAAGACAGTAGAATGACATATATCAAACACTCAAAGAATAAACCTGTCAACAAAAATATTGTACCAAGCAAAACTGTCTCATCAAATATGAAGGAGAGATTAAGATATTCTCAAAGAAGCAAAACCTAAGGGAATTTATAAAAACAAGACCAACATTGCAGGAAATACTGAGGGAATTACAGAGATGCCACAGAGAGTAGGATGGACTAAAGTAACCAGCAACACCAAAAAAGATTCAACATAATGATAGCAATAAAAGCTTGTCTCTCAATAATGACATTGAATGTGAATGGTTTAAATGCACCAGAAAAAAAGAAAAGGAGTACGATATTGGAGAAATAAACCCCCAAAACCTGCTAATACATTGTTTACACAGAACACACCTGAAAAGAGAAGATAAAGAAAGACTAAGATTGGAAAATAGTATGCCAAGCAAATGGCAACCAGAAAAAAAGCAGAGTAGCAATATTAATCATCAATCAAATAAATTTCAGCATAAAAACTATAACAAAGGTCACTAAAAGACACTATATAATGCTTAATGGGTCAATAGAATAAGAAGTCATAAGCATAATGAGACTAAGGTACTCTTGATACAGGACATGGTCTTTGCAATTAGTTGTTATGCATCAGAGAGTTGGACAATGACTAGGGGTGATACAAGGAGAAATGACGCCTTTGAGCTTTCATGCTGGAGAATAGTGTTGAACATACCACAAACTGCTAGGAGAACAAACAGGTTCATCCTAAAGAGGGTGAGACCAGCTGCTCTTTGGAAGCAAGGACTCTGAAGCTTCATCTGATATAATTTGGACATGTTGCAAGACAGGACCAGTCCTTGGAGAGGGACATCATGCTTGGAAGAATGGAAGGGCAGTGCAGGAGAAGAATAACCTCACAACTAGTAATGTATTTAATGACTTGAATAGTTTCCTTAGAAATCAAGAAGAAGAAGAAACGCTTGCTTTGCCATTTTGATATTCTAGCCAAAGCAAATAGTCAAGAAAAAAAAAGAATTAAGATATCCAAATAGATTAAAAAAAATAAAACGATCTCTGACTGCAGATAAAATGATGTTTATATAGAAAAACATAATTGGAATCCAGAGAAATATTTTCAGAACTTAAGAGCTCAGCAAATTTGAAGTATCAGAAATCAATACTCTCAAAGCAAGTGTATGTCTACATAGTTAAAATTGATATTTAAAACATGACATTAAGGAAATAACTACATTTAAACACCAACATATATTTGAATAAATTTAATAAAAGAAATTTAAGACTTGTATACTCAAGGGGAAATGTACTGTTGCAAGAAATTAAGACATACTAAAATGATATTTTCCATCACATAGCCATTAATTTTTACCTCACAACTCTTTTGAGAAGAATTGGTTTCAATCATGGAACTGAAATTACCATTGTGACTCAATTTCCAGTCCAACTACCAATAAGACTTTACGGTGACTAATCACACCAGAAAGAACTATTATTCCACAGAACTATCAACCAAAACAATCATCCATATAACAGAGAAGGGACAGAATTTTGCCAGGGATAAAGCTCAGAAGGTGTATGGAAGTAAGAAATAGGGTAAGTGAGTCTAGAAAACACATGGAGAAGGTGAGAGACGTGCTCTTCCAAAGTGAGAATTTTAATAGTAGAAAGTTTATGCATATTTTATAGAATGCCAATTCTTTCTGTAAGTTTTCATTAAAATTTCAATTAAAAGCTTAAAAAATAATTTGATCATGATAAATGGATTAGCTATTTCTTTTATTTTTGAAAGTTTAAAGTGTTCACATATTTCTATATGGTTCAATTTACTCTTGAAATTGCTTTGCATTTTTAGTCAATTACACTATATAATTTTAGTCCAATATAAATAGGCACTGTTTCTTTTACCTTTGGAAATATTAACAAAGAAAACATTTCCTCCTAAATCAGTTTCAAAATGACTGCACATAGCAACAACATAAGTGATTTTAGACTTAACCAACTTCTACTCAAATACATACCATTAGAATAGCTTGTAATGCCACTCAGTATTTAATTCTATAACTATTTATAGTCTATGAATGTGATTTATTTAAAACATTAACAGATAATTATATGTATGGCTAAAAGGAATAGATATTTTGAGTAATATATGAAATGTAATTGACTAATATTTTTATGAAACTTGGAATTTTAAGAATCTGTTTACAATTTCAAGAGGCAGAAATAGCCATTATTGTTGTTAATACAGTAATCTACCTGCTTTTTATTGTATCCAATTTACTTCTAATACCTAAGAATTATTTTCCCGTATTTCTATAGTAATTATTTTCCTTGTGGCAAAAAAGACTAACTTTCTGAATTTATGGGTGCTGTTAAAGTGTCTTGTAAACAGCCTCATTACCAATGGTTAATCCTGGAATGTCAAGAAATTGAAGTTGTCAAGTAAAAAGTAAATGTAAATGCTTATAAACAGTTATAGTTTAGGAAATGGTCAGTACAAAATCTAAGTACAAAGTTACTAACACTGCATGGTTCAAAATCAAAAGAGACATGTGTCATGGATGCATTTTATCTCCATACCTTTTCAATCTATATGTGGAGCAAATCATTTGGCAGACTGTGCTCCATGAGAGAAATGTAGCCTTGCTTGACAAAACTGAGAACAACCTGAGGGATTTGCTGCAGAAGATCAAGGACGGCAGCCTTTAATATAGATTGAAGCTCAACATCAAGAAAACAAGAATTCTCATCTCCGAGCCAATTGGCAGCATCATGATAGATGGTGAAGAGATTGAGATTGTTAACATCTTCTGTTTGCTTGGCTACACAATCAACACTCTTGGTACCAGAAGCCAGGAAATCAAAAGCTAAATTGCACTGGGAAAATCTGCTTTCAGGGACCTCACGAGAGTACTAAAGAGCAATGATGTCAATCTGGAGACTGAGGTGTACCAGATCCAGGACATATCTTTGTAATTTCTTGCTATGCATCAGAAAGCTGGACAATGACTAAGGATAAAGGAAGAAGAATTGACACCTATGAGGTGTGGTGCTGGAGAAATATTGAATACACAGTGGGCTGCTAAGAAAACAAACAGGTCCATCCTAGAGAGGGTGAAACCAGGCTGCTCCTTGGAGGCAAGGATTTTGAAGCACTGTCTCACATACTTCAGGCATGTTGCAAGGAGGGATCAGCCCTTAGAGAGTGACATCATGCTTGGGAGTGTGGAGGGATATCCCAAGAAAGGAAGAACCTGGATGAGATGGATGGACTCAGTTACTAGGGTAATGAAAGTAGGTGTGTCAAACATGATAAAGTTGGCTCAGAATAGAGCAGGGTTCAGGGCTGTTGTACATAGTGTTTCTATGAGTCACAAGTGGCTCAATCACACTTAACAACAACAATTCAAAAGCATCAATCTGGTAGGAGATGATAGGGTAGTGTTCAGACATTAAAATTTGAGCAGCAACTATTCTAAGTACATAATACTTATAATGATGTAGATGACAAATAAACAGGGACAGAAGAAGAACTGAGAATCTCCTCCCATGTGATTTCCTGTCTCTGAAAATCCATTGAAGGGTCAGCTATGGGTCACTTCCACCTCAATAGCACACAACAACAACAGCAGTAGAAAATACAGATTTTTCTAGGTTGTTAGATCCATAACCTGCTAGATTGATAGAGCATACCATCAGTGCTTCTGTCTACATATGTAGAGCTGGGTGGGAAGTTCATTCAGATCAGATGAGCTTAGCTAATAATAGTGGGAACATATATAGTGAAAACAATGAAGGGGAATTCAAACCAACAGAGGAAAATCAAATTAATTATGTTCATACACATGACAGAAATGAAACAGAAATGTATATTATTTAACTGACATATAACTATTTCACATATGAAATGAGAAAGAAAACCTAGGAATTTAACAGTGAGTCTCCTTTAAGGGTTTATCTCCTGCACAGCTTTAGATTTCAAAAAATGTTCTAAAACTTTTAATGTTTAATTTGTCAAAGAAAAGGTTGATCTCTGGAAAAGAACCAGAGTATCCACTGTGTAAATCTGCAAATGCATTGCTTGCAGAGTCAAGTTGAAGGAACCGCTCAGGACAATTCAATCAGAAAGCTATAAAGGAAATGGATTCAACCAGTGGCCTACTTAATTCATTTAACACATGCTGCAACAAGAAACCATTTTGGAGATTATCAAATGAAAATTAACATAATTTACAAAATGTTAGTGACATTAAGATATAAAGTGGAAAGGAAAAAAAAAGGCATTAAAACAGTGATGATGCTAATTGTGTTATTAGAGTGACAGCATCCTGTGAGGAGTGCTTTTGTTTTTCTTCTTACTGTTTGCTTTTATATAGCTTCTTTAAGTTATATTTTAAAATTTTATTAGTAGTGGAATATACTCTTAAATATTCAAGGTTCAAATGAAAAAAAAGGTTCACTGTTCCATCAAATTTTTCTTTTTTGTTCAATTTTGTATACCATCAGTATAATAAAAAGGTTATATTTTTAAGATTCTAATGTTGAAGAGAAAGTTCAAACAGAAATAAATATTTCTTTCCTTTTAGCCATGTATTTTAAAGTAAATAGTAAAAATAGTGACAAATTTTTGTAGAACTTCAGAAATGATTGAGCATGTGCATATGCTCAATATGTGTATAGCATGTGCTAAAAGAACATGTGTATATAATTTATATTTTAATTCTTTATATGATTACATATATGTATGCATATGCAAATATGTATATGAAACACTGATATTGTTGGAATTATGTTCCATAAACATTTTTAATCTAAGTACTGACTGTATTCAAATTCCTAACATTACAGATCAAGTCCAGTAATATTTTATCACATTTTAAATGCCTAAAATACAATATTTTCTTTAGGGCAAAGAATTATTGAATAAGAATCATATATTAAGACTATTTCAATGAAATAAAATAAGAAAATAAATGTATATATAATATACATAGCAGAATTAGAATTGTATAAATATTGACATGCTAGGTATTGGCAAATGAGATGGACTGGAATGGGACATTTTGAGTCAGGTGACCATATAATCTACTATGCTGGAGATGAAAAAGTGAAGAAAAATGGGATAAATTTCATAGTTAAAAAGAGTCATTTTTAGATCCATCTTGAAAGGCAATGTTGTGAGTGGCAGGTAATAGCCACACACATGCTAGAAGTCCAGTAAATACCACTATCATTCGAATATGTGCACCAACAACTAGAGCCAAAGAGGAGGAAATAGAAGATTTCTACCAACTTCTGAGATTGATTACATGTAATCAAGATGCATTAATAATAATGAGTCACTGTAATGCAAAAGTTGGGAAGAGAGAAGAAGGATCAGTAGTTGGAAAACATGGATTTGGAGAAAGAAAAGAACCTGGAGATAGAATGATTGAATTTGTACAATCAAAGCTTTATTCATTACAAACAATTTTTATAAGAAATATAGATGCAGGCTATACCCAGTGATTTAACCTGATAGTATGCATAGGAATCAGATTGGTTACATCTGTGGAAAGAAATGCTGGAGAAGCTCAATATCAGCTGTGAAAACAAGGCCATATGCTGCTTGTGGAACAGACCACCCACTACTCATTCAAAGTTTCAAGCTGAGGCTTAGGAAAATTAAATCAAATTCACAAGAACCAAAATTTGACCTTGTGTCTATCCTACCTGGATTTCAAAACCTTTTCAGGAACAGGTTTGAGGCCTTGAACACTACTGAGCAAAGACCAGATGAACTGTGGGAGGATATCAAGCACATGATCCAGGAAGAATGCAGGGGCTTAGTACAAAGATGGAGAAAGAAAAGACCAAGATGGAAGGAAGAAAGGTATACGAATATTGCACTAGAGCACCAAGAAGCCAAAGTAAAAGGAAGAAATCAAGATATTAAGAAGCTGAACAAAAGATTTCAAAGGGCAGCATGGGAAGACAAAGTAAAAGATTATAATGAAATGTGCAAGGAGCTGGAGTCAGAAAATCAAAAGGGCAGAACATAGCATCTTAAGCTGAAGGAACCAAAGAACAAAACAAGCCTTGAGTTGCAATATGTAAGGATGCTTTAGGCAGAATATTAAATGATCCAGGAAGAAGTAAAAGAAGACAGAAAGAGTATACAGAGACATTGTACCAAAAATATTGGTGGACACAGAATTTCATGAAACAATGTATGAGCAAGAGCCTGTGGTGATGAAGGAAGAGGTTCAAGCTGTTTCCAAAGAACTGGCAAAAATATCAGGGAGCTAGGAATTGACAGCATACCAACTGACATCTTTAAATAACAGACACTGCTCTGAATGTGCTCACCAAGTTGTGCCAAGAAATCTAGAGGACAGTCACCGGGTCAACTGACTGGAAAAAAAAAAATCCCTATTTGTTCCCATTCCAGAGAAAAGTAACCTGACAGAGTGCAGAAATTAATGAACAATATTATTAATATCACATGATAGCAAGATTCTGCCGAAAATTATCCTAAAATGACTGGAACAGCACATCAAGAGAGAACTGCCAGAAGTGCAGGCTGGGTTTAGAAGGAGTCGTGGTACTAGGGATCTTGTAGCTAATGTTAGATGGATCTTGCCTGAAAGCAAGGAGTATCTTTTCGTGTCTATCTGTGTTTCAAAGACTATGCAAAAACTATGCCTATGTGGATCACAACAAACTGTGGCTGACTCTAAGAAGTATGGGATTCCAGAACACTTGATTTGTGCTTATGCTAAACCCATACTTAGACCAGGAGGCGGTCATCAGAACAGAGTAAGGAACCAGTGCATGCTTCAAAATCGGATAGGGTATACGACAGGGATGTGTCCTATCTCCATACCTTTCCAACCTATATGCAGAGCAAATTATCTGGGCAGCTGGGC
This sequence comes from Elephantulus edwardii, assembly GCF_000299155.1. Lineage (NCBI taxonomy): Eukaryota > Metazoa > Chordata > Mammalia > Macroscelidea > Macroscelididae > Elephantulus > Elephantulus edwardii. The sequence goes on along the minus strand of NW_006399760.1, from coordinate 6,545,974 downwards.
GATACTAGGAGAAATGTGCCATCAGGATTGGAGGAAGATTCATCAACAGTCTGTGTTATGCAGATGACATAACCCTGCTTGCTGAAACTGAGGAAGACGTGAAATGTTTCCTGCTGAATGTCAAGGTTGCAGCCATAAAGGTGGATTGAAGCTCAACATCAAGAAAATAAAGATTCTCACCACTGGGCCAATTAACATCACCATGTTGGATGGTGAAGAGATTGAGATTGTTCAGGGTTTCAGTTTGCTTGGTTCCACAGAAAACACTCTTTGTACCAACACCGAGGAAATTAAAAGACGTTTTGCATTTGGAAAGATTGCTGTCAGAGACCTCTCCAAAGTACTGAGGAACAATGATGTCAGTCTGGAGATTAAAGTGTGCCTGATCCAGGCCATGGTCTTTGCAATTATTTGCTAAGCATCAGAAAACTAGACACTGACAATTGATGACAGAAAGATAATTAATGCCTTGGTGCTGTGGTGTTGGAGAAGAATAGTGAATATACAACAGACTGCTGGGGGAATAAACAGATTCATTCTGGAAAGAGTGAAACCAAGCTGCTCCTCGGAGGCAAAGATTCTGAAGTTTCCTCAGACATACTTTGGACATGTTACAAAGAGGGAACAGTCCTAGGAGAGTAACATCATTCTTGGGAGGGTGGAAGGACAGTGCAAGAGATTCATCGTGAGATGGATTGATTCAGTGACTGGAGTAAGGGAGGTAGGTGTGTTGGAGAGTTGTACATAGGGTTTCTATGAGTTGCAGGAAACTCAACGGCACATAAGAACAACAACTCTCTCTCTCTCTCTCTCTCTCTCTCTCTATATATATATATATATATATATATGAAGTTGTATTTAACTCATAGTTTTCACATTTTCTGAATTAAGTAAACTTGTTTGCTTTTATTTTCGATTTTGCTGTGTGTCAAATGGTTTCTAAAGGTAAATCAAACCCTTGAATATCGATAAGTAAACATCTGAGAATAGCAACCTCAATTGATTACTATTGCAACATCGTGTTTAGTATGTAGCATCAATAATAAAATGTACTAAAAACTTCTTAGGTAAACAGATGGTTATTAAGTATGATTCATCAGACCTCAAACATGTGAGGACTATGTATTAATTTGTGGTTTTTTTGTTAAATAAGCTAGAGTGCTTTTATTGCATTTAAGCTAATGATAAAATAGTTTTGGATATTCAAGGTGATGATTTTGTCATGATTTTGAAAAGTCTTCATTCAGTGCTTTTCAAGTAATTTTTTGCCTTATTTTTGTATGTGTAATTTTATTGATTTATTGGTTAAAATAAGTTTTTGTGACTTGCTTATTTTATTGTTATTCTGTAATACAATTATGCTTATATTACAGTAATAAGAATATATTATATATTTCATTTAAGTATGCACATAAATACAATATAAGCAGATCCTGGGTTATGAATATCCAGTGGATGTAAAACCTGTGGTTTCAGACCAAGCACTATAGCATCTCTTACATTTAAAATTTTGATGTACATTCTAAGTATAACAAATGGGTGCTGTTTGAATATACAAAAAATATTGTAAAAAAATTAAAAAAGACAAAAATTATAGTCGTTATAGCATTATATGAAAGATGTTCTGTTGTATATGGAAGTGTTTCTTTAATGCTTTTGTTCATAGAGAGGTACAGTAAATACCAAGCCAACCATTTGATGCTATATGAACTGTATGCACCTTTTCCAATGTACATCATAATTTGACTTAAAGACAGATTTAGGAATAGAAATAATTCCTAACACAGGAACTGCATCTGTTCAGATTTCTGACATTAAAAATAAAGTCAGATAATTTTTCATGACATTTTATATTTCTAAAATGTTTTATTTAGTTTAGATAAAATAATTTTGAACAAAAATACATAAAGAATATATTAAGACTACTTCTATGAAATAAAAAGAGAAAAAATTTATGAGAAGTTTAATGTAACTCAAAAGTTTTTATCTTTATTTCTTTTTAACACCCACTGTTTTTGTTGCACATGGAATATTCTATGTAAACAATAATGCACTCTTAAGTATGTAAAAAGGAAGGAAAAAAGTTGATGTAAGAGTACCCGATAGTCTAAATGAAATGTGCAGATGGTGAATTGGTAGAAAAAGGAACAAGTGAAAAATCACTATTCCTTTCTAGCCTCTAGTTATTGTTTGCAAACTGTAAATGTTTGTCAAACTTCCAGGTAAAACCATTCTTTGTCATTTCAAAAAAAGTTTTAGGAATGTTTTCATGACACTTAAATAAAAACATAAGCCCATGCAGGGACTTGATCATATATTTCTGAATACTAAAATTGGATGTCTTTTTTCTAAAATCTAATTCAAAAGAAAATATTTTCAAATTTATTTTATTTGTAACAGTAACGGAGGAATTCCTTATTCTTATGATTTCTCAAGGTGAGTATGTTTCCTTGAAAATTAAATACAAAATCATTTCAAGGGCTTATGCCATAAGAATCTAAACTATGAAAATTATAAAGAGATTAATTTAGTATTTTATATATTTGTCATTAAAACAAGATTGATATTTGTCATTAAAACAAGTTTGGAAACAGAAGTGGCATCCACTTCCAAAATAGCTTGCCTCCAGAAACTCTATTCACTTGGAAAAATGATGAAAGTTAGACAAGTGTTCAGGTCTTTCATTCCTAGGGTCACTATGAGTATTCTATGACTCAAGGGCACTTAATAACAATAACAACAGCATTTGTCATAGATATGGGAGTTTTTTTCTGAACTCTGTTATATAGACCACAATTAATGTGTGCCTTATAACTAACATATAATATCACCATAATAATAATGAATGGATATAATAATAGGAAATGATAGTAAAAAGGAAGAAATTGATAAAACTAAACTTTTTAAACACATAAAAATACAATGTAATGTACTGATCAAACATTACAAGTACAAATATTAATATTGCATGTTAAAATTGTCTTTCAAACTTGACTAGCTAGAGTAATGTGGATTCAGAAAGTCTAGTAACCTGAAGTTATTGAAGCACAATGTTCTTGATCTAAAAGTTAAAATCACTTGAAATTCTGAGGATCAATGAAGGAGTCTTAAGAGACTGAAAGCTTGTAATGCATAACTAAAACAAATTATAATCTATTGCTCCTCAAATTTTAATGTGTCATTAACTCCATCTGATTGGTATTGTGTTTGTCTTTTGACGGAATCATATTTTATTTTATTATTAATTTTAAATATGTGATTTGAGCAGACAAATGATATATCTGGCTATTACTAGACATATGGAAAAGCCATGTAAAAACAATTCAAAATATTTAATAAGATGTTCTCAAAGAACACACAGTACTTTTTTTTTAGTGTTTAGTTTTTTTTTTTAATTGGTTTGCTTGCAAAGTCTGTATACAGAGTGGTTTACATTCTTCTTCATTCACATGGTGTTTCATACAATCATTCTTGTGCATTATGTATAAAATTAATCATCACTCAATCACTCAGTACTTTTACAATTACAATAAAAACATGTATCAGTACAAAGATATATATAGGAAAAAAGATAACTACAATATTGATGACACTTGTATTTTATATGTTGTTTGGAACGTATCAGTTGACCCACAAAGTAAGAACCAGCACATTCTTAACATTTCATTCTGCTAGAAGTTTATTTAGCAGTAAGAAATGAGCAATGTGAAGTGTTTCTAGTTGTTTCACCATATAGTTTCATTTAAATATCTCACAAAAATTTTCACTGTGGAAAAGAAAATAAGTAAGACCTTGTCACTTGAAAATGATGTTGAAAGGGTTTGATGCTTTGTTGGGGTTTTTTTGTTGTTGTTTTTTGGTTTTTGGTTTTTTTAGGATGGTGGGTAAATAGTTGTGCTGACGACCCTAAGGCAAGTGATTCAAATCCACACTAGCTGTTTTGGAAAAAAAATATGCAATCTTCTCCCACACAATTTACAGCTGCTAAAAATCCTGATGGTCCTCTTTTAGTTGGTTCAGACTCAAAGGCACATATCAACAACAACAACAGTAACAATTTGGATTATATATCGTTTCTGCTATTAGATACTACTGAGTTGACCCTAATACATAGTGATCCTCTGTACAACAGAACAATATTGTGTCAAATCCTGTACCATCCTCACAATCTTTACTGAGCTGAAATCCACTGTTTCAGCCTCTGTTTCAATCCATCTTGTTGAGGGTTTTCTTTTCCACCAACGTTATATTTGTATTGTTGATGCAGCAGCTTAAATATCCTTACAACTTTCTCCCAGTAATTGTGTTCCAGCCCTGAGCCTGCTGTAAAGCAGTCTGTGATACTGTTTATTATGGTTTCCACTTAACTGCTCTCCACATCTGTACATCAACTATGTAAGATATCCAACCCAAACAAAACTTTCTAGCTGTTGCCTAATGAAAGAGCAATTATAAGCAGCTGCATTTCAGATAGTTATAGTAAAATCCTGTGCATCAGCCAGTGTAAAAATTTTGCATAGTACACTTTCACAGAGACAATTGTGTATCAGAGTAGGAGTTAGGAAGAGAGGCTATCTTGGAGAAAGACTAAATAGGACAGAAAAGCTAAAATATTCCTTTCCTCTTAACTTTCTGCCTGCCTCTGTTTCCTTGTCTTTATCTCTAGTTTTTATTCATTTTTTCCTCATAAAAAGTCATCTCGAAAGTGATGAAGCTTATGTTTAAAATCTACCAGATTGCTCTGTGGGAGGAGAATAGGCAACCTGCAAATATGCAGAAAAGTCAGCTATGAATCAGTTCCAAGTCAACAGCAAACAACAGAATGTGACGGATATTATTCTTCAAGATGCACTTTGTTATGACATATTTGAGTAATATATCAATAATCAAATTCCTTACCTCTGCTTTGGGTGTATTGTGAGGAAATGCTATTCTCTAAAGAGGGACATCATGTTTTGAAGGGTGGAGGGGCAACGGAAGAGAGGAAGACCTTCAACCAGGTGGCTTGACATGGTGACTGTGACAATGGACTTGAGTGTGTCAGAGACTGCAATGATGGCATGGGATAGGACAGTGTTCAGATCCATGTTCATAGGGTCAGTATGAGTCATATTCAGCTCAGCAGCAACAAACAATATCATATCACCATTAATTATGTAGTTAAGAAACTGTCACAATGCTTGAAACTTAATCACTACATATAGAAAGTTCATTGACATTTGATGCTAAAAATAATCCATGCTTTTAAACTGTGGTGTTGGAGAAGTGTAATGAATATCCCTTAGACAACTAAAAGAACAAACATATGTCTTGGCGAAGGTGCAGCCACAGTTCTCCTTGGAGGCAAGGATGGCAAAACTTCATCTCACACATACATATTTGAGGTGATTAAAAGTATCATGGCTTGTGTTAAGTAAACGTTAGTTTTCAAAATGTCATCTTTGCTTTTCTATACTTTAAACAGATCTTTCATGGAGGTTTACAAAACACCACAGTAAATGTCCTCAAATTGTGACAACTACTCCCATGGATGTTGACTATGGATCTAAGTAAAATTCAGTCTTTGACAACTTCAAGTTTTGTTCTCATTTATTATGGTGTTGTTCATTGTTCCAATTGTACAGATTTCTGTTTTCTTTATGTTGAGTTATAATTCACACTGAAGGCTACAGTCTTCGAGCTTCATCAGTGTTTCAAGTATTCTTCATTGTCAATAAACTAGTAATAACATGAACATTCTAAAAATGGCCTTAAGTGTAGTGATATTTAGCTTATATACATCATAAATCCTACTGATAGGGAATGGCAAAGGACACACTGGCAAAGGATATTAATCAGAACTGGCTTTGACAAGCACTGTGGCAAT
>NW_006399760.1:6519479-6536431 GCF_000299155.1 Elephantulus edwardii | reverse complement strand
CACCCTTAGCCCAGAGCCTTGACCCACTTACTTCCCAGCTCCACCCTCCACCAGGATAACCCTTCTCATCTGCCAAGTCCCTTCAGAAAATATCTTCCATTGTCCAACCCATGATCTGACAGCTGGTATCTTAAACTTTCTTGGCTTCTGTGATTCCAAAAACATCGACTGCTGACATTCTTCTTTTGACCAGTGTCTCTTAAGTTTAGTTGTACTGTCTCCAAGGGAAGTTGACGTGTCCTGTAGAACTCCTGTGTAGATTATAGGTTTAAAAAAAAGTGAATGTACATTCACAAATACATCTGTTTTCTATGGAGTTTTATGATACACTATTATTTGTGTACATATTCATTAGCTTTAATCTAAAATACTTTAAAAAAATCTAGAAGCTCCTCACAATATAGTAATATATTATGATATTATGATACTTGCTAGATGTGAAAATGAGAAAATATGACAATTGCTGAGAGTGTAGAGTTGTCTTATTTCTTTCACTTCATGTCTCCCTTTTTCTAAAAAGTCTAGTCTTTTGCACCCCTATCCTGGAGTTAAGTAATATGAATATCTATATATTACAATATATGAATTGTTGTTATGTGCCATGAAGTCAATTACAACTCAAAGAAGCCTTATGAATGACAGATTATATGAAAGAAAAACCTTGCCAAAGATTACATATAAATGGTTTTAACAGTAGATGAACAAGTAACGACCAGAAATTCAGGCTGTATTCCGAAGAGTCCATCATTATTGTCAGATGTATCCTATCTAAGACAGAGAATACCAGAAATATATTTGTTTTTGTTGCTATGTGCCTGGAGTATATTAAGACTCATAATTTACCCTATGGACAATGGATCAAAACTACACTAATGCTACACTATCATTAGCCCTTGTTTAAGCCCTTTTTGCAGTCACTGTGGAAATCTGTCTTCTTGAAGGTCTTCTTCTCTTTTCCTGACCTACTTCTCCATGCTTGACATCATTTTGTCAAGATATGTCCTTTCCTGATAACATTGCAAATTATGTGAAAGGAAGTTTTTTTTTCATTCTTGCTTTTATGGAGTAATCTGATTACATTTATTTCATTTATTGTCTCCTTTTGGAAGTCCATGTGATAGCCACTAATTTTAATCAATCAAAGAAAAAGTTAAAAAAACAAAACTAAAACAAAACAAATTCATGGCTAACCAGCTACCAGTTTTTCCAAGGCTATAACTCATAAACAAGAAGATTGCTTATCTTTTGTCCCCAGAACTGCTAGTGGATTCAAACCACCAAACAGATACTGTTCTTGAATTAGCATTATAGTTCCCTTTGAACAGTGCCACTTGAATCTCTATGTCTGTATGAAGCAATGGAAAAATACTGTGGTTTAAGTAAGGCAAAACTTAGTCTTTAAACTGCTATTGTGTTCTTTATCACTTCAAAGAGTTCTGACAGTAAATTTGTCCAAGGCAACACATCTTTTGATATTGTTGACTACCAATACCAATGATAACATTTGAGGATATTAAGGTGCATCAGATTCAGGCCATTGTCTTCTTCAATCATCCCTCATAGAGTTGGACAATGAATAAGGATGGCAGAGAAATAAGCGCTTTTGAATTTTACTGCTGGTGAAGAATACTAAGTATAATGGAGTTCCAGAAGAATAAAAGTGCAGCCAGAGTGCTCCTTGGAGGCAAAAATGGTGAAACTTTGTCTTTTATACCCTGGACATATAGCTAGATGAAGCTATTTCTTGGAAAGGGATATCCTTCCTTGGAAAGATGGAGGGTCAGTGAAAAGGAGGAAGATGGTCAATGAGATGGACAAAATGACATCACAATAGACCTAGCATGTCAGAGATGGTGAAGATGTCACAGGAAACGGCAGGGTGCAGGAGACCTGTTTGTAGGATTACTATGAATCATAATAAATTCAATGGCACTTAACAACAACAACAGCAATCACCATGAAAGTATATTGTGGAGCCAAGTAAAATTAAATAACTGTCAGTTTCAGTCTTTTCTCTATCCCTCAGGATATCCTATTGGCTTAGTTGTGAAGGTTTTTGTTTTCTTGGTGTTTACATTAAAAGGATGGGGGGAGGGGGAAGGGGTTTGTGCGGGGAGAAGGGTGCAACAATGAATGAATGGAATCCCAAAATCTCTGTAGATGTTCATTGAAATGAAAAATAAACAACCTAAATTTTAAAAAAATAGAATACAATCTTTGATCTTCACTAAAAACTTCAAATATTGTTCATTTTCTGCAAGAAATGTCTTATTGATTGTGCAATGTCATTTTACTGTATTTTGTGTTGTTGTTATTATTATCAAGAAACCTGCTACTCATAGTGACCCTATATACAATAGCTCTAACCATACCATGTGCTGAGCTAATCTCAATGTCTCCTATAGACCTAATCCCATTTCTCCAGTCACTGACATCTAGTATTTTCCTCTCCTGTGCTGTTCCTCTACCCTTCTAAACATGATCTCCTTCTCTAAGGACTGGTTCCCCCTGACCACGTGCCCAAAGTATATGAGATGGATCTTCAAAATACTTGCCTCTAGAAAGCAAGTTGGTTTCACTCTCTCCAGGACAGACTTGTTTGTTCTCATGGCAATCTACTGTATGTACAATACTCTTCTCCAGCACCACAACTCAAAGACATAGATCTTTTTCTATCATCCTTAGTCATTGTCCAGCTCTCTAATGCATACCAAGCAATTGCAAAGATCTTGGCCTGGGTCAGGTGTACCTTCATCTACAGACTGACATCATTACTTTCCAGTACTCTAGAAAGGTCCCAGACAACAGACTTCCCCAACAAAACTTGTCTTTTGATTTCCTAACTGCTGATGCCAAGAGTGTTAATTGTGAAACCAAGTAAACTGAAGTTGTTAATAATCTGGATTATAAAAATTTAGATACAAGTTTGAAAAAACTAATAAGAGCTACTATTTAATGAGGAAGATTTGGTGGCCTAGTAAGTAATGGATTGTATTGTCAACCAAAAGGCCTTCAGTTCAAATCTAATAGCTCCCCCATGAGAGAAACATAGACAATATCTTCTCACATAATTTGCAGTCTATGAGAGCTCACTGGAGGTTAAACTGTGAGTAGGTTCCAACTTGACAGTACATTAGCAACAACAACCACCATTTAAAGAGTGGCAAAATGTCATTAATTCATTTAACTCTCTTTACAAACATATGTTGTATATTATTATCATCATCTCTATTTTACAGCTATTCACGTGAGATTATATCACTTTCTAAGACTATTGGTTTATTAAAAATATTTTCTGTTTCCTTATTGTGTGTTATGCATTAATTCTTATTGGAAATAAAGCAGTAGACATAATATAATCTCTGACATAAATTTTGCTTTCTAGAGACATAACAACTCCACAAAAGCTAAAACCTTAGAGATTTTGTTTTCAGTTGTGAATAATTAAGGTTGTCATCATGGAAGAGTGTAATACTTAGATTATAACATAGAAATGAATATTATACGTATGTACAAACATAAAGAGACTAACTGGGGAAAAACTTCAGAAAAATAATTTAAAAAGCTAAAAATGCTACAGGAAAAGGTCTGTTAATTCTAAGTATGCAATCAGTGATATGAAATAATATGAGCTGTGTTTGAAATATTTGCATAAGATATGTTACTACATTTAATAATTAGTCCTTTAAAGTAGGCTGAATACTGTTTATGAAATATCTATTTAGCTAAAATGAAAAATTCATTTTAACAACAAATTCTAATTAAAGGGATAAATTTTTAAAATTAATCTCTTTTAACTTTAAAAAGCAAAATCCAAAATGTTCTTATATTGCTAAATATGGCTCTGTAAGAATCTTTTAATGTACAAATTAAATAATTAAGTTAAATTTGTAACTTAATTCTTTGAAATTTAGTAAGACGATAAATTAAACATATTCACTGCTATAAAGTCAAATATAGCTCATAGCGACCCTCCCTTTAATGATGTAGTTTGTCAAGTGAGAATACTGCCAATATTTCTTCCACATCACATCTGGTGGATTAATCATTTGTTAAAAAATTAAGCATAATTCTATTAGAAAATTGGCAAAAGACATGGAAAGACTTTTCACAGAGGAAGACAACCAGATGGCCAACAGACAGATGAAGAAACGCTCCACATCAATGGCAATAAAAGAGATGTAAACCAAAACCACAATGATGTACCATCTTACTCCAGTAGCAGTGACAAAGTTTACTAGGGAATCAAGTGATAAATGTTGGAGATGATGTAGCAAGATAGAAACTCATATACATTGTTGGTGGGCTCGTAAAATGGTACAATCACTCTGGAAGGCAGTTTGGTGTTTTCTCAAAAAACTAAACATAGAAATTTCATATGATTCAACTATTCCACTGTTTGGAATATACTCTGAGAAAATGAGAACTGAGGTCAAATGGAGACTTGTACACCATTGTTCATAGCAGCATTATTCACCATAGCAAGAACATGGAAATAGCCCAAATGCCCAACTACAAAAGAATGGATTGAGAAATTATGGTACATTCACACAAGGGAATACTATGCAGCACACAGGAGCAATGATTTGGCAAATTATTACCTAACAGGGAGGGACTAAAGAGGATTATGCTAAGTGAACTAACATAGTCTCCTAAAGACAAATACTGTATAGGATTATTATTCTAGAGCATATATGAGACTCCAAAGGACAGGGAGCTTAAACATAGGATCGCACAATTTGATGGGTGGAGAGAGGGATTGGTGAAGGAAAGGGAAAAGGTTTGGTGCGGAAAATAATGTAGATGAACCTTATGAGCTTTGTATTTAAATCAGTATAAAATAAAATTTTTAAATTATGCATAAGGTGTAAAATATGATCAGGAACCAGTAATACTGAAGGAAGAAGTCCAAGCTCTGTTAAATAAATTGGCAAAAAAACAAACAAACAACAGTACAGGAATTATAGAATATCTGTTGAGGTATATCAGCAAACAAATGCTTCCTGGATATGCTCACGAGTTTATACCAAGAAATTTGGAAGACAGTAAGAAACTGATTATTCTTCTTCTTATTTGCCAATACAACTCATGACAACTTTATAAAGTATAGGTCTCAACTTTGCCCTATTCTGACCTAACTTCACCATCTCTGATACACTTAGCCCCACTGCCAAAGTCACTGTGTCAATTCATCTCATCTGGGGTATTTATTTCTTGCTCTGACCTTCTACATTTTCAAGCATGGTGTCCTTCTTTAAGGACTGATTCCTCCTAATAGCATGCCTTCAGTGTTAGCCTACAGGTTGGCTTTTTTTAGCCATTATAGTTAGCTCCCTCTTGCTCCCAGATAACTTCAGACACAAGGTCTTGCCAATTATCAACAGCTGTGGAAATAAGAGAGAGTACTTTCCACACTGAGTGGCAGGACTTGAAGGGTAGCAAAACTTGAGTGAGACTGGTCCAAAACCCTGGTGATGGTGGTGGAGAGACTGTGGCATTATGTGAAGAAACTGGCAAAATATGACCTGAGGATTTTTGGATTTATGCTGGCCGCTGTTAAGGTTTTTATTGTTCTTCCCAGACTACTCTGGGGTGAACCTTGCTGGATGATTTGGATTTTACTATTGAACTCAAATTAGAGCCTGGAATAATTGAGGAATTGTTCCTTAGAACTACTGGGCTAAAACTTGGACTTGCATTGGGTAGTATTCTTTGCCTCACTCTCCAATTTACTTCCCTAATAAACTCTATTTTCAGTAACACAACTGTGAGTTTGTAAGTTAACAATGAATAAATGAACCTCTTGCTGCTGATTGGGCTCTAGAAGCACCATGGCTCTTTATCTATTTTCTACTTGGGATGGTGAGGGCTGTGCTATTCTTACTCTCTTTGAACTTTTCAGAGGGGTGATCAAGGCCCTGTGTCTACATGCCTCATTTTCTGCTTTTTAGACAATATCCAAAGCATGTAGATGGAGTTTCAAAATCATTACTTACGAGGAGCAACTTGGTTTTACCCTGTCCAGGACAGACTTGTTTATTCTTTTGGTAGTCCATGGTATGTTCAATACTCTTCTCTAGCACCACAGCTCAAAGGCATTGATTTTTCTTCTGTCATTCTTAGTTATTATCCAGATTTCAGATGCAAAGAAAGAAATTGAGAACTGGGCTTGATTTACACTTTAATGTTTAGATTAGTATTGTTGCTTTTAATAACTTTGAAGAAGTCATTGACAGCATATTTTCCCAATGCAACTTGTCTTTTGATTTCTTGACTGCAAGTATTGTTTGTGGATCTGAGGATGATGAAATAATTAATAGCTTCAGTCTTCTTTCCATCTTGTATGATACTATCTATTAGTTCAGTGGTGAAGATTTTGATTTTCTTTATGCTCAGATCTCTTATGACCTAGTGGTAAGAAGTCCTGAAGACATGCAACACAAATCCACCAGCTGCTCCATAGAAGGATGTGCAGTCTCCTCTGTTGCTCTTTACTGCCCCTGAAAACGGACTTTATGTTTAGTTACGAATTGATTCCAACTTGACAACACATAGCAACAACAGGAAAATTGTAGTGTTCTACATTTGCTCCCATTTCTCAAAACAGGTGATTCAATAAAATGTGGAAATTACAGAACAATACCGTTAACATCACAAACAAGTAAAATAGTGCTGAATATTGTTAAAAATGTATGGAATAGTAAATAAACTGAAAACTGCCAGAAATACAACTTTAATTCACAGGCAATTATGGAAGGAAGGATATTATAGATTAATGTTGATGGATATTGGTGAAAAAAATTTAACAGATACTTACTTGTGTTTTGTTGACAATGCAAATTCATTTAATTGGCTTCTGTTGACAATGCAAAGGAATTTACTTCTTCTTAACTGGTGGTGATAGTCTTAATTTCTTTTTGCAAGATGTGCTCAATTTAATGGCTAGACAAGCCAATCTCCTATCCTTGTGAATAAACTAAGACATCCTATTCACATATTCCTACCCATCCACATGGCAAAGGCAAAAACAATGGCTAGGGAAGCCGTTTTGAACAATAAACTCTGACATTACAGATAATGTTGTGCTCTACATTTCTTGCATAAATAAATCTTCTTTATAAACTACTTTATAACAGGGATATTATCATTTTCCTTTATAGACAGAAAACAAACTGATTAAGGAAATGAGCATAGGTCACTTATGTGTTAGGTGGATCAGAATTTGATACAGGCAGTTTCATAAAGTGTAGAGCCCATACTTCTAAATATGCTTCTATATTCTCTGGCAGAAAGTCTTACATGGTGATTAAGCTATGCAAGAAAATTTTCTGTGCTCAATAATGTTTTCATTGCGTATATTGATCAGATGAATTGAATAATTGTCAGAAATTTATGTTTCTCTTGAATTCAAAGACATTTCATGCAAAAGCAATGTTTTTAAAGTTAGGACACTATTGTCACACTTGTATTAGTAAGAAAACACTCAAAGATAGGCAGTAGTTTACATATTAATTTATATGGCAATTTCTAAGTATTTTAAGGTCTTTCAGTCACTCAAGCTTCCTTGTATTTGTGTAAACCAATTGTTGATGTTTTTGTTATGTGCCGTCGAATTGCCTGTGACTCATGGAGACCCTGGATATAGCAGCTCTGAGCCCTACCCTGTCCTGATACAGTCTCACTAATTCCAACACCCCAAGCCCCATTGCCCCACTTACTTACCAATCCATCTCATCCGGGATCTTCCTCTCTTGCACTGTCTCTGCATCCTTTTGAGCACCATGTCCTTCTCTAAGGACTGATCTCTCCTGGCCATGTGCCCAAAGTATGCGAGACAGAGCTTCAAAATCCTAACCTCCGAGGAGAAACTTGATTTTGCCTTCCCCAAGACAGACCTATTTGTTTCTTGACAGCCCATGGTATGTATGTTCAAGAAACCATCTGAACTAATATTCTGAATTTTAAGTTATTACTAGTACCAAAACATTAGAATTATTCTCCTCTTTATGCTTTTGTTTCCCTTTTATGTGTAATCCCAGTTGTTTCTTTGGGTTTTTGGTTTATTTTGTTTTGATTTTTCTCATTAAGGAAAATCAATGAAGGGAGAAAGGTCTTTACAAATAAAAAGTTAAATAGAGTACTATTTAAAAAATAGACATTTCCTGGTGAATTTTATGTAAAGTAGATTTATTCTACTATTATCCTTATTGTTTAATTATCCCATTTATTTTGCATTATTTTATAATTTAAAACAAAAATAAGTTAAATGCTTCGTTTCCTGTCAGGTAAGTAACTGCTAATAATACTATTATTGGCATCTGAGAGAAGTATACATCTTTTGGGATATCTGAATATAAACATAATATCATGGGAGAAGAATCTTGTGCTTTGTTGTGAGTGAAGGAAAAGAAGTTTTGTTGAGGCTAACTATTATTGGAATGAGGTTATAAGAAAATACAAATCACTGTACTGTTAATGTGGGCAGAAGAGATGATACCCAATGAGGATAAAAGACTGATCAGAGATTGTTAACTGACAAAGTCAGCTACCATTTGAAGAATAAAAGGCTGGTAACGTAGCTACAAGGGAGTGAGCTACTATCTATATGACTGACAATCATTTGTATATAATTGTAGTCATGTCCCTGTATACTTTTTACCTCTTAAAAATATTGTTTCTATCTTTACTTATTATTCCTGTGGTGGTTTACATCTCCTCGTTTTTGTTTCCTCAGAATAAATACTGAACCTGTCATCATTCTTACATATGCCGTAGAGTACTCCAAATTGAAACGTTTCTATTTACAATAACATACATACATATAAATAATAAATACATTGTTTTGTACTGAACAATTATGAACTTACCCCTACCCATAATAACCCTCCAATGGTTTGTAGAGGCAGTAATTTATACAAGAGGTCGTTTATCTTTCTCCACTGTAGTAGCTGAAGGATTCAAGCTGTGTACCCTTGGATAGGCAGCACATTTTCTTACCATTAAACCATCAGATCTCCCCACAATAATATAGATAGATAGATAGATGATAGATAGACAGACAGATAGATGGATGATAGATGCTACAGATAATATCTATGTCTGTCTGTCTGTCTATCTATCTATCTATCTATCTATCTATCTATCTATCTATCTATGTACCTACCTACCTACCTATCTATGCAGGAATGGCGTCCACTTCCTAAACAACATGCCTCTGGAAACTCTATGAACTTTGATAAATTATTTGACAATAAGTATAGAAAAGTTTCAGGCCTTCTGTTCATAGGTTCTTTGTGAGTCGTGCTCAACTCGACAGCAATCAATAACAACAACATCAACTATCTATCTATCTATCTATCTATCTATCTATCTATCTATCTATCAGCTCTGGTGACTTTGTTAAAGAGTTGTGCTGCCAGCCCAAGGTACATGGATATACCCTTTAAATATATAAACATCAACTCTAAATATTTTTTAACAACAGCATACATATATAGTAAAATATATATGTGCTGCTGTGTTTTGTTTTGTTTTTTAAATACACAAAAGACATCTTCATACATGAACCTCAAGTGATAGACTGCACAGAAATATGATTGACTACCTCTGGGCAGGGGGACTAATCATGGAGAAGCTAAATATCAGCAATCAAAACCAGACTAGGTGCTTGACTGTGAAACTGACCATTTGTTACTCATGTACAAGTTCAAACTAAAGCTGAAGAAAATTAAAATAGATCCACGAGCCCCAAAATATGAACTGAGTCAACTCTATATGAATTTTAAAATTGTCTCCAGGAATGAGTTTGAGGAATTGAATAGTAATGATTGAAGACCAGTTTTATTATGGAATGAAATCAAATATATCATACTTGAAGAGAGTAAAAGGTGGTTACAAAAACATAAAGAGAAGGAAATACCAAAATTGATGTCAGAAGATACTCTGAAAATTACAAGAGAGCATCAAGAAGTCAAAGCAAAGGGAGCAAATTATGCAGTATAAGGGATGAAGACAAAATTTGAAAGGGACCCTTGAAAAGACAAAGCAATGGAGTGTGAAAAGAGCTGGAATTAATTAAAAGGAAAGGGCTTGTCCAGCATTTCTAGAGTTGAAAGAACTGAAAACCAAATCCAAGCCTCAAGGTACAATACGGAAAGTTGCTATGGGAAAAATCTTAAATCATCCAAGAGCATCAAAAGAAGATGGAAGGGTCAGTATAACTATACCAAAAAGAATTGTTAGACATTGAAAAATTTCAGAAAGTACTATATATATGAACAAGAGCCAACAGTCATGAAGGAAGAAATTCAAGCTGCACTGAAGACATTGGTAAAAAATAATGCCCCACAGATTGATGGAATTTCAATTGATATCTTTCAAATGCAGCCCTAGATGTGCTCACCAGTCAGGCTAGAAAATCTGCCGAGCAGCTGCTTGGCTGACTGACTGGAAGAGATTCATATATGTTGCTATTACTTAAATGGGTAATCTAACAATGTGGAAATTATTGAACAATATCATTAAAATCACATGCAAACAAGATATTGCTGAACATTATCCAAAAATGGCTAGAAATTGAGAGATACTCTGAAGTCCAAGCTGTGTTTAGAAATGACCTCAGCACCAGGGATATCATTGCTTAAGACAAATGGATTTTGTCCAAAAGCAGAGAATACTAGACTGTTTGTGATTTATTATCTATACAAAAACATTTGACAGTGTGGATCATAACAATCTCTGAAATGATGCTTAGAATAGAGGGCCCAGAAAAAAGGAGATGGCACTCAACGAAATGGATTGTAAAAGTGGTTATAAGAATGCATTTCAGATATAGTAACAGTTGTGAGGATGGTGACGGAATGGGCAACATTTTCCTCTGTTATGTGCAGGTCACTATGAATTGAACAGAAATTTAACAGTACCGAATGATGAGGGAATTATTGAATGTCTTTGTAGAATTAATAAAACATAACCAACCAATTGCTCGCTATTTTCTGGCTTTAAACAAGATCAGCTATGGCATTCCTTTTCCCATGGCACAGGATTGAGCACGATTAGTTCCACCCTACACAACATTTCTATGAGTCAAGTTGACCAGACAGCAACTAACAACAGTAAAAACACATTTTTAGGAAAACATAAAATGATGAGAGGATCAGAATTTCATTGTATGCTGATCATAGAATACACTTATAGTTGTTGTTGTTATGTGCCCTCGAGTCGTTTGTGACTCATAGCGACCCTATGTACAACAGCCCTAAACTCCGCTCTGTCCTGTGCCAATCACACCGTCTTCGACACACCCCTCCCAATTGCCGCAGTCACTGAATCAATCCACCTCATAGAGGGCCTTCCCCTCCTGCGCTGTCCCTCCACCCTAACAAGAATGATGTCCCTCTCCAAAAGCACAGGAAAAGGTTTTTAGTTACTTGTGGTGGTTTTAAGACACCACATACACAAGGTCTTGAGACAGAATAACTGATGATAAAAATGGCATAGTTGAAGGTAGATAATTGTCTCCTCTTTGGTCATTTACACTAACCTAAAAGGAAGACCTGGATGAGTGCATGCTTCTGATTAGGAGAATAGCTTGTTGATATATTTAAAAAATAATTCTTTATGGTCAAATAAACTGTATAAGGCTCTTCAGGAACGAAGAGAATCTTCAAATTGGAAGATAGATCATTGGTATTAATTAATTTTTCTGTTGTAGAGCCCCAGTGCTGCAATATGATTAGTTTAAGAAGATGACTTCAGCAGGGTTTTAACCTTTAAAAGTTCTTTCAGAGAAAGAGGTCAGTCTGCACTGGAATTAAAAGTCATAATCTTGAGCTGGATAAGAATTCCATTAGCCTAGTATTTTACTCCATTAGCCAAGGCTGATAATTTTCAATTTCTAAGGAGTTGCCTGTTGTGGTAAAATTGTCTGGTGTCTGCTGATTAACAGTGAGCAACTTCAGGTGGCTAATTTTGCACAACAGAAGTAAATTTAAAAATAACATTATAGGGCTTTTCATATTTCAAGCAGTCTGGTGTAGGGCGAAGTAGTTTGTAAAAATCACATTGAAGACCTTGTGCTTATACTCCTATTCAAAATAAAATTCTCCACATGAAAATAAAAGCATATTAAAAATTCTGACCATAGTGTTCTGTTTATGCTTTTAACTAATCAATACATTTTAGCATCCTTTTGTTCAATATACATTTTTTTTGTCTTGACATATTTAGAGTAATGCTTTGCTCACCCGTGATTTTTATTCATTGCTTTCCTTGTTTCCAATAATAATCAATTTTTGGCACAGGAAGTTAGAATAAATCAGATGAAAGGTAGCACATTTGTTGGATCAACTATGTTAGCTGCTCAGAGCACACACATATTCATTCACATATGTTATCAAAACCATTATAATATTCAAAACTGCCTTGAATATCGTATTTCTTCTTCTCAAACAAGTCTGGCACTTGACACCATATTAATTTAAATCCTGTTTCACACTAATTCTCATACATTCCGACTCAGTGTCAGACCTGTTCCAAGGGGATGAATAGATTGTTCTTTCAAGAACTATGACATTTTCTCTTTGACTCTTTAAGAGGTACCTCTTTACCTCTTCCTAAGCTCTTATGTGATGTAAAAAACAAACCCTGTGGGTATTTACACCTGAAATCAATCACTTCCATAAGCCTGAATAAGTTTTACATATCCTTCATTTAATATATAATTTATCTTAAAGTTGACGATTAAATTATATGTGTATTTATTATTATTAATATTGTCATTATAACATAGCCTAGATATAAGAAGAGACAAAAGTCCAAATGACTAATGCTTCATCTGAACTATGGGGTTAAATGTTATTATCTTGGTATATGTAATATATTTTGTCTCCTGTTCAGTTTTCTAAAGCTCAGTGATTTATAAGAGTATTAAGTCTATTCTCCTAAGAATATAACATAAAACTATAGAAATATAAGATTCAAATGCAGCAGAAAATTTAGTAAATTGTTAATACTAAATATTCTTTTAGAGACAAAATGTGCATAGCCAAGATTTTTAAAAATATGTATATATCTCTTAAATATAATGAAAAAGCATTTTTAATACTTGTAGAATATTACCCTAATTGAAATACATCATTAATGTAATATTCTTTAAAGCAATAGAAAGCTGTCAGAGGAAATGTGACCCTGAAAAGTATTGATAAATTATGATTCAATTTGAGAAATTAGAGCCAAATAGCTTATAATTAGATTCATTTTTTAAAAAATTTTAAGCTGGTTTACATACAAAGTTCATAAAGTTTCTATACATTGTTTTTCACACTGTTTCTTTTTTGAAAAAAAAAATAAGGATCACATTTTGATTCTGTCACATGAAGTTTTATTGTAAAGAAAGTAGCAAGGAAGATAATATTTCTAAAGTATAAGTTTTTAAAAAATTTATAACCTGAAGTAACTCATTATACACTTTGCATTAAATATCCTTTTCCATGTAGGAAAAAAAATAAATGATGGTTATTGTTTCACACATATATACTTATGCAAATATATATTAATATGTGCATGTACCTAGAAATATATCAGATAGTGTCAAAAAAGAATTGTATCATTTTACATAGATTTTTATTAAACTATACATGTTACAGTTTAAAAACCTGATATGTTATTCAATTTGCTAACATAATTTTATAGTTACAAGTATATATTTAATATAGTTAAATAGTACTCCTTTATTAGAGAGATAATTTATTACTCTCTTACATGTTAATAGATATTTCTGTTGTTTCCTATTTTTCTTTAAAATGGATCAAATAAATACTTGCAAATATACTATCCTCTCAACCAATGGTTTTTGTTAAGTTATATCTTAGAATAGAAACAATTATTAAGAAGATATCTTGAAATTGGAAGAATTTGTTCTAGAAAATAATGTATTCCAATTTTGTAAATAAGCTAGGAAATAATAATAATGATGTTATATAGAACTAAAACTCCGTGGTAGTATGCCCAAACCATTTTATATCTACTTCAGTTTTCTTTGTACAAAATTCTATTCTCAAGTAGTTGTATGGTTGAATGTTATGTTGTTGTTGTTGTTTAATGCCGTCAAGTCTTAGAGGACTCAGAGCGACCCTATGAATGAACAGCCTGAGCACTGTTCGTACATAGAGTTTCCAGAGGCAAGCCATTTTGGAAGTGGATGGCGCTCCTGCTTCCAGGCTTGATTTAGTAGGGAAGCTCCAGCCAACACTGTCCACCATGGGTGCCCATTACCAGGATTGGCACATCACTTTCCCAGGCTTCAGCATCACAGCAACCACGAGTTACCTCTGTACAGCAACGTGCAGACCAGTGCTATACCACCTAGAAGAATGTTTGAAAGGAAGACAATTTGAACCTGGCCGAGGGCCACAGAGGAAAATCACCCACCTTCGGCTTGGTAGCATAGCTTCCTTTCCACTTGGCCAATGTAGCTCTCTCTTGGTCGTCGTCATTGTTATTGTTGTTTAATGCCGTCAAGTCGTAGACGACTCATAGCGACCCTATAAATGAACAGCCTGAGCACTGTTCGTACATAGAGTTTCCAGAGGCAAGCCATTTTGGAAGTGGATGTCGCTCCTGCTTCCAGGCTTTGCACGTCAAACACATTCCCAGAAAAGCAGTCCACTCCAAAAGCTTGCCACGGTTCCTGCACTCCCACCACCACGCTCCTGCCTTTTGGCAAGGAGAATTTCCCACGAGCCTGTGAAGGCGCCAAACCAGGAACAACATGGCCGCTTCCTTCCCAGCTTCCTTCGGCTTAAGGCCGCCTCCTGGTTCAAACCCTAGGCTCAGGCTGGCTAGCCTCACTCCAGGGACAGAGCAAAACTGCACGTCAAACACATTCATGGAAAAGCAGTCCATTCCTAAAGCTTGCCACGATTCCTGCACTCCCACCACCACGCTCCTGCCTTCTGGCGAGGAGTGCTTCCCATTGAATGTTATATTCTGCAAAATTATCACTTCCTCAGTGACAACTAGAATTCTGGTAGCATAGTTTTAAGAAGCTGTGCTGTAGTCCCAAAGGCATGCAGTTTGAATGCACCAGTTGCTGCATGGGAGATGGATGCACAATCTCCTCCCTTGCAATTTACTACCTGTGAAAACCTACTGAAGGTTTAGCTATGAGTTGGTTCAGACTCGATGCACACAACAACAACAGAGACAACTTCTTTGACCATCGAATTTAGAGCTGCAACTCTCACACAGATAATTACTTTTTAAATCATCATCTATTGTCTTTAATAAACTGTATTGATGCCTGAAATTATTTTATTCATTCAATTGTTTACATTGTTGTTTTGACTCATTATAAAACATGAACTCCATTAGAATTGAGTCATATGTCATGTTTGTACAATTATTTACACAGATAATGGATGTATATCTGCGTATCTTGCACATATTATCTATAATATTTCTAGTTTAAGTAAATTGTCACATGCATAGTCTCTGCCTTTGTTTTATATTCTAGAAAAAGAGAACAAAAGGGCATATTATATGTGCTAACCTTTCACATAATATTTAATTTAAATATCATTATAATCTTGTGTTATGGGTTTTGTTTTCATTTTATGCCTAGTATGTTTCAAAAAAGTAAACTACTCATGTTACTACAACTGGTAAATATCAAAGTTGTTTTATTATGTGCCATTGTGTCGCTTGCAACTCATAGTGTACAAGAGCCCTAAACCGTGCCCTATCCTGTGCCAATCTCATGGTCTCTGAACACCTCTACCGCATTACCCCAGTCACTGTATCAATACATATCATTAAGGGTCTTCCTCTCCTGTGCTGTCCCTCCACCCTCCCAAACATGATTGTCCCTTTGCAAGGAGTGGTACCTCTTTGTAACATGCCCAAAGGATGTCAGATGAAGCTTTAGAATCCTTGCCTCCAAGGAGCAGCCTGGTTTCAATTTCTCTAGGTTGAACCTGTTTGTTCATGGTATATTCAATACTCTTCTCCAGCATCACAGCTCAAAGGTATCAATTTCAGTTTAGATTCTCACCTTAAAACCTTATATTGCTATAGACGCCAAGATTAAATATATTGTAATGCATTTATGTCAATGCAGCTTATCTGTATTGCTATATATAAATATATAATTATTAGAAGACAAAGCCAGTGTATTTTATCATATGTTTTATTTAACACAAGCATACATTTTTCAAACATTTTAATAGATAAGGTCTTTATGAAGAATAAAATAAATTTTTATATATTATTTATATGTATAAATGACAAAGGGGGGGAAGGGAAAAAAGTAACAAAGATTAACTAAGTGTCTTGCAAAGTCAATGAAATAGTTTTCCATAGAATAATCCAATAGAAATGAATAGAGACTTATTTTTAAAACGTATTTCTCAATAGGATTTATTACTTTTATTTGATTATTAGAAAAGGCACACACTTGTTTATTTCCCTTTAATGCCATGTTTAGTCTCCTCATAGGTGATTTATAGAGAAGATACTACAGTTGTGGTAGTGAATATAAACCTAGCTTACATAGCAATAGCTACTGTTTGTATTTTGGTTTTCTTGTTGTTTCTCTCAACATAGGATTTTTTTTAATTGTGTTTTAACTACAAACAGCTTTATCATATTAATTACAAAACAGCTTGTTCTTAAAAAGATATATATGAAATATTAGATGTATCAAGTACTTTTTAAAGTTCTTATTCTTAACTCCTTTGTTTCACATTAGAAACATATTAAAATGATAGTTTAAGTAGAACTACCTAGAATAGTTCCACAATCTAAAATTCAGGTGGTATGAAATCAAAGTCATATTTTGGCTCCTGTGGATTTGGTTTAATTTTCCTCAGCTTCAGATTGAACTTGCATATGAGTAGTTGGTGGTCTGTTCCACAATCAGCCCCCGGCCTAGTTTTCACAGCTGATATTGAGCT
>NW_006399760.1:6514819-6517410 GCF_000299155.1 Elephantulus edwardii | reverse complement strand
CGCAGGAGGGGAAGACCCTCTATGAGATGAATTGATTCGATGACTGGTGTAACCGGGATGGGTGTGTCAGGCAGTGCAGTTGGCACAGGACAGAGTAGGGTTTAGGGCTATTGTGCATAGGGTCGCTATGAGTTGCAAACGACTCAACGGCACATAACAACAACAACAACCTAGAATAAATCACATGTTAGTAGGCTCAGGAGTTAGGATGATCTATCCCAGATCATAGCTTAAACTTCTTTGTAGAAATTAAAATGTGCAACCAGTTAAATGGAAATTATATTCTGCCATCACCCTAGAGCTAAGTGAATACTATCTTATAATATGATTCATATAATAAAGATACTGAAATAAATTCTAAGATAAGAAATTTCTCTAGCTATAAAACCAGAAAAGTTGTTTGCTGTAGACTCTTTAACTCTACATTTTATGTTTTTATGTTATGTTTGCCACCAGCAATATAGTTTGAAAAACCAGGAGAAACAAATAATGCTATCTTGTCACTTTGTTGAGGGAGCTCTGGGGGCCTATTGGTGAGAAATTGTGCTGCCAGCCTAAAGGCAAGTAGTTCAAATCCTGTTCAACTGCTCCACACGTGAAAGATAGACACTCTCCTCTTGGATTATGGGTAGCCTGTGAAAACCGACAAGAGGGTCAGCATTGAGTCATTTCTGAGTAGTAAACATTTACCAACACCAACACCAATGATTTTGTTGGCTTGAATGAAAGATACCTTAATATTTGTGTTATTTAATCATTATTATGGTGTTATTAACCCTATCAGGTGTATTTTCAGTTTCAAACTGTAATAAAAAAAATTTTAGAGCTAATGAAATCACCTAAATGTATTGAAAGTTTTTATTTCTTTTTTAGCAGTTAAAAAAACATTTACTTGGTTATTCTAAAGCATGAGATCTCCTTCTAAATTATTCCTGGAAAGTCAATTTGGTTGTATTTTTAGGAAATGTTTTTGAGATGTGATTCTTTTTGAATAAAACTTTTCAATAATATCCTAAAAAATTTCTTTATCTAAATCCTTGATTTGAGTTGGTCGATTTTAAATTTGAAGATAATGTAAAACTGGTTTCTGTGAGAAGGTAAATCATCTTGGAAACTGATCTTGAAAGGAGACAGCAACTTTTATATCTAAATAAATATTTAACAAATTATTGCAGGATCTTTCCAGGGTCACTTCTAAATTGCTTCTAAAATATGGTACAGACATGTAAAGGAGTGAACCTGTTTAAAGTAAATAAACCAGTCCAACATTCCCGTCATGACAAATGATTTCTTCTATGATATAGTATGAGAAAGAAAGAGCCCTTTAACAAGATTATTGACATGGTGATTGTAAAAATGGGCTGGAACATATAAAAGATCATGAAGATGGCACAAGAAAGGACAAAGTTCAGAATTATTCTTCATAGGGTCACCAGAAATTGTAGTCAACACAACGGCATCTAACCACAATAAAGAGGAAAACTTTTAACGGAAGCATATTGAGATATCAAGCACAACAGAGATGTTAGGCATAGTACAGGATCGCAGAGTTTCAATCTGTTATACATGTGATCACATGGGTCATGTTTAATTTGATGGCATATAACAACACTGCAGTGTTTGATAGTGATCTATTTGAAGTTAAATAGATTTCTCCAGTATCTTACATGTACCTATACATGGATTTGAGATTATTCAAATTAATTGTTATTTAATCAATTACTGTATACTTTCTTAGATGGAAACTATTTTACCCACAAGGATTAATAAACAATTGCTTACTAAATTGTAAGATGACAGTAATTATGCTGATTATAATATGATTTTTTTAAATTATATAACAAAAATTAAATAAATTAATAATTCCAAAATACTTATTGTGTTCACAAAGGGTCCATACATAGCACAAAAGAACTGGGGAGCATTGCATTGTCTAAAATTATTCAAGTTTGTGTCATGGTTGTAAGTTTTTCCATATTTATTCAATTTTGTTGTTGTTGTTGTTGTTACCTGCCGTCAAGCTGCTTAAAACTCATAGCGACCCTATGTACAACAGCCCTAAACCCTGCTCTGTCCTGTGCCAATCACACTGCCTCTGAAACACTCATCCCAATCACCATAGTTACTACTGAATCAATCCACCTCATAGAGGGCCTTCGCCTCCTACGCTGCCGCCGACTGATCCAGTCGGGAGGGGCTTATACGCCTGAGGTCTAGGGTCTCGAAGAGGGAACACGAAGGTGGGTAGAAGTTCGGTGAAGGGACGATGAAAGAACACGAGACAAACTGTCAAGTGATCTTGATGATTTTAATTCTGAGTCACTCTAATTCCCCTTCTTCTTTCTTTCCTTCTTTTCCTTTTCCCTTTCCTTTGCCTCCTTATTACATTTAGCATGATACATTTATATTTCATTTTTACAATTAGAGGCTTAATCAACAGCCAGAAAAACAACAAAAGTAAGAATAAAGTTTACATTATTTTCTTACACACAGCTGTTTTTTATCGTCATGGTTCCTTGGAGAGCATGAAAGGCTATTCTTAATGGTCATGGTTCTTTGGTAATTGGAGAGCCTGGTAGACAATGGCTTTT
>NW_006399760.1:6508205-6511747 GCF_000299155.1 Elephantulus edwardii | reverse complement strand
TTATTTCCTTAAATTTACACATCATAATATGAAAATTATGAAACACAATGAAAAAAAATTACACAACTGAATGAATAAGCATCATGATGATAAAAGAAAGACAATGAAATTTTTAAGGGTTCAGTTTTACTTAGACTCAAATAAATATACATGGAAACTTCAGTCAAGTACCAAAACCAAATTGTACTGAGGAAATTCACTTTGAGCACACCCTTAAATTATTCAGAGGAAAACAGTAGTGCCTTCAAATTATGTGTGTGATGCAAGCTTTCATAAATGGATAAATTGAACAATTATTAAAAAATAATCTGAGGTCCTTTAGTTATGGTGTTAACAAAGGTCATTGTATGTACCATGATTGTCATGTTGCTGTTATGTATCTTCAAGTCAGAACTGACCCAGAGATGACATTTCAGTGGGTTGCAGAGAGAGTAAATCACTCTTCCTTCTAGTAGCTAGTGGATTTGAACCAAATACCTCAAGGTTGCCCACTGAATGAACAAATCTTCCTTGGAGGATATATAGCCATACTTTTTCTTATCAAGTATGATGCAACTTTATACTTCGGACATTATATTAGGAGAGAATTTCTGTTATGTTCTAGCTACAGCAGTGGTATCTTTTGTTGCAGTCACTTTAAGAATGACACAATACTGACAAAGTTTCATTTACTTAAGGTCATTTTGCGTATTCATATTATTAGAAGCAGACTAATAGGCACCAAAGAAAAACTATTATATTAGTTTATTGAAAAGATCTAATTACTTTGCTACAAAGATATACTTAAAAGGAGCCGCAATTACAAAATATGAATATAAAGTATAAATAAACGAGAGTTACTTTTGATTGCAGCTCTTGTTACTACATTCCTTCTAAAATATTTTCAGCTTATTAGTGGCCTGTTTATTTCATTTGCTCTTTTGTACCTGACCATATGAGCTAAATGATTTAGTAATTTTACATGGGTTACTTTTGGAACACAGGAAGCTTCCACATGCATTGTTGTTTTCATGTGTTATTTGACACATAAAATGTTAACTTTTATAATAACCTAAATAAGTTCAATTTTTGTTGTATTAATGGAAAAGCTAGGCTAAGGAGAATAAAAGGGATAAAAATTATAAAAAAACTAATTTTACTCGCAAATTATGAGATAAAGGTAACATTTAGTTTATATTGGGAAATTGGAACACAAATTTTATCCTGAAATTCATTATCCAATTATGTAAAAACAAGACTAATTTTGTTTCATGTTCTGGAATTTTAGACTCACCATGTTTTATTATTTTACTCCTACCCATTTACAGTGTAGTACCAACAGAATGATATAATTCCTTTATTAAAGAAAGAATGACTAAGAAAAGTCCTATTTCATTAGGAATGTTAGTTCTTCCTTAAATAGGACAAAATTTTCTTTTAGTTTTATCTATGCTGAAAAAAAGACATTATGTATGCTTCATTGGTTATATTGTTAGGTGCTGGGCTGTGGAGTCCGTTACAATTCATAGCAACCTATGAACCATAGAACTGACCCTTGTTCTATCCTGTACCCGTCTGTGCTATATCTGATAGGCTCAAGCCCATTGTTACAGTCCCTATATCAATCTATCATTTTAGGATCTTCCTCTCTTTCTCTAACCCCTTATATTTCCCAACATGATGTCCTTTCAAGGGCTGGTGCCTTCTGACAACATGCCCATATTATGTGAGATAAAATTACACTATCATTGCCTCTAAAACGCTCTTGATTTGCACTTCCTCCAAGATAAATGTGTTTGTTCTTTTGGCAGTTCGTGAGATACTCACTACTCTTCTCCAACACAATTCAAATGCAACAATTGTTCTGTCATCCTTTCAGATGTTTGTTGTTGTTGTGGGCCCTTGAGTTGAAATTGACGCATTGTCAACCCTCCAGTTGGTTTCAGAGGCAGTTATTTACACTGAAGGAGATTTCCCATCATTCTCCCATAGAACATCAGGTGGATTTGAATTGCATGCCTTCGCGATTGCAGCACAACCTCTTACCCCTTTACCTCAACACCTGCCTTAGGAAACAATTGATAATGCATGCCTTGCATCAGGTGCACTTTAGTTTTTAACTATTGTTCCTGCTCTTTAGCACTTTGGAAAGGTCCTTGAAAGTAAATTTTCCCACTTCAACAGAGTGAGAAATCTTTTCATTTCTTAACTGCTTCTCCTATTATGTTGATTGAAAATCCAAGTAAATGAAATTGTCGACAACTTCAATGTTTTCTCCATCTATCATGAGGTTACCTATTATTCCAGGGATGCGGCCTTTTGCTTTTTGTGATATTGCGATATAATTTGTATTGAAGGTCATAGTCTTTTGTATTCTGTAGCATGTACTTCAGATAATATTCGCTTTTTGCAAGTTTGTGTTTGTGCATCTGCAGACACAGGTTAAGGGCTGATGCTATACTCTTGAGATAGTCAAGCTTCTTAAATTATTTGCTCAGTATACAGATTGAGCATAAGTAAAGGATCTGACCTCGACACACTTCTTTCCTGATTTTAAACTATGCAATCATCCCCTGTTCTGTTGAGACAACTACTTTTTGGCCTATGTCAGATTTTGCATGAGTGTAATCAAGTGTTCTGGGATTTCCATTCTTCTCAATGTTAACCATAAGTTGTTATGAATCAAATGTCTTTCCATTGTGAAAAAACAAAAGCAAACATTTTTCTGGTATTTTTTACTTTCAGCCAAGATCCAGCAGTGACGTCCATTGTGTTACATCCCGTTCTCTAGCCTGCTTGAATTTCTAGCAGTTCTTGTTTTACTGAAAATGTATTTATTTATATTTTGAAGGATGCCTAGTGGTTAGAAAGTTGTGCTGCAATCTCAAAGACATGTGGTTTGAATACACTAGCTCTTATGTGGTAGAAAGATGGGCAATCTCCTCCTGTAGAGAGTCAGTACACAACAACATTAAACAATTAAAGGAGCTCCGGTAGCCTAGTGTTAAGAGGTTGTGCTGCAATCCCAAAAGCATGTTGTTGGAATCCACCAGCTGCTCTGTGAGAACAAGATGGATAATCTCCTCCCATGTCAAAAATTTCCTCTGAAAACCCACTGGAGGATCAGCTTTTATTTGGTTCTTGTTCGACGGACTCAACAATAACAACAACATTATACAATTAAGGAATTCTGGTGATGTAGTCCACAGACAATTGATCTGCTAATCTAACACACAGGCTGGGTTTCTCTGGTGGTTCAAATCCACCAGTTATTCTTTGGGAGGAAAATAGAAAGTCTCCAGTCATGTGATTGACAGTCTTGGAAATCTGTTGGTGGGTCTTTTGAGTCAAAACCAAAACAATGATAGGATTATACATTTAGCTTTATTTCAACCTCGGGTATTATTTGCACTAGGTCATTGTTAACTGATTATCATATTTCTATTCTCCAACTTACTTCTAATGAAAAAAAATCTTCCACAGAAACATAAATCCACAGCTAAAATAATTAACAATTGAATAGAAATTATATCCTTACTACCCATTCAGTAGTATTTTCTTTA
>NW_006399760.1:6507253-6507870 GCF_000299155.1 Elephantulus edwardii | reverse complement strand
ATAGATATAGATATAGATATAGATGATATAGATATTATAACCAAGAAAATATTAGTAGGTTTATTTAAAGTAATTACTAACCCTTTCATCACATCAAATAAACTTATCAATAATTGTTAAGTTTTCTAACCAGATGCATTATTATAAAAACTAGCCTCAGGCCCACAATATTGTATACTATTGATTGGGACTTTGGAAAATTAATCATATGTATGTCTGAGATCAAATGGTATTGTTATGTATATTGACAATTAACTTATTGTATTTTTAAAATCTCATGACTTAATGGCTTAGAAATTTGGAAATTTTGTGTGTTTTGTATAATAGCTGTACTGCAAGAATATTAGTATATAGATTTGGAAACAATGAACAAAGAATAAAAAAATGAGGAAGAAGTTTACTTCCATTCACTGGAAGTACTATGGGAAAATAAATGCATTCCTAAATGTTAGATTGACCATTGGGATGGACTTATAATTAAGAATCCGGAGAACAGCTTGGATATTTTATATATATATAATTTTAAAATATATGTAACAAATATCTAATTCATATAAGTATATGTTGTTGTTATGTGCAATCAAGTCTCTTGCCACTCATAGCGACCCTATGTACAA